>NW_022436945.1:42086866-42142751 GCF_009761245.1 Sapajus apella
ATATATATATATATATATGTGTATATATACCACATATATAGTAAGCATTTTGCTTCTAAGGTATTATTTTAATGACAGCCTGCTATTCTGACATGGTTATAACATAATTACTTTGAACAATCTCTTATAGTACATATTCTTTTAATTGAAATCTTTTGTCCACTACTTAAAAATTGTACAAAGACATAGGATTCAAGTTTAATAGTAATACTAATTAAGTAATTTATAACAAATTAGCTAATAACTCTTATATTTGTATACCACTTTTTGATTTTTCCTGATGCTTCCATGTATCTCTCTTGTTTGATCTTTACTAACAGAGAACGAGCAATACAAGAGATGCGTCGACACGGTCTTCCTACACCACCCCTTAGTTCTACTCTGAGGTCTCCTTCACATTCTCCTGAACATATCAGTGTGTAATTATCAGAAAGGTATGTATGTAACACCAAGGACAGGCAAAACTAATCTGTGGTTGTAAAAATTCAGAAAGTAGTTTTCTACATCAGGAAATGGAAGATTGCCTGAAAAGACATTCAGGAGAACTTCCTGGAGTAATGGAAAAGTTCTATATCTTGGTGATAGTAGTTATGTGGGTTATATACAATTGTAAAAATTCATAAAACTGACCATTTACAGTGTATGCATTTTTTTTTAAGACATCGGGTCTTGGCCAGACACAGTGGCCTACACCTGTTATCCCAGCACTTTTGGAAGCTGAGGCTGGAGGATCACCTGAGCCTTGAAACAAGCCTGGGCAACATAGTGAGACCCCCATCTCTACAAGAAATACAAAAATTATCCACGCATTCTGGCACACACCTCTAGTCCCAGCTATCAGCTACTGGCCGGGGGATAGGGCAGATACGGAGGCAGGAGGATGGCTTGAGCTCAGAAGCTTGAGGCTGCAGTGAGCTATGATTACACTCCAGTCTGCATGAGTAAGCAAGCCCCTATCTCCCCCCACCAAAAAAAAAGACAGGGTTCTCACTATCTTGCCTGGGCTGGCCTCAAACTCGTGGGCTCAAGCAGTCCTCCCACCTCAGCCTCTTGAGTAGCTGGGACTATAGGCTAGTCCATGTGTTTTATTGCATGTAAATTATACCCAAATTTAAAAAGAGAAGACATCTACAGCATAATGTTAAATGACAATATGAGCTATCACAGGGTATTATTTGATGAAAGGCCAAATTCAAGCTACAAGAAATAGGTAGTAAAAGTATAGACAAAGCGTAGAAACAGGAGTGCACATGGCACAGTAGTCCCAACCTGGCAGGAAGGGCAGGTTGTAGGGGAATAATGAGGGAGAAAGAAGTGAAATGGATGGATCACTGGATATATGTATGTTCAAGATCTAGTAGATATGGCAAAACTGTTTTCCAAAGTAGTTGTAAAGAGCTAGGACGCATTTGACTGAGGAAAGGTCAAAGGGTTGTGCTAATTCACTGAAGATGGGAATGAATGGGAAAGAAACATGACTCAGATTCAGGCTTTGACAGGTAGTAACTGTGAAAAATGCATTCTCATTGACAAATAGTATGCCAGTCTTGTTTAAATTAAATTGATGCATTTCTTTGCTTCTTTTAATAGAAATATATGGAAGATAATTAAACATTTCCTCTGACTCAGAATCCTCATTGTGAATATTAGTTATGTGCTATTCTTTAACATACTGATGCCCTCATGTTTGTAGGGCCTAGGTTTAAATGATTCCTGATTGCTCTGCTTTTTGCTTTTGTGTTTGATTAAGGCATTTATTTTTCTCTTTCACTTTGAGGACCACTTCTCAGTGTTCACTGTAGTCACTGTGTCCTTCAGTTGCTGTGTTGTTTTAATGTGATCAAGTGGTGGTTCACCTTCTTGTTACAAAGCCTTGGAAGAGTGTGACAGGCATTTTCTCATGTTTGATTTACAGCTGCAGTTTAGATCAGGGTTGGTTGGTAAACTAGGATCTGCAAGCCAAATCCATACCACTGCCTATTTGTGTAAATTACGCCTTATTGGCACACAGCCACGCCCATTTGTTAACAGATTGTCGAAGACTGCTTTTCTGCAGTGGCAGACTTGAGTAGTTGCAATAGACCCTGTGGCCCACAAATCTAAAATATTTACTTCCTGTCTCTTCACATCATGTAGCTCTGGAAAAACTCAACTCTAGACCTGTGAGAAAATAAGAGTGAAAGGCAAAAAATTCCTTGGTTTTATGAAAATAGGCTTGACCTTGTAGAGTCCCTGAAAGAGTATTGGGGGCTCCCAGGGACCCCCAGACCACACTTTAAGAACTGCTGATATAGAACGTAGATTCCAGCAATCCCTGAAGCTGTGATGAATTAGACACTGCTTTTGTTTTTTATTGCATTTTATCTTTTTTAGAGCCAGGGTCTCACTCTGTCACCCAGCCTGTAAGGATGTGGCATGATCATAGCTCACTGAAACCTCAAATTCCTGGGCTCAAGCAGTCCTCCTGCCTCAGCCTCCTGAAACTGGGACTACAGGCACACCACCACACCCATCACCACTGTCTAATTCTAAGATTTTTTTTTTATCTCCCCAAACAGAAATTCTGTACCCATTAAACAATAACTCTCTAATCCCCAGGCCTCACCCTCCCAGTTCCTAGTAACTTCAAATCTACCTTTCTGATCTCTATGAATTAGCCTATTTTCGATTTTCATATAGGTGAAATCATTTGTTCTTTTGTGTCTGGCTTATTGCACTTAGCGTAATATTTTCCAGGTTCATCCATATCGTAGGATATGCCACATTTTAAAAATCCTTTCATCAAGACACCTGGGTTGTTTCTACCATCTGGTTATTGTGAATAATGCTGCTGTAAGCATTGTTGTGCAAATATCTGTTTTAGTCCTTATTTTCAAATCTTTCGGTATATACCTAAGACTAGAACTGCTAGGTCATATGGCAATTCTGTCAGACTTTTTGAGGAACTGCCAAACTGTTTTCCACATGCTGTACCATTTTACATTTTCACCAGCAATGCATGAGGGTTCCCATTCTTCACATCCTCACCAACACTTGTTATTTTCCATTTTTGAAAATTACAATGATTCTACTCCATGCAGAGTAGAAAAGTTTTATAACCATTAACAAACTCATAATTTATAACTTTGTAATAATTTATAATTAATTTTTGAAGTATATTAATGAGATTGTTATTTACTAATCCATTTCCACTCATGTATTCTGAATATTGTCACCAAAACTAATTTTAAGGGATTTCCCTAAGCACTCAGAAATGAATTGCTTGGGGAAAAAAAAAGAATTGCTCAACTATAAAATGGCATCTCAAATTAGTGTTTCTCTGATAGTTAAAATATACAATCCAACTTTTATTCTTTCTTTTTTGACCATCATGTCTAATACATGCTATTTGAGACAGGAAAAACCAGAAGTGTTTTTCTGATTCTCATACACCACTCAGCACCACTTCAGACACCAGATTCTCCAGCAGACACCAATTGATCTCAATTTCAACATTTAACTAAATTCCGACATTATCTGCATGGAGATAACCGTCAGATCCCACAGATTAAGAGTTCAGTCACACAGATCCCTTCCCCTTGATGCTAATCGCAAGCCCAAGTTGTGATTTGTGCTTCTGACTGAAGAGGTTTCCACAACCCCCTCATCACATTCTATTAATTTGCTAGAACAGCTCACAGAACTCAGAGAAACATTTTACATTTACCTGATTATTGAAAAGGCTATTACAAAGGGTACAGATTAACAGGCAAATGGAGGGGATGCGTAGGGCAAATTGTCAGGGAAGCAGCTCAAAGCTTCTGTGCCCTCCCAAGGCACACCACCCTCCAAGCATCACCAAGTGTTAAGCTATCTGGAAGGTTCCCGAACCCAGTTTTTGGAGGTTTTATGCAGGTGTCACCAAGTAAGCATGATCAATCAAATTATTAGTCATTGGTGATCAACACAACCTTCAGCCCCTCTCCTTTCCCTGGTGGTTGTGGTGTGAGAATTGAACAGCCCAATTCTCTAGTCAGGCATTGGTCTTTCTGATGACCAGCCCCCATTCCTGAAGCTATCTAGAGGTCCCTAGCCACCAGTCATCTCATTAACTTGCAAAAGACACACTTAACACTCTGGAGATTACAAGGAGCTGTGTGCCACGAAACAGGGGCAGAGACCCAATATATATAGTCATGCATTGCTTAACAACATGGGATATGTTCTGAGAAATTTGTTTAGGTGATACCATTGTGCAAATGTCATAGAGTATATGTACTTATACAAACAAAGATGGTATATAGCCTACTGCATACCCAGGCTATATGGTATAGCCTCTTGCTCCTAGGCTATAAATCTGTACAGCGTGTTACTGTACTGAATACTGTAGGCTGTTGTAACACAATGGTATTTGTGCATCTAAATACAGAAAATGTACCGTAAAAACACAGTTTAAAAGATAACAAATGATACTCCTATATAGGGAACTTACCACAAATGGAGCTTGCAGGACTGGAAGTTGCTCTGGGTGAGTCAGTGAGTAAGTGGTGAGTGAATATGACGGCTTAGGACATTACTGTTCACTGCTATAGACTTTATAAACACTGTACGCTTAGCTATACTGAATTTATTTTTTAAATTTTCTTCAACAATAAATTAACCTTAGCTTACTATAACTTTTTTCCTTTATAAACTTTTTTTAAAACTTTTTGACCCTTTCATAGTGATACTTAGCTTAAAACACAAGCCGGGCGCGGTGGCTCAAGCCTGTAATCCCAGCACTTTGGGAGGCCGAGGCGGGTGGATCACAAGGTCAAGAGATCGAGACCATCCTGGTCAACATGGTGAAACCCCGTCTCTACTAAAAATACAAAAAATTAGCTGGGCATGGTGGCGCATGCCTGTAATCCCAGCTACTCAGGAGGCTGAGGCAGGAGAATTGCCTGAACCCAGGAGGCACAGGTTGCGGTGAGCCAAGATTGCGCCATTGCACTCCAGCCTGGGTAACAAGAGCGAAACTCCGTCTCAAAAAAAAAACAACCTGGAGATGGAGGTTGCAGTGAGCTGAGATTGTGCCACTGCACTCCAGCCTGGGCGACAGAGCAAGACCTTGTCTCTACACACACACACACACAAAAAACACAAACATATTTCATAGCTGTACAGAAATTTTTTTTTATATTCTTATTCTATAAACTTTTTTCTATTTATAAAATTAATTTTTGTTTTACTTTTTAAAGTTGTTTGCTAAAAGCAATGATGCAAACACACACATTATCCTAAGCCCACATAGAGTCAGGATCATCACTATCACTGCTTCCTGTCTCTACATTGTGTCCCACTGAAAGATATTCGGGGGCAGTAACCTTACGGAACTGTCATCTCCCGTGATAACAGTGCCTTCTTCTGGAATACTTCCTGAAGGACCTGCCTGAGACTGTTTTATAGTTAAACAGAAATTTTCATTTCTATTATAATCTTATGGGACCACAGTCTTTTATGCAGTCTGTATTTAACCAAAATATCATTATGGAACATATTTCTGTTTTATTGTTTTTTTTTTTTTTTAAGAGACAAGGTATCCCTCTGTTGCCGAGACTGGAGTGGTGCAATGCGCCATCAGAGCTCACTGCAACCTTGAACTCCTAGGCTCTGCAGTCTCCCACCTTGGCATCCTGAGTAGCCGGGACTACACGTGTGTGCACCGCACCCAGCTAATGTTTGTAATTTTTTTATAGATATGGGTCTTACTGTGTTGTCCAGACTGGTCCTGAACTCCTGGGTTCAAGTGATCCTGCCTCAGCCTCCCAAAGTGCTGGAATTACAGGCATGAGCCACTGTGCTCAGCCTGTATGTCTTATTATAATGCAATGTCACATCACACAGATGCACTGAGGAAACATAAAATACAGAGATATGTTAATAAGGAAACAAAAATCACTTTTTTAAACAAAAGTATAAACCAGGCAGGGTAGGGTAGCTCACACCTGTAATCCCAGCATTTTGGGAGGCCACAGTGCGAGGATCACTTGAGCTTAGGAGTTTGAGACTATCCTGAACAACATAGTAAGACTTCATCTCTACTTAATACCAAAAAACTGAGCTGGGCATGGTGATGTGCACCTGTAGCCCCCTCTACTCTGGAGGCGGAAGCAAAAGGATCACTTGAACACAGGAGATCAAGACTGCAGTGAACTATGATCACACCACTGCACTCCAGCCTGGGCAACACAGCAAGACCCGGTCTCTAAATAAATAAGTAAATGAATAAAATAAAGTACAATGAATAAAACTGTATTTGAACTTTAAGAAGTAGAACAGTACTTCTTAAATATAACTGGATTTGGGCACAGAGTTTTATTAGAGTCCATAATTTTATTTAAAACATTAAATTTCAGTTTTTTATGAATATATTGAATAACTTTATCATTTTTCTCTTAACCCGCTTTTCAATTTTCCTCCTTTCAGAATAATGGCTTTCAATGAGTTCTCGTGGATTTTCAAAAGAACAGAACAGTAGTGAAATATTTGAAGTACTTGTTTTTGAAAATCATGAACATGGACACAAATTCTACCTCTGTCAACTTGTATTTAAATCAGTGAATATTTATGTTAAAAAGTTCGGTTTAAAAGAACTATACATGTATATTTTCATATATATGACAGAACAAGAATATGTATTAATAGTGCCTAACTCATGTTATACTATATTTTTATTCCTGAATGAAATTACTCAAAGTATGTTTCTACTGTGAATTGATATAATGTATTATTCACATGCTTTAATAATTTGTTTCTTAATAAGCCATGACATATGTAGGTAAATATTCTTACAGTACTTGTTTTTAGTTTTCATACCTATGTTTAACCCATATCTTAATGTATTCACAAAGAATTATCAACTTCAATGCTGTGCTGTCATGTTTAACTTTTCCTTCTTAAAATTATTCATAGATTTACTGTTGTCAATGGGAATGTATTCAGGTCTAGTCTTATAATAGCAGAGATCTTGGTAAAATAATGATTACTATATATAATGTGTTATTGCCAACTAGAAGAACTATGATGAGAAAGATACCTTTATATACTATGTAAAATATTGTTTTAACTATCATCATATGGCTGTTTATGTAACATAAATTCTATCACAATCAAACTAAAAGCTTTATGCAGAGTTTTGTATAAAGCAGTAGAACAGAAATTTGGGACATTTTTATAGTAAATAAAATTCCTCAGTTTATTAATCTAAGATTTCAAAGTATAAAAGTATATGGGGTAGGCCAGGCGTGGTGGCTTACGCCTGTAATCCCAGCAGTTTGGGAGGCCAAGGTGGGCGGATCACCTGAGGTCAGGAGTTCAAGACCAGCCTGGCCAACATGGTGAAACCCTGTCTCTACTAAAAATACAAAAATTAGCCAAGCATGGTGGCAGGCACCTGTAATCCCAGCTACTCAGGAGGCTGAGGCAGGAGAATCACTTGAACCCAGGAGGCGGAGGTTATGGTGAGCCAAGATCGCACCATTGCATTCCAGCCTGGGTGACGGAGCGAGACTCCATCTCGAAAAAAAGTACATGGGGTAAATGCAGTGAAATATTTTGTTAAATTACAATATATATTCAGTGATACTACTCTTTTTCTTCTAAACCTGTGTGTTGTAATTTACCAGTTTTCCAGAATGGCATTTTAACACCGAACTGTGGCATATACATGGAAAAAGCTTTTTACAATTAATTTTCAAAGTTGTAATTTTAAAGACTTTAGGCGTATACCTATATTAATGAAACAACAGAAGTACAAAATGGAATGTCAGCTACAAAAATTAATCGTGTTTGAACCATAGACATTTGAAAAAAATCCTCTTAACATATTTTGTTGTGATTGAAAACGTAAAAACTAACATAGGAAAGTGAAAGATCAGTTACTTATGATGTATTTTGTTCCCTCTTGTGGTTAAATAAAGTGGAGTGTGTGTGTGTGTGTGTGTGTGTGTGTACACCTGGGGGTGGGCAGTGCTCTTTTTCTAAAACTAATATGCCTTATATATCTGAATTATGCCCTTTTTAGGGTGTATTTGGATATGGGCTGGTTTGCTTTTCTACCACCTTTGTAATTTTATGTATCCCAACTCCTTTGTGTGAATTCATGTATTATAGCAAAATATAAGAGACATGGGACTGTTTGCAGTACCATATGGAAATCTTTCAATAAATATATGTAAATAAAAAATATTTGGCCCCACCTTTTCCCCCAAAGCAACAGCAAGACATTTTGTTAGATATTTTATTTTTAATGTTTTCTATAATTTAAAAATGTATAACCTGCCAAATTGTTGTTTTTATAACCATGGTATTTTTTAAAAAACAATTTTATCTTAATGTTCTGACCTTTTATAGATGTTTTTAATTTTGTTTCAAATAATTTTAAATTATGGAGCTTGACCTAGATTTGCCAATAAACTTTCTAGTCAATTTATTTTCTCCTTCTTACAAATAAGGTTTTTATAATTTTATATTACCGATATTCTTAAGTCTAAAATTAAATAAAATTTATTCAAATTAAACTTTATCATGGTGGGATATGGGTAAATCCCTGAACATAGGTGCCAGGCACCTTTCTTAACTGACTTTTATTTCCAGTTCAAAATAGTAACAAATAAAGTCAAAGTTTATTTTTGTTTTCTATCCACAAAACGGTTAAATGTGTGTATGTGTGAATATACGCCCTTCTCACTTGGAAATGCTCTTTGTTGAGCGTATTAACTCCTATTAAACTATGACACCTGTTACCCTACCTTACTGTAATTCATCATACAAGTGATCTCATTCTTCTTTCCCCAATCCATAGAAGATTTTAGCAAGTGGTTTACTATCTACCATTAATTCTATCATCAGCCTTTTTATGTCAGTATCTTCTTGGGCCAATGGTTATGGACCATACCTGCAGATTGTATCTGGAGAATTTTAATGAAAAACTGAAGTCTGAACCTCTACACTAGACCAAATACATCAGAAATTCTGCAGTTGAAGTGTGGTCTTTTTAAAATTTTTAGCCTTTAAAAAAACTGACATAGAATGTACATATTTATGAGGTACGTAGTGATGTTTCAATACATACAATGTATAGTAATCTGATCATTGTAATTAGCATATCCATCATCTCAAACATTTATCATTTTGTGTTGAGAACATTCAGAATCCTCCTCCTAGACGTTTGAAGCTATATATTAACTAGAGTCATCCTGCAGTGGCAGAGAACACTAGAAACTTCTTCCTCCTATCTAGCTATCATTTTGTATCCTTCAGCAAATCGCTCCCTGTCCCTCCCTTTCCCAATCCTTCCCAGCCTCTAGTATCCCCTATTCTACTTTTTACTTCTGTGAGATCTTTTTTTAGCTTATACATGAGTGAGAACATGCAGTGTTTAATTTTCTGTTCCTCACTTATTTCACTTCCTTCCATATGGCTGAGAATGACAGGATGGTAGTTTTGTTTGTTTTTAAGGTCCTCTAGAGGACTGTAATGTTCAGCAGGGTTAATGTTAATTTAAGAAACCAATCCACCAAAGTGGTTTCATGACATACTAATGGGACTTAACTTACAGTTTTGAAGAACACTGCTTTAGATCTTGTCATCAACTCCAAAGTCTCAATTTCTAGCATCACCCCTCTTTATAGGTTACTGTATTGACTATGCCTCTACCAACAATTCTTTGACCCCACTAGGTTTTTTAGACAATTGATTCTATCATCTATCCCTTATCTATAATTTAATCACCCTCACTTTCTTCTTTAGCATAGGCATCATTGTCCTTTCACATCCCCTAAATTATTGTCCTTCTGATCTGAAAACTCCTGTTTATCTCCAGTTGCTCTAGCTGCTTGCATCTATATCTACTGACTCTTTTTACTTTAAATTTATGGCCCTGAAAATCAAAGGCCCACAGCAGTTCACACTTAACCTCCCCCAGCAAGTATTCTCTTTATTCTATCCTCTCACTTTGTTTCCTTTTTTCTATGAGAAAATGAAAACAATAGAACTTTCTTACTCCAAATCTATCAACATGTTCTCTATCCAACTAATTTTCTTCCTTCCTATTAGGATATGAACCATCTCTACCCGTTAGCCATTCTGCCTAGTTGTGATCAGTAGCCATCCCTTCTAAAAATACTTCTGCCAGGTATGGTGGCTCAGCCTATAATCCCAGCACTTTGGAAGGCTGAGGCAGGAGGAACACTTGAGCCCAGCAGTTCGAGACCAGCCTAGGCAACATAGGGAGACCTCATCCAGAAAACTTTTAAAAAATTAGCTGGACATGGTAGTGTGCACCTGTAGTCCAAGCTATTTGGGAGGCTGACGTGGGGAAACCGCTTGAGCCCAGGAAGTTGAGGCTGCAGTGAGCCGTGATTGTGCCACTGCACTCCAGCCTGAACACAGAGTGAGAGACCCTGTCTCAAATTAGATTTAAAAAGACCCTGCATTCCTGAGTCATTTTTGCTCTATTGGCTTGTTCTCACTTGCATATATACCTCCCATTTTTAATCTCCCATTTTAAAGCCTTTCCAGGCCCTACCATTCCATTTTTGTACCCTTTATAGCAAAAATTCCCAGAAAAAGTTATCTAATTCATGTCATCTCCCCCTTAACACCCACCTTTCTTTCTTGAACTACTCCAATCCTGCTTGAACTCCCGTTACTCCAGTGAAACAGTTCTTATCAATACGCCAACCCCATGTTGTCAAATCTGATGAATCATGATCAGTCTTCTATTTACTCCATTTCTCAGCAGCATTTGACACATTGATTTTTCTATTCTTTAAAACACATTTTCTGCAGCCAGGTGTGGTGGCTCAGGCCTGTAATCCCAACAGTTTGGGAGGCCAAGGTGGGCAGATCACCTGAGGTTAGGAGTTCGAGACCAGCCTGGTCAACATAGTGAAACCAAATAAGTTTGTAAGAATATAAAAATTAGCCAGGCGTGGTGGCAGTCACCTGTAATCCTAGCCACTTGGGAGGCTGAGGCAGGAGAATCACTTAAACCTGGGTGGCAGAGGTTGCAGTGAGTCAAGATCACACCATGGCACTCCAGCTTGGGCAACAAGAGCAAAACCCTGTCTCAAAAAAAAACAAAAAACAAAAAACCTGAATGCAGTGGCTCACACCTGTAATCTCAGCACTTTGGGAGGCTGAGGCAGGTGGATCATTTGAGGTCAGGAGTGCGAGACTTAGCCTGGCTGACATGGTGAAACCCCTTCTCTACTAAAAATACAAAATTAGCCAGGTGTGGTGGCGCACGCCTGTAGTCCCAGCTACTCGAGAGACTGAGACGGGAGAATTGCTTGAACTTGGGAGGCAGAGGCTGCCGTGAGCTGAGATGGCACTACTGCACTCCAGCCTCGGCAAAACAGAGCAAAACTGTCCCCCCCCCAAAAAAAATCCTGGTTTTTCTATTTACTGGTTTTTCAGTTTCTTTTATCGTATTCACCAACATTTCCTGACTTTTTTTTTTTCACTTGAGTTTTTTTTTGTTTTGTTTTGTTTTGTTTTGTGGTAAACATACCATACAAATTATCATCTTACTCATTTTTAAATGTACAGTAGTGTTAGTTTTATTCACATGGTTGTGAAATATCTTCTCAACTTTTAAATGTAGACATATCCTAGGGTCTTAGTTCATCTCTACTTACTCTCTTTTTAACTTTAGAATTTATCTCTTTTGCTTCTGCCTTTTTTTTTTCTGAATTCTAGACACATATATCTAAGTATCTGCATTAGTTCTTTCTCACATTGCTATAAGGATACTAACTACTTGAGACTGGGTAGTTTATAAAGAAAGCAGGTTTAACTGACTCACAGTTCCACATGGCTGGGGAGGCCTCAGGAAACTTAGAATTATGGTGGAAGGCAAAGGAGTAGCAAGGCACATCTCACATGGTGACAGCAGAGAGAGAGAGAGAGCACGAGGGGGGCAGTACCACACACCGTTAAACCATCAGCTTGTGAGAACTCACTATCATAACAGCATGCGGGAAATCTGCCCCCATGATCCAATCACCTCCCACCAGGTCCCTCCTCCATACATGGGGATTACAGTTCAAGATGAGATTTGGGTGGGGACACAGCCAAACTATATCACTACCTATTCACTATCTCCACTTAAATAAGCCAAAGTCACACTAAACAGCTAAGTAAATTGTACCACTATTGTATTAGTCTGTTCTCAAACTGCTCTAAAGAAATACCTGAGACGGGGTAATCTATAAACAGGTTTGATTGGCCACAGTTCCTGCCGGCCATACAGGAAGCACGGCACTGGCATCCACTTCTGGGGAGGCTTGAGGGAGCTTTTACTCATGGTGGAAGGGAAAGCAGAGGCCTCTTCCATGACAGGAGCAGGATTGAGAGACCAGAGAGATGCTACACACTTTTAAACAGCCAGCTCTCATGAGAACTCACTCACTATACAGAACCAAGGGGTAAATGGTTAAACCATTTCTTAGAACTTTGCCGCCATGATCCAGTCACCTCCCACCAGGCTACACCTCCAGCATCAAGAATAAGATTTCAACACCTGCTTAATCCAGTCAACAGGGTAGGACCAAACCCATTCAATTTGTCTCATACAACATTTAATTAAGGTGAATATCAACAGGATTCCAAGTAGCAAGAAGAGGCCAGCTAGCAGTATTGGCTCATTTGTGCCTTCCAGGAGCCCAGACATAGCCAACTGTGAATACCTACGGTGGCGAGAGCAGAGGATTGTATTTTATTCATCCAGGATGTAGTCTAAAGCCAATCCGTTACCCTTCATGATGCATACAGTTTATACTGACCTGAGAATCTCGGATGCCATTGACAAGTGGACAATAGATAAGCCAGAAAGCAGCACTAATCCGAAGTGGAGAGAAAGTTCATGGCTCTGTCTCCCCCTTGTACAAACATATAACCCAAAAGTCACAAGTCACTCCGGTTTGGGTTTTGTGGCTCATGGGTTGGTTAAGATACATGGACTGGCTGGGTGCGGTGACTCACGCCTATAATCCCAGCACTTTGGGAGGCCAAGGTGGGTGGATCACCTGAGGTCAGGGGTTCGAGACCAGCCAGACCAACATGGTGAAACCCCATCTCTACCTAAAATATAAAAATTAGCCAGGCATGGTGGTGCATGCCTGTAGTCCCAGCTACTCAAGAGGCTGAGGCAGGAGAATCGCTTGAACTAGGAGGCAGAGGTTGCAGTGAGACAAGACGCCATTACACTCCAGCCTGTGTGACAAGAGCAAAACTCCGTCTCACAAAAAAAAAAAAAAAATACACATTGACTATGTCTCTGAGTAGCTGCAGCCTTGATAGTCACACATGGTGTGACCCAAGGCTGCACAGCAGAGAGGAGATGCATATGAATTTGTATCCATCAGATTGCAAAAAAGCTGTGCCAGTTTGTGTGTCTGTGCATGTACAAGGTGGAGTCCATGTTTGGGGGCTACCATTGACAGCAATAGGTACAGCAAAATGGTTCAAGAGCAGCCACACCACATGAGTTTGTTTTCATAGCACGTGGACAGGGATGACAGCTAGGGCAGCAGGTCAGATTGCCAGCCACTGCAGTTTCTTGCCTCAGGCAGACCATATGATTTGTCGCCAGATTGCAATGTAGGATCTAGGGGACAAAGAGAACATTCATTGCTATTGGTTTGGGCTCTGCTCAAAAAATGCTGATTTGTGGGTTAGCTGATATAAAGGACCAAATAGAATGTCCAAGTGAGACACATGTCTTCAAAAAAGTCCAGTAGGGAGCTGAGCCTCCTTTTTGGTGTTGGGGGCCCAGAGATGAGGGGCTCCTCAATATTGTTTCCTGAGTGTCAGAGGCATCATGAATCTGCTACATTATTTCAAGAAACTTCACTAGGCAAGTAGCCCTCTGAATATTGTTGGGGTTTACCAGCCACCTCTGCTGGTGTAAGTATGACAACACCCCAGCCAGGGGCACTGAGACAGGCTTATTTTATTTTATTTTTTAAGAGACGGAGTCTTGGCTGGGCACGGTGGCTCATGCCTATAATCCCAGCACTTTGGGAGGCTGTGGTGGGCGGATCACTTGAGGTCAAGAGTTAGAGACCAGCAGGCCAGGTGCAGTGACTCACCAAAATGGTGAAACCCTATCTCTACTAAAAATACAAAAATTAGCCAGGCAGCATGTACCTGTGGTCCCAGCGGCTCAGGAGGCTGAGGCACAAAAATTGCTCGAACCCAGGAGGTGGAGGCTGCAGTGAGCTGAGATCATGCCATTGCACTCCAGCCTGGGCAACAGAGTGAGACTCTGTCTTTAAAATGAGACAGAGAGAGAGAAAGAGAGAGAGAGAGAGAGAGAGAGAGAGAGAGAGAGAGAGAGATAGGGTCTTGCTCTATTGCTCAGCCTCTAAATATTCATTAACAGGTAGGACAATTGGGGATTCCTATTTCCTCCCCCTCACCCAACACTTGGGCGATAGCACTCACTAGCAGATCTTGCACAATCTTCTCACATCCCCTGACCTTATCCTGTCTCTTCTCAGTAGCAAGTGCTCCGCCAGCAGCCTATCCTTGTTGCCCAAATGGTAAAGAACTGAGATTCTACCCTGCTTGCAAACTATCAAGGTAGCCTGCCACAGGTTCCTGAATGCTAGCAGAAGACAAGAGATTACTGAAACAGAGACAAAGCTCTTTGCTACTGCACAGCAGGTAGCATGATTTTTGCACCAGTTCCTCATGTCCCCAAATCCCACACGGACAATGAAAGTCAACCTAGAAGGATGCTGCCCATACACTGGGTTTACATCACAGGCTAAAGTACTGGAACTTAGGAAAACTCAACCTTCTTTCTACAAAGGGTTGCAGGTAAAGCTGCCCCAACTTTACCCTGGGAGGAGACAGCAAACAAATCTTCTCCCTGCTTGGGAATGACGTTATCTCTTTATCCTAAAGCTGTTTGCTATACAAATATCCTGGAAAAGACAGTCTAGCAACAAACTGTCAGAACCTTTGCTCAAAAGATATGTATCAAGAGATTAGCAGAAAATTTTCTCCTTCAAAAATGTTAAATCTTTTGTTTTGGTAAAATATACATGAAACTTACCATTTTAACGATTTTTAAATGTACTATTCAGTGGCATTGAATATATTCACAATGTTGTACACCTATCACCACTATTCATTTCCTGAACTATAATACTATTTTTAACGCACTACTGCTTTTGATTTTCTAGTACTTTATTGAGATTTTAAAAATCTATGTTCAGAAGTGGGACTGACCTACAGTTTCCTGTTGCGTACAAGCAGCATGGTCTGGCTTTGATGTCACAGTATCGTAGCTTCCAAGAATAGATGGTAAAACCTCTTTCTTCCCATGTTCTGGAATTTTTTGCATTACAGGGGACTGACTCATAAAATCGCCTGGATAGGTGTCTTTTTTAGAGGAAACTATCTGACAACCTTTTGAATTTCTTCTACAAATTAGATTTTCTCCCCCTCCTTAAGTCAGCTTGGTAATTAATTTTTTTCTGGAAAATCTTCTATTTTATCTACATGTTTAAAAGGTCATCCATATTTTAGTTATCTTTTTCTTGTGAAGTGTTTATTTCTTGTATCTCTTGACTGATAGATCAGAAATCAGTCCATCTTTTTTCCTCCCTCTTTCTTTCTTTCCTTTTTCTTTCTTTCTCTCCTTTTCTTTCTTTCTCTCCTTTTCTTTCTTTCCTTCCTTCCTTCCTTTCTTTCTTTCTCTTTCTTTCTTCTTTTTCTTTTTCTTTTCTTTCTTTCTTTTTCTTTTTCTTCTTGTCTTTCTTTCTTTCTCTTTCTTCTCTTTCTTTTCTTTTCTTTCTCTTTTCCTCCCTCCCTTCCCTCCTCCCCCTTCTTCTTCCTTCCTTTCTTTCCTTCCCCCTCACTTCTCCTTCTCCCTCCCTGCCTCCCTTCCCCTTTCCCTCTTTCTTTCTTTTTTTTTTTTTTCGGTCTTGCTGTTGCCAGGAGGAGTACAGTGGCATGATTATGGCTCCTGCAGCCTTAAACTTTGGGGCTCAAGTGATCCTCCCACCTCAACCTCCCCAGTAGCTGAGAACTGCAGATGTATGCCACCACACTTGACTATTTAAAAAATATATATATTGGTAGAGACAGGGTCTCAGTATGTTGCCCAAACTAGTCTCAAACTCTTGGGCTCAAGCAATCCTCCTGCCTCAATCTCCCAAACCGTTGGGATTACAGGCGTGAGCCACTGCACTTGGCCGTGGTTATTCCCTCCCCCACACCCCGGTCTAAGAATCAGCTTTTAATTTTGTTGGTAAAATCTGCTGTTTGATTTGTTTTTTATTTCATTAACTTCTGCTTTCATTCCTTCCTTCCTTCTGCCTTCTACCTTCTTTTTCATTTGTTCACATTCTTGAGTATATGTTCAATTTATTTTTAATCTTCCTTATTTTCTGATTTATGCATTAAAGGCTATACAATTTCCTCTGAGAACCTCTTGGACTGTACCCCCACAGATTTTTTTTGGTCATTCGTTTTTGGCATTACTTTCTAAGTAGAGTCGAACTTCAGTTCTGGATTATTCCTTATTGGGGTCACCATGTAACTTATCATCCAAATTGAGACACTTAGAAAAGCAAAATACAGTTATGTATCACTTAACCACAGGAAATTTGTTGTTCTGAGAAATTTGCTTTAGGAGATTTCATCACGTGTGAACAACAGAGAGTATACACAAACCTTGGTGGAATTGCCTACTACACACCTAGGGTACATGGTATAGCCTATTGCTCCTAGGTTACAAACCTGTACAGCATGTTACTGTACAGAATACTAGGCAATTATCATGATATTTGTGTATCTAAACATATCCAAACATAGAAAAGTCACTGTAAACATATAGTAGTATAATCTTATGGCACCACTGTTGTATATATAGTTCTTCGTTGGCTAAAATATCACTTTGCAGTACATGACAGTATACGTGTTTTGTCAGGACAACAAGTGTTAACTGAGACTGTCCTAGGTGAACTGGAAAGTATGTTCACCCTATTTTTAACAAAACAGTTATTTATTTAAAAGGAAGTTTTAAAGTTTTTAAGTAGACAGGATTTTGTTATGAATTTCTAATTTATTGAATTTTGATTAAAGAATGTGGCCTGTGTGGATTTAGCTTTTTGAAATTTGTTATTTTTTGGCTTAAAACTTAACTTTTGTGATCATTCCAAAAATGTTTGTGTAACACACATATTTTCTGTTTGTTGGGTATGCACTTCTTATCTTTTTTTTTGTTTTTTGTTTTTTGGGACAGGGTCTTGCTTGGTTGCCCAGGCTGAAATGTGATCTTAGGTCACTGCAGCCTCAAACTCCTGGGCTCATAGGATCCTCCCCACTCAGTCTCTTGAGTAACTGGGACTCCAGATGCAAGTCTTGATATCGTTTACATCAAGTTTGTGAATTCTCTGTATAATTATCTCTGTCTACTTGATATGTTAATTTCCAAGAAAAATTAAAATATCTCTCACCATGAGAGTAGAGTTGTTTACTTTTTCTTTTCAGTTTTTGCCTTAAATATAGAATGCTCTTTGCCTTATGATGGGATTATGTCCTGCTAAACCCACTGTAAATTGAAAATATCCTTAAGTTGAAAATGCACTTACTATCTCTATCCTACTGAACATTATAGCTTAGTGTAGCCTACCTTAAAAGTCCTCAGAACACTTACGTTAGTTTGACAAAATCATCTAACACAAACCCATTTTATAATAAAGTGTTGACTATCTCATGAAGTTTATCGACTACTATACTGAAAGTGAAAAACCGAATGGTTTTAGAGCATCATAAAGTTGAAATAACATAAGTTAAATCATCCTAAGTTGGGAACTATCTGTAGTTTATTAAAGCAATAATTTTATTAACTTTTTTTTTTTTACTATTTAAGGAATTTTAATTAAAACAAGGATTTTATTTTTGTTTATGTATTTTTTACTCTGTCAGTAACTGAAAAGCTCTGTTGTTAGATACGTATATTTGAGGACTGTTATATATTTTTGGTTGGCTTGTACCTTTTAGCATTTATACTCTTTACCATGAAATCTCTTTTACCAGACATTAATATTGCAACTTATTCAGCCTTCCATTTTGTAACAACTTTATTGAGATATAATTTACATGCCATAAAATTCACTCAATTAAATTATATGATTTGATGACTTTTAGTATATTTACAGAATTCTGCAGCCGTTATTGCAATTTTAGAACATTTTCATCATCACCAAAAGAAACCCCACACTGGCTGGGCACAGTGGCTCACGCCTGTAGTCCCAGCACATTGGGAGGCCGAGGTGGGTGGATTATTGAGCCCAGGATTCCAAGACCAGCCTGGGTAACACAGAGAAACTCCATCTCTACAAAAAAGTTAAAAAATTAGCTGGTGGGAGGATCACTTGGGCCCAGGAAGCAGAGGTTGTAACGAGTCAAGATCACACCACTGCACTCCAGCCTGGATGACAGAGCAAGACCCCATCTCAAAAAAGAAAAATAGAAAAGAAAAGAAACCCCATACCCACATACCCATTAATAGTCACTCTCCATGTCCCCCAACTTCTCCTCCTCACAATCATAATCTACTACTATCAATATAAATTTGACTGTCTGGACATTTGCTACAAATGAAATCATATCACATATGGTCTTTTGAGTCTGGTTTATTTCACTTAGCATAACGTTTTCAAGGTTCATCCATGTTGTATGCAAGGTTCATACATGTAGCATGTATCTATCAGCCAGTACTTCATTCCTTTCTATTGCCAAATAATATTCCACTGTATGGATATCTACATTTTGTTTAATACATTCATCAGTTGATGGACATTTGAGTTGTTTCTACTTTTTGGCCATTCTAAATAATGATGTTATAAACACTCATGTATACGTTTTTGTGTGGATATGTTTTCATTTCTCTTGGGTATATATCTAGGAGTAGATATATACTCAAGTACCAATAAGTAGGGTTATTGGTTATTCTGTCACCAAAATACATGAAGGTTCCAATTTCTCTACATTCTCACCAACACTTGTGATTAATTGTCTTTTTCATTATGACCACCCTAGGTGTGAAGTGGTGTTTCACTGTGATTTTGATTTGCATTTCCCCAATGGTTAATGATGTTAAGCATCTTTTCATTTGCTCATTGGTCATTTGTGTATTTTCATTGGAGAAACATCCATTCAAATCCTTTGCCCATCATAAAATTGGGTTGTCATTTTATTATTGAGTGTCATGAGTTCTTTCTGTATTCCGGATACAAGTCCCTTGTTAGATACAATATATGATTTGTAAATGTATTCTCCAATTCCGTGTATCATACTTTCACTCTCTTGATGATATCATGTGCAACATACAAGTTTTAAATTTTGATATTGTTCATTTTTCTCTTGCGTTGCTTGTATTTTTGATGTCATATCTTAGAAACCGTTGTCTAACCTAAGGACATAATTTATGCCTTTGTTTTCTTCTAAGAGTTTTATAGTTTTAGCTCTTACCTTTAGAGTAAATTAACTCCATTTGAGTTAATTTTTTTATATGGTGAGACAGGGGTCCAAATTGATTATTTTGCATATGGATATGTCTCTATGTTTTCTTCTGCTAGTATTTGCCTATTTTATTTTTCCATTGCTTAATTTTTAGACACAATAATAATGGTAATTTAGAAGGTATGTGAAATAGAATAGTTATCTCCATTTTACTAATTTGAGGAAATATCTGAAGTTAATTGAATTATTCAATGGACTCATGCTGAGGGACAGAAAGTCATGGAAACGGATGATTCGTAGACATGGTGGATTATAGAATGAAGCAGCTTTGGAAGTTCTTGGTCTAACTCAGCGTTTCTTAACCTTAGCACTATTGTCATTTGGGGCTGGATAATTCTAGGTTGTGGGGCTGTCCTGGGCATTGTAGGATTCTTAGCAGCATCTATGGCTTCTACTCAGTAGATGCCCAGCAGTAGCACCTGCCATCCCCAGTGTAGACAAACAAAAATACGTCCAAGACACTGACAAATGTCTCTACAGTGCAAGTATCCCTACAACGTAAACTACCAGTCTAACTATGAAGTTTCTTTCCCACATATTTTTTATAACCCCTAACACATTTCTAAAACCATTTAGCAGTTAAATAGTTAAGAGCTAAAAAAAATTCCAGATGTTCATACATCTTTTTTTTTTGTAGTATGGCCTCTGAAAAATGTTTCAACTGGTAAGCACTTAGCTATTTAAAAAGTGGAATAGTAGACTAATACTTGGGGTTAGGGTGCCACACAATCTTGTTATAGCCTTGGATGTAGTCGCTATGAACAAACTATTTGAAAAGTGAGGGGAAAAAACAGCACCTGTCAAAACTGGTGCCCGATGGTTTCCGATTTCCGAGGCCCATGAGACACTAAGTCTAGTTGTTAGAATGCTCCAACATGAGCATCATTTCTCCAGAACTCTGGGGTGTATATGAAGAATTGGGGTGCCTTGTCCTATAATGAAAAGATAGTAGACCTACACTTGACTTACGGACATTTGAATTTTTATATGGACATCTGAGTGTGTTTTCATGTAGTTGGCAAGATTATAATATATATCAAAAACAAGATCCCAGCTACATGTTCTGCATAAATTTGATTTTTGGCTTCTAAGAACTACTTCTTCTTTTTTTGTTTGTTTGTTTGAAACCCCGTCTCTACCAAAAGTACAAAAATTAGCTTGGTGGCGCAGGCCTGTAATCTCAGCGACTCGGGAGGCTGAGGCAAGAGAATCGCTTGAACTGGGGAGGCAGAGGTTGCAGTGAGCTGAGATTGCGCCACTGCACTCCAGCCTGGGCAACAAGAGCAAAACTCTGTCTCAAAGAAAAAAAAAAAAAGAAAAGAAAAGAAAAAAAGAGAAATTACTAGTTTTGTTTTGTCATTTGGGACATTGGCTCAGTAACTGGGTATAGGGCTATCTTTCGTATTTTGCATCTTTTGTCTAGTCATTTTGATTTGTTTAATAATGATATTCAATTATTTTTAGCATTCTTGCATACATAGTAAACTAAAAAGATCACCAGAAACTGATCTCCAGTAGTTGCATTGACATAGTCATAGCAAAAAGTACGAGGGAAAAGACTTTGTGTTTTCTTCGTTAGCCCACAAAAGAAGATAAGCAATTATTTTCCTTAAAGCATTGAAATCAATACTTAATTTCATTATGGCTGGGGACAATAATCCCCAAGGTCTATGTCACTCCGTTCAGATGTACAGCGAGTCAACAATGCAATTTCTAGCCTGTTTCTAGGTGGCATTTTCCCACTTCCTCAACTCTCAGGAGTTCTAGTGCCATTTCTTATGGCAGGGACTCTGCCGGGCGAAACTCCCCCTGGGCTCCACGTATCCCCTATTAGTGTGGCTACTGCGAGTAACAGGGGCCGAATTTGCATCCCCTGGGGTGTTGACTGATGGTCCCACGTTCTTGCCACAAGCCGGATGCGCCTCGCTGTGAGCCCACCACTGTAAACTCAGACCCCACGCGTTCAGCCCTCCCTCGGGTCATGCTTTGCAGAAGCCAGGAGGGCACTCACCGGTCAACCCCACGTCCCTCCCTGGGGCCCGCTCCGGGTTTCTGGGCACCCCTGGGGAGAGAAGCCGTCCGGTGAGCGCCACTCACAGAGGGCGCGGGAAGAAAGTCGGCGCCAGGCGCTCCGGGGTCCCGGGGCGAAGCCGGGCGGGGCGGTGGCGCGGGTCCGAGCGCCCGAGGCGCCGGCGGAGCATGTGACCACGCCGCGCGGGGCCGGGTGCGCAGTGCCGCGCGGTGGCGGCGGTGGGGAGAGCAATGGAGGCCGCGGCCGCCTGAGAGGCGGGTGCGCTGCTGGTGCTGCTGCCGCGGCGGCTGCTGCTGTGGAGGCTGTCGCGCGCGGTGCAGCCGAGTCCGCCGCCCGACCAGGACCGCCGGTCGTCTGCCAGCGGCTCTGTCAGCCGGAGCGCCAGGCGGGGACCTCAGGTGAGCGCCCGCTCGGCCCGCGGCAGGAGCCAGACAATGGGGACAGGGGCGGACATCTCCCCTCCACTCGCGCCCCTCCGGGCCGGGCCCCGCGGCGCTCCGGGACTCCGGGGCACCTGGCCCGGGGGGCGTGGGCTCGGCGCGGCTGGCGGTGGACTTCGGGGCGGCGTCCCCGCGTGGGAGGCGCGGACCCTCCCCGAGGAACCTGAGCGCCCGGGTGCGCGCTTTGGATCCCCGCAGGGGAACCTGCCGGCGGGCTGCGCCCCGGGAACTTGAGGAGAACGTGGGACCTCGCCTGCCTTCTCCCGTTCCCGCGCCTCGGCATCCCGTCCCGGGGTCCCCGGCTCCGTCCCGACCGCAGCCGGGGCCAGAGCCAGACCTCGCCGTCCGGAATCGCGGACGCCGTCCGGGCTCAGCCCTCTCCCCACCGCCCCCAGAGCTGCATTGCTTTGTTTAACCTCTGCCAGACCGTTTCGCACAAACTCTTGTTGCCCCAATTCTGATGAGCCACCAGTTTGAGGCTGAGGCAAGACAAAGGTTTCTCCTGTTTACCAAGGGCCGGGGCCGGGAGACTGCGCGCTGCCCGTGGTGTAAAATGTGTTTTCCTTATCTTCACCTAGGGCTTGTTGCGATGGTTTTCCTGGCACTATAACCGTCCTTTCTTGCAGAGCTCTGTAGTGGCGAGATTGGACCTCCTCACCCTATGGATACGGTGGGTGGGGTATGGCTTTTTTTTTTTTTTTTTTTTTTTTTCATGATTATCAGTAAACAGAAGCCGACTTTGAATTTTATAATATGTGTTCTTGAATTAGAGATATCGTAATTGTTTTCTGAATTCTGGATTTTAAGAGAGAATATATATTTCAAGACATATCGATTCAGTGGAGGGGGAGGGGGAAGAAAACCTAGTAACTACGACCATGTGTTGTGAAATTTTAATATGGTTTTAGGAATAATGGCCGGGAAACTGATCTGGTGTAGGTGAGGGAGCGTGTGTGTGTGTGTGTGTGTGTGTGTGTGTGTGTGTGTGTGTGTGTGTGTGTGTGTGTTGGGGGTGGTAAGTAGTGGTGGTGGAGAGGGAGCGGTTAGAATACAAAGGATAAGGCAGTTTTAGAAAAAGCAAATTTTTGATTCATTAAATCGTGAGTTAAATCAATGTTTCCTTTAAAAATCAACTATAGTAGTTGTGGAATTATATATAAAATGGCCCACAGTTCTTTGGCATTGTTTGTGACTCAGGAATCTCAATAAAACAGTCAATTTTGAGTAATTTCCAAAAAGTCAACAAAGAGAAGACGCCTTCACTACTGTCTCCTTTATTCTTTAGGAAAAGGGACTTCTTGTTCAGTATATTCAAGAAAAAACTGCCCGTATGAAAAAAAATTTCAAAGGCAGCTTTGAAAAAGAAACATTTTGAAAAATGTAATATGGTTGCATTACAGATCACTTCAACTCAGAAGTGGGCAGGGAAAAAAAATCATGCTACTGGATTGCCCTTTTCACTGTTGATTATTTAAAATGCATTTTATTCAAAAGCTTAATTTTACAGTCATCTCTAACACATTGAGAAACTTTCACTCTAAAGACTTAGCAGTACCTACAGAGCACTGAATTTGGAGGAGGAAGCTAACACCAACTTGACCATAGGCAGTCGGTTGAGAAACAAAAGCAAGTTCTTCATAAACTACAAAGCACTATGATAAATGGAAGTTATTATTATTGCTAGATGAGGAAGCTGTGTTATACAGTTTTTCTCTTACTCAATTTTAGAACAATTAATTGACATTAATCTGAAATTCTCCAGGACAAGAGACAATCTTTTAGTCTTCTTTTGTGGTCCACATTTCTGATCTGGCACACAGTAGGTGTTCAGTATGTAGTCGTGGAAAGAAAGAATGAATAGGTGAAAAAAATACAAATGGATAAAATGTGTACAGATGGAATTTGTTTACTTCTTTTAATTCAATGAACATTTACTGAAGGCCTACTGTGTGCAGAGAACTGTGCAGAGGTTTTCCACATACAGTTTATGAAAGCTTGGTGACCTTCCTTTTTCAGTTTATAGTTGATGTGTTTCTTCCAAGAATGGGGCCTCTTGGGTGGTTTTTTTTCCATCATGTTTAATCTGCTGCAACTGAGTAGCACAATAGAACATTTCACTTGTTGTATGTGCATATAGTTTCTCACAGTGGCCTGTGGGGAGGCAGGGCAGATATTATCATTCCCATTTTGTAGGTGAGGAAATCCAGACATGGCGAGATTAAATGACCTGCCAGCTCTTTGCCAGCAGTGCCAGGGACAGAAGCTGGATCTCACACCCAGAGCTTTCTCCCCTGAATCACTCAACTTTCTCTGAGATTTTCCCCAGAAAATCACACTGGAATTAGACCTCATGAAAAACTTTACCTTTTGGATAACTTTTATATCAAGAAAAGGTATATTTTACAACATAGTACTTACGGAAGTGGTTAAATACTCAAGTTCTTGAGGCAGGTGATTGAACTTGAACATTGGCTTTACTAGCTACTAGCTCTGCATCCTTGGCAAGTGATTTAATCTAAGCCTCAGTTTCCTCATCTGTAAAATGGGGGAAGTAATCCTACTTAGAACATTTTTGTGAGGATCAAATAAAATAATGTGGGCATAGCATAATGTCTAGCACAAACTAAGCACTCAGCATCAGCTACTTTTTATTTTCGTTATTTTAATGTAAAGCAATGGCTTTTTTTGTTTTTTCTCTTTTTTTTTTGAGACGGAGTTTTTGCTCTTGTAACCCAGGCTGGAGTGCAATGGCGCGATCTCCGCTCACCGCAACCTCCGCCTCCTGGGTTCAGGCAATTCTCCTGCCTCAGCCTCCTGAGTAGCTGGGATTACAGGCATGTGCCACCATGCCCAGCTAATTTTTTTTGTAGTTTTAGTAGAGACGGGGTTTCACCATGTTGCCCAGGATGGTCTCGATCTCTTGACCTCGTGATCCACCTGCCTCGGCCTCCCAAAGTGCTGGGATTACAGGCGTGAGCCACCGCGCCCGGCTTGTTTTTTCTTTTTAAAGCAATGGCTTTTACACTTTTTTTTTTGTTGTTGTTAAGAGACAAGGTCTCACTGTGTTGCCCAGGTTGGTCTCAAACTCTTGGGCTCAAGCAATTCTCCTCCCTTGGCCTCCCAAAATACTGGGATTACAGTATTTTGCCTGACCTAAACTTTTATTTTAGCATAGTAAGAGATGCATTTTACATTGCCACTCAGTATACAGATACATTATAAATATGTGTAATTAAAAAATTAATGAAGTAATACTTAGACTTTGAATGTGCAATGCATTCTTATATTTTTTATTCTATTTTATTTAAAAAATGCTTGTTGAGATTGCTGAATGATTTCACATCCCATTAACAGGTCAGGAACTATACTTTGGAAAGCTCTAATGCAAAGGATAATCAGGTTAAGTGCATTTAATAAAACTCTGTTTTTGAATCCTTACATATTTTTTCTTCAAATGGTTTACAACATCAGTTGGAATTTGATTACTAAATTACACTTAAAATAGATTCTTAAAAATTTCTTGGGAATTACGATCATTTATTGAGTATTCATCATGGTCAAGTTACTGTGTGCTAAGCAGTCTATTTATATATGTTATCTAATTTAGTTCTCACAACAGCCTTGTAAGTAGGCCTTGTGTTTACATTTGATAATTGAAATTAAGACTCAGAGAGCTTTTTATTAACTTGCCCAAGGTCCTAAATTTAGAGAGGGATGAAGCAAAGATTCAAACTGAGTGGTCTCTGATCCCAGAGCCTGTCTACCGTCTTAATCCCCACAGTTTTCTGATGTTCCCTCATAGGGATTTCTGAAGATGTTTCGTTCCTTCCTTAACATAAATTTGAATGTTGATATTCAGAATTTACCCATTGTGGTGCATCTTTTGTAGTTTCCTTTGAAAGGACTCATTTCAAGTCAGTTTTCAACTTAGGGAAGTTAAGGAAGAATAATATAATTCTTTCTGGCTTGAGCTGGTCTTTGATGTAAATATTGTATAATAGCTTCTCAGGTTTTTGTGATAGTGTCAATTAATTGGTCATTTTTATTGAGCATCCAAAGGTTTAATATATCTTCCTAAGAGACATGAAATAGCTGTGTAACTATAAAAAGACTTCATTACGAATGAATGTCGGCTTTTGTTAAGGCACAAAATGAAGCCTTACGAGCTACAAAAGAGTACTTTATAGTATATTGATTGGTCTTAAAATCACAAGGTGGTAAAAGTATTTATTTTGTAAAGTACTTTAAGAAACCTACTATCCTTTTTTTTTTTGTGTGTTTTTTTTTTTTTTTTTTTTGGTTTTTCAATTTTTTTACACATTTCTTATGTGTATTTGTAGCAGAATTTTAATTTTAATATTTTGATATATCGGGGAATTCCCTCTTTGAAACATATTGTCAGGAAGAATTAAAGAGTTTTTGAGGAAATATGTTTTATAAATAATACTTAGAATACACAAATAGATGCTTTTATATAACAAAGTAAAGGCAAATTTCACTTTTTTTCACATTTGTATCCTCCAGATTAAAACTGTTATGGTGTCTGGTTTGCATTATTGCTGTTACATATAGGAGTGTAACTCATAAATAAGATGATTACCAGGGGCCTAAAAAAATATAAGTATGCCAATGCTTTTGCATTATAGCTTTGGATATTCCTAGGTGCATGGGGCTTTACACTTTTAATTGTATATTTAAACAGTTTATTTGTTGAATTGAGGTTAGTGTTTTCAAAGCTGACAATTTAAAAATCTGAATTTGTGTAGATCTTGATGACATGTTAGACAAAGAACAGCAGTTTCATGGTTTATGTGGTTTGGATAGCCATATATTTCTGTTCATCAGTCATCATTTTTTATTAAGATTTGATGGAAACAAATGTGGATGTAGTTGCATTTATTTTTGAACATCAGATTTCATCCTTAGGCTGGCCCTCAAAAAATTACTTTGCAGCCAATGAAATTGTGTACAGTTGAAGCAAGCCTGTGTTTTATGCTTATTTTATTCATTTTGTCTACTGCTTGACCTTTAGTGAATTGTTAGCTCTTGCGAGCATCAGGACATGGCCCACCTATTGAATGATCATTAATTTGTATGTTCAGGCAGTTAGAAAACTTGGCTACCTTTACGTTTTGTGTCCTGTTTATTCTATCTGTCTGTCTATCTATCTATCTATCTATCTATCTATCTATCTATCATCTATCTATCTATCTATCTATCTATTGACACAGGGTCTTGCTCTGTCACCCCGGCTGGAGTGCAGTGATGTAACCATGGCTCACTGCAGCCTCAACCTCCTGGGCTCAAGCGATCCTCCTGGCTCAGCTTTCTGAATAGCTGAGACCACAGGTGCATGCCACCACATCTGTCTATTGATTTTTTTTGTAGAGATGTGGTGTATGTTTCCTAGGCTGTTCATGAACTCTTGGGCTCAGGTGATCTACCTACCTTGCCTCAGCCTCCCAAAGTGCTGGGATTATAAGTATGAGCCACCCTTCAGGGGCTCTTCTTTATCTTCTGTGAAGATTCATAGAGATAAGAACAAAATCAGTTTAGATGTTTACTTATACCAGTGACTTCAAGGCAGATGCATATGCATATTTTAGGTTTACATAGATGTATGATTTTCACACATATATGAGAAGTATCAAGTTATAAACTCTTTTCTAAAGTAGAAAAATACACATTAAGTAACTGTGGAAATAAAAAAACTGAATAACAATCCCAAAGAGATGTTTTTATAGTCACATGTTATCAGCCTAGTAGTCACGTGTTATCACACATACTTAAGAATACAAATGGAACAACCATATGTAAAAGCTTTTATGTGTGAAAAAGTGATCCCATTTAAAATGTCAAAAATGGAAAGCATAAATGTTTCAGTTAGATTTTAAAGTTTTCACCAGCTCTTTCAGATGTTTTTAGTGTTTTTCAAGTGGTATACTTTGGGGATTAAGAAGAAATGTCAAAAAAACTTGCTTCTGAAACTGGTACTGAATTCAATATGAAGTGAGGCAAAGACACAGAAACTGTGTCCCAGAAACACTTTAGAAAATATCTAAATCAGAAGTAAATACTTAGCCCACTAGAAACAGGTGGTTAGAGTTTAAGAGCAGGTAGCAGCTGCTAAGGGGAATTAGAAAAAGTTACAAAAAAGGAAGGACAACTTGCTAAGAAGGCATTTTGTTTTTTACCAAGGAAAGTAAGAAGGATCTTATCGGGAGGCCCACTGGCCTCACCCACTCACTTGGGGGAGGAATTGGCTGGCAAGAAGGGATAAGGAGACTGGGAGGGGCGAAACAGGTTACCTGAAAACTTGATTATTATTTAAATCTAGGATAAGCCGGATTCAAGGAATAATCTGTGAAAATTCTTGTATATAATTGTTAACCCCTTGTTCACAATGGGCTGTTTTCTCTCTTGGGAGAAACAAAGAGGAAAGGCCATATCCCAAGATCACCATCTTTGAAAGAGGAAACATCATTATTCCAAACCCCATTGCCAGTACCATTTATGGTCTCAGGCTGGGCCGCAGCTAATGTTCTTAGGGAAGCCTGTGACAGATCCAGCAGGGCTCTTAAGACACTGCTGGTGAATTCCAGGCTGCCCTAAATGATTGCAGTCAGGATTTTTCTTCATTTTGAAAAGTTTTTAATACATTTAGAGTGACTTTTTCTCCACCAGTTTGTCATTGTGACAGAGGCAGTGGGCTTTCCTGGCTTTATGTATGATGCAGCTGGGCATGCATGTTTGTGATGGGTTAACTGTCTTCTAGAGTTAATGAGGTCAGGGTCACAGGTTCAATTCTTGGGAAGGCCAGTTAGCTTTGCTTTGTTCTGGGAGCGCATATTGTACTCTTAACCCAGGCCAGCCATCTGGTGAAGGCAGATCATCGATCACAAAGGCATTAATAAGCAAGACAGTGTGGGAGCAGCAGCATGAATCTTTCTCATAGATGCTGAGTAATTAGAGAAACAATTCCAAAAGCATGTGCACATTTGTATTTTTTGTAGCATTATCTTGATAGATAGAAGATAGAATGGTTATCAGATATTTTTCTTTGCCATTTCTGTTGAACTTTCATCTGAACAGTTGCCTTTTCAAGTTATGATTTTTGAGATGTCTCATTCATTCAGTAGTTATACTTTGTCCTGAGTATTCTTAATCTCCCTGGAGGTTTGTAGGACAGTAGCTATGGCAGTGAGAACAGTCATGCTAAAAGCAGTAGATCGCACCACTTTGTTGTTTACAGATCCAATTCCACTGAATTAAAAAAAAAAACAAAAAACACCATTTTGAATAAGGGTGAACAGACTAAGAATTTTAGGAAAATGCTTTATACTTTTTTCTCAGTAGATCTTGATCTGAAACTCTGTCATTCCCTTTATTAAAATAACTTCCAGTGTTAAGAGAAATATCAGAGATCATCTGGGCCTGTGCTGCCCCATAGGATCCGACTGGTCCCATGTGGCTAGTCCAAATGGAGATGGGCTGTCAATTTAAAATACATACTACTAGGGCTGGCTCTGTGGCTCATATCTGTAATCCCAGCCTTTGGGAGGCCGAGGCCAGGAGTTGCAGACCAGCTGGGCAACATGGCAAAACCCTATCTCTGTCAAAAAAAAAAAACACAAAAAAACCTAACCCCCACCCCCAAAAACCAGAGTTAGCTAGGCATGGTGGTACATGGCTGTGGTTCCAGTTACTTGGGCCTGAGGTGGGAGGAATGCTTGAGCTAGGGAGGTTGAGGCTGCAGTGAGCCTGTCTCAATAAAATAAAATAAAATAAAATAAATACTAGTGCTCGGCCTGGTGGCTCATACCTATAATCCCAACACTTTGGTAGGCTGAGGCAGGTGGATCCCTTGAGCCCAGGAATTGGAGACCAGCCTGGGCAACATCATACCCTGTCTCTATTTTCTTTTTTAGAAAACAGCATACTGGGTTTGAAACATTTGGTGTGAAAAAAGAATGCAAAATATGTCATTAATAGTTGTTTAATGTTGATTACATGTTGTGAAGTAATAGTTTTGACTATGTTGGATTGAATAAAATATTGTTTATATTAATTTTACCTTTTTTTTGCTTTTAAAAATGTGTCTACTAAGACATTTAAAATTATATATTTGGCTCACATTTATGGCTTGCCTTATGTTTCTCTTGGGCAGTGCTGGTCTAATCCAACCCTCATTTTACTGATGAGAAGGCTAAGTAACTGAGCTGAATTATTTCCATTGCCTGTAGTCTCTCCCTGCTAATAGGTTAGGGGCTCAGGAAGGTGAGAACTCTGAACCACTAGAGGACCATTCAGTGTGTGGCAATTGTATATTGCAAGATCTATGCCCAAGTCATTGCCTGTTAGTTTACTAGTTGTGTGTATATGTGTATATTCTCTGTGCCAGTTGTATGTGTACATGCATACACAGGGTGGAGGGCCATGTTTGTTTATAATGTTGATGTTTAGGCTTAGTTTTACCTTCCTGTATAGGTCAGAGGTCCTGCATTAAAATATTAGATATTAACAGTTGTGACAGGGGTAAGTAACATATGATGCTCGTTTAAGTGGGCACTTCCATGGGTACTTCTTATTACCAAGATGATTTCAGATAGTTTTTTTGTTTTTGTTTTTGTTTGAGACAGAGTCTCACTCTGTCCCCCATGCTGGAGTGCAGTGGCATTGTCTCAGCTCACTACAACCTCTGCCTCCCAAGTTCAAGTGATTCTCCTGCCTCAGCCTCCTGAGTACCTAGGATTACAGGTGCATGTCACCACAGCCAGCTAATTTTTTGTATTTTTAGTAGAGATTGGGTTTCATCATGTTGGTCAGGCTGGTCTTGAACGCCTGATCTCAAGTGATGCACCTACCTCAGCCTCCCAAAGTGCTGGGATTACCGGTGTGAGCCACAGCGCCCGGCCTCAGATACTTTTGAGTGAGCCTTGATGGACAAAGCAGCAATGCTTTCAGGCTGAATCATTTTTGGAAGGCGGAGAGCTGAGATGAACAGAGGTTGTTTGCCTGTGTTCTGAAGAAAGCCTATGAACTGCAAGTGACTGTTTCTTAACCACAGATGCTCCTGACGTTCCAATCTGGAAAGAATAGCCAGGGTTGTCTGGTGCAAAACCCATGGCCTCAGAATGCAGGCTTTCCGTCAGTTTTGTGAACATAACGGTCTTTAAGTGGCAAAGATAAAAAGGAGGAGAACTTCATGATCAAATTTTTTTTGTCTGCTATTTTTAGTTGAGATTTTTATTTCTTAATCAACATAGGCAGCTCAGATGCGACTATAGTGATTAGCATCTTAAAGATGTTTACTTTATGCAGCTTCTGCTCTGGCCTTTCTTTCTGGCTCATGCAGAGTCCCAAGTCACTTAATTTTTTATCAGTGTCCCAGTGACAACTAGTGAACAACAGTTTTGTCAGGGAACCTCCGACACTTCAATTAATTTCATAATCCATTCTAGAATTTGTCAATTTATGAATTTGTCAATTTAGAAGAGCCACTGTGCATTGTGAAGATTGGAGGAATGTTGGTTTATAAAAATATTTACAGATTATCATTTTTCCTTCTTTTTTGTCTGTTACAAACAACCCCAGTTGATCCTAGATATAGACAAATAAAGCAAGACAGCAATCTGAATGATTACCTTCAACCAGGCGAAATACATAACTGTATCCTTTGTTTTGAAGTTTAATGAAGATTTACGGCGAGGCATGGTGGTTCCTGTCTGTAGTCCTAGCTACTCAGGAGGCTGAGGAGAGTGGATCACTAGTTTGAGACCAGCCTAGGCAACAAGACCAAACCCTGTCTCTACAAAAACAAACAAACAACAAACCGCCCCCAACCCTGCAAATTAGCTGGGCATAGTGGTGTGCACCTGTGGTCCCAGCTACTTAGGAGGCTAAAGTGGGTGGATTGCTTGAGCCTGGAAGGTTGAAGCTGTAGTGAGCTGAGATTATGCCACTGAACTCCAGCCTAGGTGACAGAATGAGACCCTGTCTCAAAAAAAGAAAAGGAAAAAAAAAAGAAAGTTTCCATATCCATCCACATCCCACCCAGCCAGTCCTGGTAAACCCATTTTCTCTCATGTCAACAAACATGTACTGAACATACACCATGTATTGAGTGCCATGGGCATAGTATGACAAGAACAGGAGTTGGAGAAGTACAGATTGCTTGAATGTGACAATGGTAGGTCTCGGCCCAAAGTATTTTGTTGTACTTTCTTTTCTGAGACAGAGTCTCCTTCTGTAGCCCAGAGTGGAGTGCAGTGGCATGATCTTAGCTTACTGTAACCTCTGCCTCCCGGCTAATTTTTGTATTTTTAGTAGAGATGGGGTTTTGCCACGTTGGCCAGGCTGGTCTCAAACTCTTGGCCTCAAGGGATCCACCTGCCTCAGCCTCCCAAAGTGCTGGGATTACAGGTGTGAGCCACTGCCCCCAGCGTGTAATTTCTAACTGGAGAAAAGAAAATGTGGCATTCTTGCATAGTTGGCGAACAAATACATTATGATGTATATTTTTTCAGAGTTCCCTAGCTGATTTCATGGGCTGCCATGTTTAATGATATATCCCCTTTCTAGCAGTATCAGATTTTGTTCCTTTGGATCACTGGGGCGGTCAGGTGTTGGGAGTCATTCTGAACATGGAGGAGGGGCATGTGTCGCCTGTTTTCTTCTCACCTCCCTACTCCAGCTATTGATGCCAGGTACTGTGGAGTTGCCGGAGAATGTAAAAATAAAGAACTCATAGTCCATCTAGTAAAGAAGAAAGACAAGGCTAAATTTTAAGTGAACCGCAATGGACAAAATACTGTGAGAGCACGGGGAAGGAGTAAATACTGGTGAGAGGGTAGAATAAGGAAAGATCAGGAGGAAGCTTACAGAGGATGTGATATTTGAGCTGGGTCTTGGAGAAGGAGTAGAAATGTAACAGATGGCGAGGTATTCCCAAGGTAGGGGGCAGAGTGAGCAAAGATGTGGGCAGCATGGTGGCTACGGCGTAGTGAGGTGGCAGGAACATCAGGCACGGAGGGGAGAGGCAGGAGACAAGACTAGAAAAGTGGGGCAGGAACAATTTGGAGAGATTTGAAAGGCTAAAGAGTACCACAATGGATTGAATGTTTTGTCTCCCCAAAATTCATACCTTGAAATCCTAAACCCCTAGGTGATGGTATTAGGAAGTGGGGCATTTGGGAGATGATTATAATGGTCATGAGGGTGAAATCCTGTTGAATAGGATAAGTGCCCTTATAAAAGAGACACCAGAGAGCTCCCTCACCTGTTCAACCATGTGGGACACAGCAAGAAGACACCATCTATAAGCCAGGAAATGGGCCCTCACCAGACATCAAATCTTCCAGCTCCCTGATCTTGGACTTCCCAGCCTCCAGAACTGTGAGAAATAGATATCTGTTGTTTATAAGCCACCCAGTCAATGATATTTTGTTACAGCAGCCCGTATAAACTAAGACCAGTGCCGACACTTGAGTAATGGGGAGTTGTCAGAGCAGGGAGTGGCGTAATCACATTGACTTTGAAGGCTGACTTAGGAGTTAAGAGACCTGGCTTGAAGGCCCAGCTTTTTCTCTTATTTGCCTAGTGACCATGGGCAAGTCATTCCACTCTTCTGGGCCTCAAATCTCTCTCTCTCTTTTTTTTTTTTTTTTTTGAGACAGAGTCTTGCTCAGTCACCCAGGCTGGAGTGCAGTGGCGCAATTATGGTGAACAGCAGCCTCCACCTCCTGGGCTCAAGGGATTCTCCTACCTCATCCTCCCAAGTAGCTTGGACTATAGGCACATGCCACCATGCCTGCTGGATTTTTTTTTTTTTTTTTTTGAGGCATAGGGTCTTGTCCCATGTTGCCTAGGCTGAACTCCTGGGCTCAAGTGATCCATCTGCCTTGGCCTCCCAAACTGCTGGGATTATAGACCTGAGCGCTACCATGCCCATCCCAAATATCTCACATATTAGGTGGAAGAGTGGGGCAAGTGTTATCTAGTTGGCCAGTAAACAGATAACAGTAATTTCCATGTTTCTGTTTGTGAGGCACTTTCATGGGTGCTGGGATACAGACAGGGTCCCTGCGCTGTGGAGATGACATTCTGGTTCAAGAGAGAGACAATAAACAGTGCCAAATTGTGTACGTATGTGTAAGTATATAATACAACATCAGGTTGTGATAAGTGCTATGAAGAAAGTAAAGCCAGATGAGTGGAATAAAAAGTAGTGCTGTTTCTAGACAGAGTAGCCCAGAGTGCTTTGAATAGAATAAACTCCACAAGAATATTAGAAATCTCTTCTTGATCCAGCATTGTAGGTCTAATCAGGTGAAAAGCTATGGGAATTCAGTCTCTTCAAGATTGATTGAAATCAGTTTCCAAATAGTTGTAGTTCTTACAGTTTTGATTAGTTCCACCAACATGGTTGTTGATGGGCAGAATCTTTTTTGCATTCCATCTTTCAAATAGCCTCAGTACAGCATCATCTCATTTTTAAAAAGTTTCTCCAATGTCATGAAAAAAAATGCCACTTGTGTTGGTAATTTGGATCCTGCTTCTTTTTCTCAGCACATTATTCATTCCAAATTTTGAGGCTTGTGGAAGGAGGAAGAGGCTGTCATTTAAGCAACCAGATTTAAGGCAGTTTGTTCAATATATCAAATAGCTCTTCTAAGTTATTTTAATATAAATTAAAATTAAATGGGAGCTCTGGGACAGCCCTGTTTTAATTACAATTGGAATGCATCTTAGGAGACCATTCTGCCTCTTAAAATCATAACAGTGTCATGATTTTTTTAAGAAGCATCACTAATTAGCCGGGACTATCCTGAGGTCTTATAGTTTGGTTTATAGATGATTTTTGTTCAATCAAGTGGAAGACTGAGGCATGTGAACATTCATGCTTGGCCCTAAACCTTTTTCTTGGTGATACGAAATCGTTCAGCAGTAATCAGCGGTAGAAAGGTATGCTTAAAAACTGGCATGTTCTTTATGTGAGATACCAGGGTGAGCAAACTGGATTTACCATTGATTGAAGATCATTCACGTGGAATTTTAGATTGATTTTCTACAAATTCTATCCACAGTGTTGGGAAGCTAGAGTGGCAGACTGTACTTTTTGAGTTAGCGTAAGACGTGATCTCTGGCCTTCTGCTGACATGGAATCCAGGTTTTGTTGCTTTGTTTCCTTGGATGAGAGTTCACAGCCAGTTAAACTAGCCCTGCCTGAATTATTTAATTCATCTTCTCCTTGAAGACGGTTGCAAGGAGTTTTTATAGAACTGAATGCCTTACCAATTTGGGGCTTGGAAATGTATTTCTGTTCTTCCTTCATTTTCCCTTTTGCTGAAGATAGAAACACCTCCTGGGTCTTTGGTTCAGCCTGCTGTTGTTTACAGTCCCTGCTGTAAATTACCTCACTCTGCCAGTCCCTGTCATAATGTGATTTATTTTTTAAAAATTAAATTCTCATCATAATTCCCTTGTGCATCTGTCTTCCTCAGTAGGTTTAGTTATTTCATATAGAACTTAAGCAAGGAAGGGAGGAAGAAAGGAAAGGAAGGAAGGGAAGAGGGAAAGAAGAAAGGGAGTTCTGTTTGGATACTGTGTTAACTAATAGGTCATATTAATATTGGGTTGCTTATAAGATCTGCATTTCCAGTATTCTTGGTTTTTTTCCTTCAAATATTATTTATTTATTTTTTGAAATAGAGTCATGCGCTGTTGCCCAGGCTGGAGTGCTGTGGTGCGATCATGGCTCACTACAGCCTTGACCTCCTGGGCTCAAGTGATCCCCCTGCCTCAGCCTCTCAAGTAGCTAGGATCACAGGTGTGAACCACTGTGTCCAGCCACAAAAATTTTTTATTGTGTTAAAATATATATCACAAAAATTACTATTTTAAACATTTTTAAGTGGACCATACATTGGCATTAAGTGTATTCACAGTGTCAAGGAGGCATCACCACTGTCCATTTACAGAACTTTTTCATCATCTCAAACAGAAATTCTGTGCTCATTAAACAATAGCTCCTCATTTTCTCTGGCCCCTGCTAACCTCTGTTCTACTTTCTGTCTCTATGAATTTACCTATTATATAAGCGTGATCTCATGTAAGTGGGATCATAGAATGTTTGTCCTTTTGTGTCTCATTTCAGGTCACATGTTTTTAAGGTTTATCCATGTTGTAGCATCAGATTCCATTGTATGACTTTTTTTTTTTTTTTTTTTTTTTTGAGATGGAGTTTCGCTCTTGTTACCCAGGCTGGAGTGCAATGGCGCGATCTCCGCTCACCACAACCTCTGCCTCCTGGGTTCAGGCAATTCTCCTGCCTCAGCCTCCTGAGTAGCTGGGATTACAGGCATGCGCCACCATGCCCAGCTAATTTTTTGTATTTTTAGTAGAGATGGGGTTTCACCATGTTGACCAGTGTATGACTTTTTTTAAAAGTGAAATTTTCTGTTGATGGATATTTGGGTTGTTTCCACCTTTGGGCTACTCTGAGTAATGCTGCTATGAACATTGGTGTAGAGGTATCTGAGTTCCGCTTTCTGTCCTTTTGGATATATGTGAAAGAATGGAATTTCTGGATCAAATTGTAATTTTATGCTTAACATTTTGAGGACCCACTAAAGTGTTTTTTTAGCAACTGCACCATTTTGCATTCCCAACAGTAATGCATACACAGCATTCCAGTTTCTCTACATCCTCACCAATTCTTGTTGTTTTCTGTCTTTTAGCCATCCTAATGGATGTGAAAGTGTGTCTCAGTTTGGTTTTTATTTGCAATTCCCTGATGGCTAATGATGTTGGCATCTTTTTATGTGCCTACTGGCCATTTGTATAGCTTCTTTGAACAAACAGAAACATCTGTTCAAGTCCTTCGCCCATTTTTGAATTGGGTTGTTTATTTGTCATTGAGTTGTAGGAATTCTTTATGTATTCTGGACATCAGTAACTTACCAGATACATGATTTGCAAATTTCTTGCATTCTGTAGGTTGTCTGTTCATCGGCTGGATAGTGTTCACATGTTTTCTTAACTGTAATAGTTATTATCTATGAATGTGAAAGAGGATTAATGTAAAAAGTAAGTGGCAAACACAAACTTAGCTGTTCAACTAGTGTTAACATTGCTGCTATTGGATGAACTCTCCCAGAGAAGACAGATCCATTAAGCTTCTGAGTCACAGTCTGGATTCAGGAACCCAGTGAGCTTATAAGAGTTTCTCCTGGGAAGCCAGTGGGGCAAGGCCATGAGGGAACCCTGAGAGACATAGGCTGCCTGCAGTCAGGGCATCTGACATTGAGTGGAGTTGGATATGAGTCACCCATGCATTTTTCCTTTGTGTTGCTTCCCAAAACCACATTCTGGTTTTGTTAAACATATCTCTGTCTACTTTGACTCAGCACTGATATTCTGCCCAGGATGCTCACCTGTTTTTCCTTGTCTTATCTCTTTCTGCACTAATAGTACTTTGGCCCTGGAGTTCAGGTGTACCCACCTAGAGTTTAGGTGTGCCCACAGCTCATGCTGTTGAGAGAAAAGGTGCCCACTCTGCAGTGAATACCCAGCTTTGTATTTACTCTGGTCATTTCTCTTGGGGACAGGATTGTGCATCACAATTCCATCTACAAGATGTTTTCATTATAATTCCTCTGTTTACAACTGTTATAGCTACCTTTCTCCAGAAATTTGACAATTTGGCTGGAATTGTCATTGTTTGATTACAACGTGAAGCTACGGTGGTGTGCTTATGGTTTTCACTGTCAAAATGAAGAGTATCTTTACACCTGTCCCAAACCTGTGCTTAGGACCATGAGAAGAAAACACCAATGTTTACTTCTTGGTACTCTCAATCTAACAAAGGCTATTTGTAATATGTGAAGCTGAGTAAATAAGAGAAAAACTCACATACATCCTTTCAGTAAATCATCTTTCCAAAGTAGTAGATGGAGAAACAGCATGAGGAGAATACCATAAGTTCACAGTAAGTGATACCTTGTCTTTAATTCTATTAAGTATAATAAAATCAAAACAAAACAGATTCACTTGGTCAATGAGGGTTATTGAGTTTAGAAATAGCCCCATTTCCTGTCCCTGTAGAAGTACAAAGATGGAAGATGAAAACCTAACCTCTTATAATTATATCTTTAAGTGATGAGGGAGGTACATAGAAGACCCCATTTGTGTGTGTGTGTGTGTGTGTGTGTGTGTGTGTGTGTGTGTGGTGTGTGCATGAGATCAACTCCAAGTGTACTGAGCTGTAGCATTAACGTCGACAAACAAATTGATATCAAAGCAGGAATAACACTGTTAGTCACTCCCAGAGTGGTGTTGGCACCATCTTATTCTCACGGATGGATACATTTCATAGCCCCACTATTGCACAAATAGATTGAACCAGTGTAGAATTTTGGGGAGCATTTTTATCTTACAAGAGAACAAGGGCTGTTCTCAGATGCAGTTGAATCTTTGTTTTCAGTCCTTGAGGTAATACAGTAATATCATAAAACTTCTTTGCTGGAATAATTTTCTGGTTACTGGATTTTTTAAAATGTATATAAATGTGTGTGTGTAGTTGTGTTTTAATTTATTTTTATGGAATCTGACTTACAAGTAGTTTCTCAAAATAACTGTATTTGATTGGTTAGGGAGCCCATACCTTTTAAAAGGTAATAAGGAACCAAGTATTTCCTCACAGGACATTTCAGAGTTTTACTGCACCAAATAATATTTCAGCATAAAAGAAATGAATCATGGGTGTGGTGACTCATATCTGTAATCCCAGTGCTTTGGGAGGCTGAGGCAGGAGGATTGCTTGAGGCTAGGAGTTTAAGACCAGCTTGGGCGACATGACAAGACTCCATCTCTATAAAAAATTTAAAAATTGGCTGGGTATGGTGGGGCATGCCTGTAGTCCCAGCTACTTGGGAAGTTGAGGCAGGAGGATCACTTGTGCCCAGGAATTGTAGGCTTTATTATGCCATGATTGCACCATTGCACTTCAGCATGGGCACTAGAGTGAGACCCCGTCAATTTGAAAAAAAGCCAGGCCAGGCACAGTGGCTCATGGCTGTAATCCTGGCACTTTGGGAGGCCAAACTGGGTGAATTACGAGGTCAGAAGTTCGAGACCAGCCTGGCCAACATGGTGAAACCCAGTCTCTACTAAAAATACAAAAATTAGCCAGGCGTGTTGGTGTGCATCTGTAATCCCAGCTACTCGGAAGGCTGAGGCAGGAGAATCGCTTGAACCTGGAGGGTGGAGGTTGTAGTGAGCCAAGGTTGTGCCACTGGACTCCAGCCTAGGACAGAGCAAGACTCTGTCTCAAAAAAAAAAAAAGCCATTTCTGTATCTCACCTCAGATTGAAGAGTCTTATAGTATTTTTTGGCTTCCCTCCTTTAGTTACTACAGATGTGTTAGCATGTCCCAGAGCTAAGAATAGTTTAATATAAATTTCATACCACCCACCATTCTTACAATAAGAGAAGAAATAAATAGGAACTTTCCCTTTTTGAATAGATTGAAACTTTCAGGTCCTGGTGTTAGCAGATCTCATTCTGTCCAACCTCTTTAAATATTTTCTCACTGTTTGAATAGTAAAACCAATATATGTAGACATTTGGGATTGAGGATTGAATTGTGAACTCACTGAACTCATATTTGCCTACCAGTACGACATCTTGCACAGTATCTTACAAACTGGAATTTCCCTCTCTGACCAGTCCTTCTGCTCTTCACCTCCACCTCCATCATTTACTCACAGTGATGGTCTTTGTTTTTGACTTTTATTATTACTTTTTTCCCTTTTTACTCGTCCCCATTTTGCCAATATGTCACTCTCTGGTTTTTTAGCAACCCTCATACTCATCTTAACCCCCTGGAGCAAATATTTCAATACTCATCAGTTCTTGCCCTCCTAGCACTCTTCAACACTCCCCTAGAACCCCAGATATTATTGCCACTCCTGGAGTGCGTTTCTCTGCCCCTAGCTCTCTTTCCTGGCTGTATTTTACATTTATATTGCCCGTTCTCAACAGAGCCATCATAATTGTCAGGACTAAGAGGTCTCCAATAATATACTAATTAAAACTTGCACCAACTTACTATTTTATTGCTCTTGACTTTTTTTTTTTTGAAGACAGTGTCTCACTTTGTCACCCAGGCTGGAGTACAGTGGTGCAATCATGGCTCACTGTAATCTTGAACTCCTGGGCCCAAGCAGTCCTCCTGCCTCAGCCTCCTAAGTAGTTGGGACAACAGGCACAGCCCACCGTGCCTGGCTAATTTTTTACTTTTTCTAGAGATGGGGTCTGGCTGTGTTGCCCAGGCTGGTCTCACACTCCTGAGCTCAAGTCATCCTCCCACCTTGGCCACCCAAAGCTCTGAGATTACAGATGTGAGCCACTGCATCTGCCCTGCCCTTGACTTTTTTTTTTTTGACACAGAGTCTTACTCCATCACCCAGGCTGGAGTACAGTGACACGATCTTGTCTCCCTGCAACCTCTGCCTCCCCGGTTCAAGCAATTTTCCTGCCTCAGCCTACCCAGTAGCTGGGATTATAGGTGCTTACCACCATGCCCAGCTAATTTTTGTATATTTAGTAGAGATGGGGTTTCACCATGTTGGCCAGGATGGTCTCGAACTTCTGACCTCAGGTGATCTGCCCACTCTCGCCTCCCAAAGTGTTGGAATTACAGGCGTGAGCCACCGTACCCGGCCTGCCCTTAACTTTTATCAGGTTTTTCAAAGCAATTATTTCAAAACTTTCCCATACCCTTCAACTCCTCCTTCATTCTTGGATGACTCAGCCTCTTGCTCTTCTCAGGAAATTCAGCATGAAATGCTTCTCTTCCCAACTCTCCTTCTCAAGTATCTCTCATACCCATGTCACTATCTTAGGTTTTCTGTAGGTCTTAGTTATTTTAACAGGCAGTTTTTGCACACCTGCCCTGTTGATATTTGGGAGGTGCTTCATAATGATACCTTCATTAGGGTGGACCAGCATACTTTTCAAGGTGCTTTCATATACCTGATCTTATTTCAGGGTTAGCCAACTCTTCTTCCCTCCTCCTTCAGAAATTTGCCTTCTTCCAAAGCCAGGCATTCTGCTTTTTCTCTTAACCGTCTTGCCTCCCATCTTCTTGGGAGCTGTGGTCCGAGATTATTTCCTCTGTCCTCACTGTTTCTTTCCCCGTTTTATTATAAATATCCTTAGGCTTCACCTATTGTTAAAAAAAAATACTCCTTGATCTTAATCCCTCTTTTTTCTTTCACTCCCTCATATATTTTTCACATCTGTAGCTTCAAGTCTCTACCTTAACTTTTAAATTCTTCACTAATTTTTTGTTTCATTCATTCATTCTCTCATCTTAAACTGAAACGGCTTTTTACAGATTCACCAAAGTTTCACCCACAGCCCCCAAAATACAGTGCCCACTTAGTGATCTGTATCTGGACATGGGTGGGTCCCAAATGTCTGCAGTGATTCTTCCCCCTTGAAGATGGCTGAAGTCATCGGAGTTTTGGCCTTGTAGCTCAGGATGACCAGCTGCGTTTCCAGGGGAGTGGGTAGAGAAAAGCCACGTGCAGCAGAATTAGAACTCTTGTAAGTTCCTCTGGAACCTCTTGCCATGAGTCTTTTATTTATTGATTTTTTTTTTGAGACAGAGTCTTGATCACTGCATCCTCCACCTCCCAGCTTAAAGCAATTCTCCTGTCTCAGTCTCCTGTGTATTTGGGACTACAGGTGCATGCCACCATGCCTGGCTAATTTTTGTATTTTTAGTAGAGATGGGGTTTCACCATACTAGTCAGGCTGGTCTCAAAATCCTGATCTCGGGTGATCCACCCGCCTCAGCCTCCCAAAGTGCTGGGAATAAAGGCATGAGCCACTGTGCCCAGTGCCATGAGTTTTTATGATCACACAGGGATTGCTGCTTTCTGGGATTCACCACCTGCCCTCTGTAGTTATTTGTTTGTTAGGTGAGGCTTCTGGGAGAAGTACCTTAGCCTCTTCTTCATTGTTGTATAGGTAAGCCCTGACTCTTAGGTAGCATCTGCAACCTCCATTGAGGTACAGTGCAGGCCAGTTCAGCTTCAGCTGAGTATGCACTGACTGTCTGGTTCACTTTCTGGGCTCATGGCCAGCTGGTTTTTTTTTTTTTTTGTTATTGTTGTTTTTAATTGTGGTGAAATATACATGACATTAACTTTACTATTTTACCCATTTTTAAGTGTACTATTCAGTGGCATTAAGTATGTTCAGTGTTGTCTGACTATTATCACTCTGTAGCCGAGAACTTGTTCATTATCCCAAACTGAAACTCTATACCTGTTAAACAGTGGGTTTACCCATCATCCCCTCCCCTGAGTCCCTAGCAATCTCTATTCTACTTTCTGTGTTTATGAATTTGCCTATTCTAGGTTCCCTTACAAATGAGGTCATTCAATATGTGTCCTTTTGTATCTGGCTGGTTTCACATAGCATCATCGTTTCACGGTTTAGTCACATGGTAGCATGCACTAGAACTTTATTCCTTTTTCATGGCTGAATAGTATTCTGTTGTATGGATAGGTCACATTTTATTTATCAATATTTATCTGATGATGGACATTTGGGTTGTTTCCTGCCTTTTGTCAATTGTGAAGAGTGTTTCAGCCAGCTAGTTCTGAGGATATCCCCAGGATCCATACATTGCAGGGCAGAGGCTGCCCTAACACCCCAAGGCAACCACTGCAGTTGGTTAGTTTTGAATACCCCAGCAAGAGATAAGAAATCTCACAACTGTATTATTCTTTCTTTAAGGGTTTGTTTGTTTGTTTTTTGAGCATTGCTAAGTACATCAAAACTCAGCATTTTACACGAGGAGTTTTTCATCATAGCTTGTGGTCAGAAGCTTATCTAAAATCACAGGTATGGTGGCTCATGGCTGTAATCCAAGCTCTTTGAGAGGCTGAGGTGGCAAAGTCACTTGAGCCCAGGAGGTCAAGGCTACAGTGAACTATGTTCATACCACTGCACTCCAGCTTAGGCGACACAATAAGACCCTGTCTCAAAAATAACTAACGAAATAAACAAATACATGAATAAATAAATAAAATTGTAATTGCAGTCCTCATTTCATCATGTGGGGAAGAGAGGCAGGTGGTGGGTGGAGAATAGTGGTGGTGACTCTCCCTAGTAAACAGGATGGCTCTGCTTCAGCCCTATACGTCTACCTGGAACCCTCTAGCCCTCCCCACCACACCATACAGACAGCACACGAAGTACAGGGAAGACCTATGTCAGTGCTGTGCATGTGGAAGAGGCCGTACAGGTAGCATGCTGAATCCTGCAGCAAAGAATGAATGAACACATGTGCATGGGGGTAGGTGGCTATTATATGTGACTGAAAAACAGCCTAGAAGAGAAAAGAAGATGGTGACAGGAGAAAGCAGGGAAAAGTAAATGACTTAAGAAAACGGAGAGTAAAGATCAGAGCTAGATGCATTTTAATTAATTAATTGATTCTTTAAATTAATCCTTAATTTTGCAACTTTCCCTCTGAACCCTCTTGGCAAATTCTTTAATTCTTAATTTAAGAATTAAGAGTTCTTGCATTTTCAGGAAAGAATGGAAGTCTTCATCTAGGCGCCTCTATTCCTTATAGAATATTAGGAATAGAAAATGGGAATCTAGGAGAGAAAGAAAAATTAAGACAAAACTCAGATAGGTGATTCTCCCCCATAGAAAATCCAGAAGAAGGAGAAGAGGATTTATTAGAGATGGGGACGTTGAGAAAGGCTGAGTATTATTGATAAGGAGCTCTTGTGGGCAGCTAGTGTGACTTTGTGCTGAAGAATCTGGCCCGCCCCAAAACATGCTTTGTAATATTCAAATTTCCATCACTTGATTTACTTATTCGGATCTGGAGACCTGTCTCTAATGGATTCCTCTTAAAAATCTAATTCTTTGCTTGGGAGGGATAGCCTGTTATTAGCATGGATTCATGTATTTAATTAGCATTCATCAGCTAACAGAAAAACAGGTCTTGGCTCTGCACCTCATTACATGACAAGTTTAGTTCTCTCCACTTCATTTTTTTTTTTTGTGCGGGAGTCTTGTTCTGTCATCTAGGCTGGCATGATCTTGGCTCAGTGCAACCTTCACCTCCCGGGTTCAGGTGGTTCTCCTGCCTCAGCCTCCATGGTAGCTGGGATTACAGGTGTGTGCCATCACACCCAGATAATTTTTGTATATTTAGTAGAGATGGGGTTTCACTATGTTGGCCAGGCTAGTCTTGAACTCCTGACCTCAGGTGATCCACCTGCCTCAGCCTCCCAAAGTACTGGGATTACAGGTGTGAGTCACTGCGCCCAGCCATCTACCTCATTTTTCAGACCAGATGGTTGCATTGTATTCTCTCATTCATTGAAAAATATTGAGTGTCTACTATGTGGCCAGAGGTCATTTAGATCCTGGAGATGTCCTTGCCCTCATGGAGCTCACATTCCAGTATGTGTGTGACGGGCGAACAGCAAATGGATAAGAGAGATCTTATTTCAGGTCATGGCTCAGAGTTGGGGAAAGAAAGGCAGGGAAGAAGGATCAGGCACAGAAGGTTGGGAAGGTGGAGGTGGTGGTGGCCTTGGATAGGATGGTCAGGGACAGCATCTCTAGAAGCTGACATTGGAACGAAGAGATGCAGGCAGTGGAAAAGCAAGAAGTCCTATGGTGATGTGGGGAAAGGCACTTCAGAAGGAAGGAACAGCAAGTGTAACGGGCCAAGGCTGTGCCTGCCTGCCAGATCTAAGGAACAGCATGGAGCCACTGTGCTTGCGGGAGGGAATAGAGGGGGCAGCAGGAGAGGCCTGAGGAAACCAGGATCAGACTCTAGAGGACCTGGAGGGCCGTCAGAAGGACTTTGGCTCTTATTCCAGATGAGACAGGCATACTTTGGAGGGTTTTAAGCATCAGAATGACATGATCTGACATATTTTCAAAGGATCGGTCTATCATTGAAAATGGACGTTAGGGGAAGGAGCATAAAAGTAGGGAGACTGTTTACTTAGAAGGATACTAGCAGCTTGGACCAGAGTAACAGTGATGGAGAAGGGTCAGATTCTGGAAATATTTTGGAGTTAGAGCCAGTAGGATTTGCTTGCAGTTTGGATGTGGTGTGTGAGAGAATGAGGAATCAAGGATTATGCCAAGGTTTTTGCCCTGACTGAGGTGGTAAGACTACAGCAGGGGATAGATTTTATGCATAAAGATCAGAAGTTTGATTTTAGACAGTTTAAGTGCTATGGTGGGCTGAATACTAACAGCCTCCCCTCCCGCCCCAAGACTCATGTCCACTTGGAACTTTAGAATATGGCCGTATTTGAAGGTAGGGTCTTTGTAGATGTAATTGGTTAAAGATCTTAAGATGAGAAATCATCCTGGATTTAGGGTGGGTCCTAAATCCAATGACTGGTGACCCTGTAAAAGGAGACGAGCACACAGAGACATGCAAGGGAGAAGGTTGTGTGGAGACAGAGGGAGGGATGGCAGTGATGCTGCCATAAGCCAAGTTATGCCAGGAACCATGGACATGGAAGAGGCAAGAAAGGGTCCTCCCCTAGATCCTTTGGAGGAAGCATGGTCCCGGCACCTCAATTTCGGACCTTTGGCCTCCAGAACTGTGAGAGAATAAGCCTGTGTTGTTTAAGACACTCAGTTTGTGGTCATGTATTATTGCAGCCCTAGGACACTAATACAGATACCTGTTAGGCACTGGCTGTCAATGTTGAAATGACAAGTGAGCTTGGATTTCGTGGAAAAGATGAGAGCTGGGGATACAAAATTGAGAGTGTTTAGTTTAGAGGTGGTGTTTAAAGCAATGAGAAAGGCTGAAATCCTCAGGGTCAGTGTCTAGAGAAGATAGTAAGTTTGTGGACCCAGTCCTGGGACTCACCTGTCTGCAGAGATTGGGTCAGTGAGAAGGGAAGACCAGCCAGTGAGCTCATCCTGGCAGATGTCTGGTGGAAAGTACTGAATCTTTCTCCCTTTCTGAGTGTCAAGGGGAAAAATTAGGTATGGGTTTAGAGAGCTCCTACTTTTAAGGCGCTCTGTTAGCTTTTGTTCTGAACTAACCTCAGATGACTTCCCCCCAGGGAAGATTATAAATCAGAGAGAAGAAAGGATAGGGAGGACCCTTTGTCCTGTTCAATAATGAGCAATAGAAAGCTGCCAGAATAGTCCAGGAGCAGCAGAGAAGCTGTCTCAGTCTTTCTCTTCCCCTCCTCCAAAAGAGAAGCTATACCAGATCAAAGGAGGAATGAGAATCAATTAGAGAGATGAACCCTTTCAAATAGTCATAGCAGACTGGAACTAGAAGGGGCTTAATTAAATGTGATCATGTTTTTACAAGCTTAGCCTACAGCTCTGCGTATAATGGGTGAGCAACTTCTATAATTATTATTGGTTAATAGGTGGTTTTTAATCCTAAGTTTTCATTGTACAGATAAGGAAACTGAGAGTCAGATGTTCAGGAGCCAACAGTGATTCTCTTCAGCTCCACAAAAAGGAAGAAAAACCAGGGGAAAGTCCATAGCTCGGCACTTAAGGCCTTCTTTGCTGGTTCACAGTGCATTTCTGATCAGTGCTCTTCACCAGCACTCTCTGGTGTGACCTCTGCTGAGGGTGGCCAGCCCCGTCCCTCTCCTCTCCTCCCGGTTCCATGCCTTCTCCATGTTGTGCTTTGCCTACACTCCTTCCACTTCCTCTCTCCCTATCTGAGTTCTTGCCCATTTTCTCAGTGCTAGCACCACCTGAGAATTCTTTCCTCATTCATCTAGCAACACAGCTCCCTTCGAAATTCTCCAGCATGATTCCCAGGACACTGGGAGCTACAGCTGCTCTGCTGGGGGTGGTGTTGGGGGTCAAACACTTTTAGCTTCCAGCCCCCCTGCCATTTCTGCAGACTTTTCCTACCTGTGTAACAGGAGGAGCCTTCTGGGGAAATACTGCAGAAATGCCATGGGCTGTGCTCTGTGTGTGTGTGTGTGTGTGTGTGTTCCCACAGGCAGATATACCTTTTTGGGTTCTCAGGGGAAGAGGCAGAGAACTGTCATTTTTGCCTAGCAGCTGCCCTGGTAAAACCCTGCTGACAGAGGTTGTGTGTTGTGTCTGGCATGGGCTATTTGACATTTTGCCATCATTGACTACCTTGTTGTAAAAAACCCTTGTTAGCCTTTTAAAGTTGGATCCTTCTCATAATGTTATCTGAAATAAAGTAGCTGGCATAATAGCCCTATTTGTACTGACAACTTTTAAGAATCAGATAACTTACTTTTGGTAAGACTTTTATTCTCCTAAAGTTTTTGCACTAGGATAAACTTAAGATAACCCAGGAAGAGAGCAAACTGATTCCTTGCAAGAAAGACACTGTTAACAGTGAAGTCTACCTGCAGTAACCAGTATCTGTTCAGATGGACGCTTTCTTACCTCATGGGCAGAAAAGCATCAGTTTCCTGTGGTGAGAGTAATGGATGATCATTCTTCTTGTTTTTATCTCAGCTCTGTCTAAAATTGTATTTACCTTGTCAATGTGAGATCTATGGTGTGTCCGCTACCTTAATATGTTGTGATGTTAACAATTACTGTTAGCACAGGTTGTATTTCTTTCTTCTTTTTTTTTTTTTTTGGAGATGGAGTCTCACTCTGTTGCCCAGGCTGGAGTACAGTGGTGCAATCTCAGCTCACTGCAATCTTCGCCTCCCAGGTTTAAGCAATTCTCTTCCTGCATCAGCCTCCGGAGTAGCTGGTATTGCAGATATGTGCCACCACACTTGGCTAATTTTTTGTATTTTTAGTACAGATGGGGTTTCACCATATTGGCCAGGCTAGTCTCAAACTCCCAACCTCAGGCGATCCACCCACCTCGGCCTCCCAAAGTACTGGAATTAAAGGCATGAGCCACCGCACCCAGCCAATTTCTTTTATACTTATAAAAGTTTCAGAATTGGGACATTTGGGCCCAAATAAAGTGTGAACTCTAGCTAAGGTTCATACTATGAGAAACATAAATTATCTTTTGTTTATCCTTATACTCTCATAAATTCTTTTTACATAAGGCTTTCTATCTTTTCTGCTATAAAGGTGTTCATTAAAACTGAGTGAATGAATAGATACCTACACTAGTGAAAGATGGCTTATGGCAATGCAGACTGATTCGCTTTGTCAGGGTTGCTTCATATCTGGTAATCAACAAGAATAGAGACAAAAATTTGCTTCAGTTCCATCATGTATCTTCTATTTTTCTCCTTTCAAAACACAGTCATATTGAGATACAATTCACACACTATAAAATTCGCCCCCTACAGTACAGGTGGTTTTTAGTATATTTGCAGAGTTGTGCAGCCATCACCACTATCTAATTCTAGACTATTTTCTTTATTTGTTTATTATACTTTTTAAAATTTTACTTTAAGTTCTGGGATACATGTGCAGAATGTGCAAGTTTTTTACACAGGTATAGGTGTGCCATGGTGGTTTGCTGCACCCATCAACCCGTCATCTATATTAAGCATTTCTCTTAATGCTGTTCCTCCTCTTGCCACACTGTCTTCCACAATGATTGAACTAATTTACAGTCCCAACAACAGTGTAAAAGCGTTCCTATTTCTCCACAGCCTTTCTAGTATCTGTTGTTTCCTGTCTTTTTAATGGTTGCCATTCTAACTGCCGTGAGACAGTATCTCATTGTGGTTTTGATTTGCATTTCTCTAATGACCAGTGATGACGAGCTTTTTTTTCATTTTGTTGATCGTGTAAATGTCTTCTTTTGCAAAGTGTCTGTTCATGTCCTTTTTTATGGAGTTGTTTTTTTCTTGTAAATTTGTTTAAGTTCCTAGTAGATTTTGGATATTAGCACTTTGTCAGATGGATAGATTACAAAAATTTTCTCCCATTCTGTAGGTTGCCTGTTCACTCTGATGATAGTTTCTTTTGCTGTGCAGAAGCTCTTTAGTTTAATTAGATCCCATTTGTCTATTTTGGCATTTATTGTGCTTTTGGTGTTTTAGTCATGAAGTCTTTGCCCATGCCTATGTCCTGAGTGATATTGCCTAGGTTTTCTTCTAGGGTTTTTACGGTTTTAGGTCTTACATTTAAATCTTTAATCCATCTTGAGTTAATTTTTGTATAAGGTGTAAGGTAGAGGTCCAGTTTCAGTTTTCTGCATATGGCTAGCCAGTTTTCCCGACACCATTTACTAAAAAGGGAGTCCTTTCCCCGTTGCTTGTTTTTGTCAGATTTGTCAAAAATCAGATGGTTGTAAATGTGTGGTGTTATTTCTGAGGCCTCTGTTCTGTTCCATTGGTCTATATCTCTGTTTTGGTACCAGTACCATGCTGTTTTGGTTACGGTAGGCTTGTATAGTTTAAAGTCAGGTAGCATGATGCCTCCGGCTTTGTTCTTTTTGCTTAGGATTGTCTTGGCTATGTGGGCTCTTTTTTGGTTCCATATGAAATTTAAAGTTGTTTCTTCTAATTCTGTGAGGAAAGTCAATGGTATCTGGATGGGACAAGCATTGAATCCATAAATTACTTTGGGCAGTATGTCCATTTTCATGATATTGAGTCTTTCTATTCATGAGCATGGAATGTTTTCCATTTTTTTGTGTCCTCTCTTATTTTCTTGAGTAGTAGTTTGCAGTTCTCCTTGAAGAGGTCCTTCATGTCCCTTGTAAGTTTTATTCCTAGGCATTTTATTCTATTTGTAGCAATTGTAAATGGGAGTTCACTTATGATTGGGCTTCCTGTTTGTCTATTACTGGTGTATAGGAATGCTTGTGATTTTTGCACATTGATTTTGTATCCTGAGACTTTGCTGAAGTTGCTTATCAGCTTAAGGAGATTTTAGGCTAAGATGATGGGGTTTTCTAAATATGCAATCATGTCATCCGCAAACAGAGACAATTTGACTTTCTCTCTTCCTATTTGAATACCCTTTATTTCTTTCTCTTGACTGATTGCCCTGGTCAGAACTTCCAATACTATGTTGAATAGGAGTGGTGAGAGAGGGCAGCCTTGTCTTATGCTAGTTTTCAAAGGGAATGCTTCTAGCTTTTGCCCATTCAGCATGATATTGGCTGTTGGTTTGTCATAAATTGCTCTTATTATTTTTAGCTGCATTCCATCAATGCCTAATTTATTCAGTGTTTTTTAGCATGAAGGGATGTTGAATTTTATGGAAAGACTTTTCCGCATTTATTAAGATAATCATGTGGTTTTTGTCATTGGTTCTGTTTATGTGATGGATTATGTTTTTTGATTTGCATATGTTGAACCAACCTTGCATCCCAGGGATGAAGCTGACTTCATCGCGGTGGATAAGCTTTTTGATGTGCTCTGGATTTGATTTCCCAGTATTTTATCCAGGATTTTTGCATTGGTGTTCATCAGGGATATTGGCCTGAAATTTTCTTTTTTTGTTGTGTCCCTGCCAGATTTTGGTATCAGGATGATGCTGGCCTCATAAAATGAGTTAGGGAGGATTCTCTCTTTTTCTATCATTTGGAATAGTTTTAGAAGTAATGGTACCACCTTCTCTTTGTACCTCTGGTAGAATTTTGCAGTGAATCCATTTGGTCATAGGGTTTTTTGGTTGGTAGGCTATTAATTACTGCCTCAATTTTAGAACTTGTTATTAGTCTATTCAAGGATTCGACTTCTTCCTGGTTTAGTCTTGGGAGGGTGTATGTGTCCAGGAATTTATCTGTTTCTTCTAGTTTCTTTGCTTAGAGGTGTTTATGATATTCTCTGATGGGAGTTTGTATTTCTGCGGGATCAGTGGTGTTATCCTCTTTATCATTTTTTATTGTGAACTCTAGTCTATTTTCATCACCCCAAAAAGAAACTGTTAGCAGTCATTCCTGGTTACTCCCTTCCCCAAGCCCCTAGCAACCAAATCCCCTAGCAATCACTAATCTGCTTCTTGTCTCTCTGGAATTTGCCCGTCCTGGACATATTATATAAATGGAATCGTGGAGGATCCAAGATGGCCATTTAGGAACAGCTCAGGATTGCAGCTCCCAGTGAAAGCGCAGAGGGTGAGTGGATGCCACATATTTATTGTCCACAGACTAGGAAATTCCCAGGTGGAGGAGCTCCGCAGGTCACCAGCACGGCTGTTTCGGCCAGTGTGGCTGTGCCAGCGGGTGCCGCTGCTTTGCCCCGCACGGCTGCTTTGTCGGCGCCCCGGAGCAGCGATTCTCCGTACAAAATACACCAGTCCGGGTGCCCTTTAGGCTGGCGATTGGAGCCACGGGAAGTCGCCCATTCATCTGTTTAAAAAGGGGACTGAGCAGAGAACGAGGACAGTAGATTCCAGGGCAGAAAAAAAAAAAAAAAAAAAGCACCACAAACCTCAGTGCCGCTGTTTAACCCAGCGCAGTGAGTGGCCACAGGGGAAAACAAACAGACCCCAGTGCCTCTTCAACAGGCGACTGGAACAACAACTTAAAAAAGGCTCTGAGGCAGGGAGCCAGGTGATCAGGCTCGGCTGGTCCCACCCCCCACAAAAGAACAGCAACCAGAAACTCTGGATTGAGAGTTTCACAGCAAGCGCAGCTGAACCCGGGACGGTCCAGCTCTGTGGGGGAGGGGCGTCCGCCATTACCGAGGCAGCCCACCACTACAGAGGTAGTCATCCAATGCTGAGGCAGCCCGCCGTTGCCAAGGCAACCCACCACTGCAGAGAGACTCCGCCTCAACAGAGGCGGGCCACCATCACCAAAGCAGTTCTAACTACACCCATATAAACAGGACTGCAGGGAAGTTCATTTGGCAGCTGGGCAGAGCCCACAGCAGCTCAGCAAAGCCTCTACAGGCAGACAGTGACTAGGCTGCCTCCTTGCTGGGCAGGGCAGCTCTGAAGGAAAAAAAAAAAAGAGAGAGAAGGCAGCAGCATAACTGAAACTCATAAAGCCCTAAATCCCTGGGACAGAGCACCTGGGGAAAAAAAGCAGTTTATGAGTTCTGCTGCAGGAGACCTAAACGTACCTGCCCAGCAGCTCTGAATGAACAACAGAGCTCACAGCTCACCATTTGAGCTCCTATAAAGAAGAGACCATTTCCTCAAGCAGCTCCCTGACCCCTATATATCCAAAGAGCCACCTCATAAAGGAGAGATGAGATTGACACTAGGCAGGTATCCTTCTGGGACAAAGATAGCAGAAGAAGAAAACTGGTAACAACCCTTACTGTTCAGCAGCTGCTGCAGGTGAACCCCAGGCAAGCAGGGCCTGGAGTGAACCTCAGCAGACCTACAGCAGAGGGGCCAGACTGTCAGAAGGAAAACCAAGAAACACAAATAACCTCATCATCAACAAACAGAATGTCAATCTGAAAGATTTGAGACCCGATCTGAAAGCCAGCAACTACAAAGTCGACAGGTGGATAAATCCTTAAAGATGGGAAGAAACCAGCGCAAAAAGGATGAAAACACCCGAAACCAGAACACCTCACCTCCTACAAGGGATCAAAACTCCTCACCAGCAAGGGAACAAGGTTGGAGGGAGAACGAGTGTGATCAAATGACAGAATCAGACTTCAGAAGGTGGGTAGTAAGAAACTTCTGTGAACTTAAAGAACATGTTCTAACCAAATGCAAAGAAACTAAGAACCTTGAAAAAAGATTGACGAGATGCTAACGAGAATGGACAAAATAGAAAGGAATATAAGTGAATCGATGGAGCTGAAAAACGCGACATGAGAACTTCGCGAAGCATGCACAAGTATCAACAGCCGAATTGACCAAGCATAAGAAAGGATATCACAGGTCGAAGATCAACTCAATGAAATAAAATGGAAAGGCAAGACTGGAGAAACAAGGGTAAAACGGAATGAAAAAAATCTCCAAGAAATGTGGGACTATGTGAAAAGACCTAATCTACGTTTGATAGGCGTACCGGAATGCGATGAAGAGAATGAATCCAAGCTGGAAAATACTCTTCAGGATATTATCCAGGAAAACTTCCCCAACCTAGCAAGGCAGGCAGACATTCAAGTTCAGGAAATACAGAGAACACGGCAAAGATATTCGTCAAGAAGAGCAACCCCAAGGCACATAATCGTCACTTTCACCAGGGTTGAAATTAAGGAGAAAATACTAAGGGCAGCCGGAGAGAAAGGTTGGGTTACCCACAAAGGGAAGCCCATCAGACTCACAGCAGATCTCTCAGCAGAAACCCTACAAGCCAGAAGAGAGTGGGGGCCAATATTCAACATCCTTAAAGAAAAGAAATTTCAACCCAGAATCTCCTATCCAGCCAAACTAAGCTTCATAAGTGAAGGAAAAATAAAATCCTTTGGGAACATGCAAGTACTCAGAGATTTCATCACCACCAGGCCAGCTCTACAAGAGCTCCTGAAAGAGGCTCTACACATATAAAGGAACAACAAGTACCAGCTCAACTAAAGGGCAAAACAGCCAGCTAGCACCAAAATGGCAGTATCAAATTCACACATAACAATATTAACCCTAAATGTAAATGGACTAAATGCCTCAATCAAAAGACACAGACTGGCAAATTGGATAAAAAGCCAAAACCCATCTTTGTGCTGTATCCAGGAAACCCATCTCACATGCAAGGATACACAAAGGCTCAAAATAAAGGGATGGAGGAAGATTTACCAAGCAAATGGAGAGCAAAAAAAAGCAGGAGTTGCAATTCTCATCTCTGATAAATTAGACTTTAAAGCAACAAAGATCATAAGAGACAAAGAGGGACATTACATAATGGTAAAAGGATCAATGCAACAAGAAGAGCTAATGATCCTAAATATATATGCACCCAATACAGGAGCACCCAGATACATAAGGCAAGTTCCTAATGACTTACAAAGAGACTTAGACTCCCACAAAATAATAGTGGGAGACTTTAACATCCCATTGTCAATATTAGACAGATCAACCAGACAGAAAATTAACAAGGATATCCAGGACTTGAACTCAGACCTGGACCAAGCAAACCTAATAGACATTTACAGAACTCTCCACCCCAAATCCACAGAATATACATTCTTCTCAGCACCACATCACACCTACTCTAAAATTGACCAAATAATTGGGAGTAAATCACTCCTCAGCAAATGCAAAAGAACGGAAATCGTAACAAACAGTCTCTCAGACCACAGTGCAATCAAGTTAGAACTCAGAATTCAAAAACTAACGCAGAACCGCACAGCTTCATGGAAACTGAACAACTTGCTCTTGAATGTTGACTGGATAAAAAATGAAATGAAGACAGAAATAAAGATGTTCTTCGAAACCAATGAGAATGAAGACACAACATACCAGAATCTCTGGGACACATTTAAAGCAGTCTCTAGAGGAAAATATATAGCAATAAGTGTGCACATGACAAGCAAGGAGAGATCAAAAATTGACACCCTATCGTCAAAACTGAAAGAGCTAGAGGAGCAAGATCAAAAAACCTCAAAGTCTAGCAGAAGACAAGAAATAGCTAAGATCAGAGCAGAACTGAAGCAGATAGAGACACAAAAAACCCTTCAAAAAATCAATAAATCCAGGAGTTGTTTTTTTGAAAAGATCAACAAAATAGACCACTAGCCAGATTAATAAAAAAGAAAAGAGAGAATAACCAAATTGATGCAATAAAAAATGATAAAGGGGATATCACCACAGATTCCACAGAAATTCAAACCATCATCAGAGATTATTACAAACAACTCTATGCACATAAACTAATAAACCTGGAAGAAATGGATAAATTCCTGGACACTTGCCTCCTCCCAAGCCTAAACCAGGAAGAAGCCGAAACCCTGAGCAGACCCATAACAAGGCCTGAAGTTAAGGCAGCAATTAAGAGCTTACCACCCAAAAAAACCCCAGGTCCAGACGGGTTCACAGCTGAATTCTACCAGACATACAAAGAGAACCTGGTACCGCTCCTCCTGAAACTATTCCAAACAATACAAAAAGAGGGAATTCTTCCCAAATCATTTTATGAAACCAACATCATCCTGATTCCAAAACCCGGCAGAGACTCAGCAAGAAAAGAAAACTTCAGGCCAATATCCATGATGAACGTAGATGCAAAAATCTTCAATAAAATACTGACAAGCCGATTGCAACAGCACATCAAAAAGCTTATCCACCATGATCAAGTAGGCTTCATCCCGGGGATGCAAGGCTGGTTCAACATACACAAGTCTATAAACGTAATTCACCACATAAACAGAACCAAAGACAAAAACCACATGATTATCTCAATTGATGCAGAGAAGGCCTTTGACAAAATTCAACAGCGCTTTATGCTAAAAACCCTCAATAAGCTAGGTATTGATGGAACATATCTCAAAATAATAAAAGCTATTTATGACAAAACAACAGCCAATATCATCCTGAATGGGCAAAAACTGGAAGCATTCCCCTTGAAATGTGGCACCAGACAAGGATGCCCTCTCTCACCACTGCTATTCAATATAGTATTAGAAGTTCTAGCCAGAGCAATCAGGCAAGAAAAAGAAATAAAGGGTATTCAAATAGGAAAGGAGGAAGTCCAATTGGCTCTATTTGCAGACGATATGATTGTATATCTAGAAGACCACATCGTCTCAGCCCAAAATCTCCTGAAACTGATAAGCAAGTTCAGCAAAGTCTCAGGATACAAAATCAATGTGCAAAAATCACATGCATTCCTATACACCAAAAACAGACTTAAAGAGAGCCAAATCAAGAACAAACTTCCATTCACAATTGCCACAAAGAGAATAAAATACCTAGGAATACAAATAACAAGTAACGTAAAGGACCTCTTCAAGGAGAACTACAAGCCACTGCTCAACGA
>NW_022436945.1:42142851-42160274 GCF_009761245.1 Sapajus apella
CAATATCTTGAAAATGGCCATACTGCCCAAAGTAATTTACAGATTCAATGCTATCCCCATCAAGCTACCAATGACCTTCTTCGCAGAACTGGAAAAAAATCACCTTAAACTTCATATGGAACCAAAAGAGAGCCTGCATAGCCAAGTCAATTCTAAGCAAAAAGAACAAAGCGGGAGGCATCACGCTACCGGACTTCAAACTATACTACAAGGCAACAGTAATCAAAACAGCATGGTACTGGTACCAAAACGGAGATATAGACCAATGGAACAGAACAGAGGTATCGGAGGCAACACAACATATCTACAACCATCTGATCTTTGACAAACCTCACAAAAACAAGCAATGGGGAAAGGAGTCCCTGTTCAATAAACGGTGTTGGTAAAACTGGCTAGCCGTGTGCAGAAAGCAGAAACTGGACCCCTTCCTGACACTTTACACTAAAATTAACTCCAGATGGATTAAAGACTTAAACATAAGACCTAACACCATAAAAACCCTAGAAGAAAATCTAGGCAAAACCATTCAGGACATAGGTGTAGGCAAGGACTTCATGACCAAAACACCAAAAGCTTTGACAACAAAAGCCAAAATAGACAAATGGGACCTAATCAAACTCCTCAGCTTCTGCACAGCAAAAGAAACAGTCATTAGAGTGATTTGGCAACCAACAGAATGGGAAAAAATTTTTGCAGTTTACCCATCTGACAAAGGGCTGATATCCAGAATTTACAAAGAACTAAAACAGATTTACAAGAAAAAAACTAACAAGCCCATTCAAAAGTGGGCAAAGGATATGAACAGACACTTTACAAAAGAAGACATACATGAGGCCAACAAACTTATGAAAAAATGCTCATCATCACTGGTCATCAGAGAAATGCAAATCAAAACAACATTGAGATACCATCTCACGCCAGTTAGAATGGCGATCATTAAAAAATCTGGAGACAACAGATGCTGGAGAGGATGTGGAGAAATAGGAACACTTTTGCACTGTTGGTGGGAGTGTAAATTAGTTCAACCATTGTGGAAGAGAGTGTGGCGATTCCTCAAGGACCTAGAAATAGAAATTCCATTTGACCCAGCAATCCCATTACTGGGTATATATCCAAAGGATTACAAATCCTTTGAGATAGCAAGGGGAGAAATGCCAGATGTAGGTAATGGGGAGGAAGGCAGCAAATCACACTGCCACGTGTGTACCTATGCAACAATTTTGCATGTTCTTCACATGTACCCCAAAACCTAAAATGCAATGAAATAAATAAATGGGGAAAATAAATAAATAAATAAATAAATTGAATCGTATAATATCACAATATGAGGTCTTTTCTGTCCATGGGCTCCTTCCCCCTTAGCGTGTTTTCAAGTGCCACCTATGTTGTAGCATGTGTTAGTGCTTCATTCCTTTTTATGGCTGAATAATAGTCCATCATATGGGTATACCCACTGTAGTCACACTTGGGTACACCTATCAAACGTATATTAGGTCTTTTCACATATTCCCATATTTCTTGAAGACTTTGTTCATTCCTTGTTACCTTTTTTTCTCTAATCTTGCCTTCTCGTTTTATTTCATTGAGTTGATCTTCCACCTGTGATATCCTTTATTCTGCTTGGTCAATTTGGCTGTTGAAACTTGTGCATGCTTCGTGAAGTTCTCGTGTTGTGTTTTTTAGCTCCATCAATTCAGTTGTATTCCTCTCTAAGTTATTTATTCTCGTTAGCATTTTGTCAAATCTTTTTTCAAGGTTCTTAGTTTCTTTGCATTGGGTTAGAACATGTTCTTTTAGCTCACAGAAGTTTCTTATTATCCACCTTCTAAAGCCTGATTCTGACAATTCATCACACTCATTCTCAATCCAGCATTGTTCCCTTGCTGGTGAGGAGTTGTGATCCCTTGTAGGAGGAGAGGCGTTCTGGTTTCGGGTGTTCTAATCCTTTTTGCGCTGGTTTCTTCCCATCTTTGTGGATTTAGCCACCTGTTGTCTTTGTGGTTGTTGAGTTTCAGATTGGGTCTCTGAGTGGACATCCAGTTTGTTGATGATGAATTTATTTCTTTCTGTTTCTTAGTTTTCCTTCTAACATTCAGGCCCCTCTGCTGTAGGACTGCTGCGGTCCACTCCAGGCCCTGCTTGCCTGGAGATCACCTGCAGCTGCTGCAGAACAGTAAGGGTTGCTGCCAGTTTCTTCTTCTGCTATCTTTGTCCCAGAATGATATCTGTGAGATGTCAGTCTGAACTCTCCTTTATGAGGTGACTCTTTGGATATATGGGGGTCAGGGAGCTGCTTGAGGAGACAGTCTGTCCTTTATAGGAGCTCACGTTCTGAGCTGTGAGCTCCATTATTCATTCAGAGCTGCTGGGCAGGTACATTTAAGTCTGCTCTAGCAGCACTCATAAACCCCCCTTTTTTTCCCCAGGTGCTCTGTCCCAGGGATTTAGGGCTTTATTTATGAGTTTCTGTTGTGCTGCTGCCTTTTTATCAGGGCTGCCCTGCCCAGCAAGGAGGCAGCCTAGTCACTGTCTGCCTGCAGAGGCTTTGCTGAGCAGCTGTGGGCTCTGCCCAGCTGCCTTGTGAACTTCCCTGCAGTCCTGTTTATACGGGTATAGTTAGAACTGCCTCGGCAATGGCGGCCCACCTCTATAATGGCGGACTCTCTTTGTAATGGCAGGCTGCGTAGGCAATGGTGGGCTGCCTCAGCAATGGCGGACTACCTCCATAGTGGTGGACTTCCTTGGTAATGGCGGACGCGCCTCCTTCACAGAGCTTGACCATCCTGGGTTAAGCTGTGCTTGCTGTGAAACTCTCAATCCAGAGTGTTTCAGATTGCTGCTTTTTTGTGTGGGTGGGACCAGCGAAGCCTGATCACCTGGCTCCCTGCCTCAGAGCCCTTTTTTTTTTTTTTTTTGAGTTGAATGGGTGACTCTGTGTCCCAGGTGTTCCATTCACCTGTTGAAGAGGCACCAGGATCTGTGTGATTTCCCGTGCAGCGACCCACTGCGCCAGCTGCAACAGCCATGCTGAGATTCGTGGCGCTTTTTTCCCGGGAATCTCCTGGCCTGGCTCCCTGTTTCAGTCCCTTTTTTTTTTTTTTCAATCAGTTGAGTGGGTGACTCTGTATCCCCGGAGCTCCAATCACCAGCTAACACATTGCCCAGAGCCATGTATTTTGCATGGAGAACTGCCGCGCCGGCGAAAGCAGCCGCGCTGGCGAAAGCAGCTGCGCTGGCGACTGTTGGGCTCCTCCACCTGGGATTCTACCGGTCTGTGGGCAATAAAAATCCATCTGGAAATGTGGCGTCCACTCACCCTCCACACTTTAGCTGGGAGCTGCAATCCTAAGCTGCTCCTAATCGGCCTTCTTGGCGCAAGTTTTGTCAAAAAGCTTCCTTTGTTAGAGGGAATGTTTCCCTTCAAATTTGTATGTTGAAATCCTAACCCCAAGTACCTCAGAATGTGACTGTATTTGGAGACAGGGCTTTTAAAGAGGTCATTAAAATAAAACGAGGTCATATGGGCAGACCTTAATCCAATATAACTGGTTTCCTTATAAGAGGAAATTTGGACACAGACACACACAGAATGATAGACCACATGGAGGTAAAGGGAGCCACGCCTAGCAGAAAGGCCTCAGATGAAAGCAACCCTGCCTGGCACCTTGATCTCAGACTGGGACCTCCAGAACTCAGACAATACATTTCTTTTGTTGAAGCCACCCAGTCTGTGGCACTTTGTTATGGCAGCCCTTGTAAACTAATACAGGGGTGATATGGAAAAAACACTGAGAAGCACTGAAGTAGAGTAACTGCCTTACGTTCTTTTTACTTCAGGTCTACTTTCTGATTCTCTGAATTATTGAAGACTTGCAAAACTGGTTTTCAATGTTAAAGTCTTATGAATAAGTACCATTTGCAAAGGAGTTTACCCTTCCAGTCAACATCCAATTCGAATCCCAGAATTGCTCTGTAAGGTGATTAGACAGGATTCCTATTCTATACATGCTGCTGGGCCTTTATGCATGTCGTTCCCTCTGCCTAGAAAGACAGTTCCCTACCCCTGCATGCCACCATTTTTCCTTTGCTAAATTCTTTCAGGACTTAGCTTCCTCCAGGAGGCTTCTCTGGCCCTCCAGTGTGCTTTCTTAGCACTCGGTATTTCCCCACCAGAGTGCCAGCCACACTGCACTGTGATTGCCTGTTTATTGTGTTTCCTCTGTCAGACTGGCAGCTTTGTGAGGGGGACTCTATCTTTCATTGCTGAATTTCCAGCACCCAGCAGAGTGCACAAATGTTTTGTTGATGGACAAATAATATCATATAGCTAATAACTTGAACGTATGTTTTTTAAAAACACCTAAATTCAGTTATTTCTCAACTCTACATGATGCTTCTTAATTCGTCCAAATTACTTGTCCTAATAGACATGGTTTTATCTCTGAGTATAAGAGCATGCTAGTGGGATCTGCTCCCTGCCTTGTGCTGTAGGCCTTTTCACATTTGGGCAATGTGATATTAATTAATTCTCATACTGCTATAAATGTGCTTACCCTTGACTGTGTGATTAATAAAGAAAAGAGGTTTAATTGACTCAGTTCTGCATGGCAGGAGAGGTCTCAGGAAACTTACAATCATGGCAGGAGAGAGAATGAATGCCAGCACATTATAAGTACCAGATGCTTGTAAAACCCTCAGATCTCATGAGAACTCACTCATTATCGCAAGAAAAGCATGGGGGAACTGCCCCCATGATTCAGTTACCTACCATGGGTCCCTCCCATGACATGTGGACATTATGGGGATTACAATTCAAGATGAGATTTGGGTGGAGACACAGCCAAACCATATCATTATGTAGGGGTGTGTGTGTGTGTGTGTAATTGGCTCACAACTTGACTTTGACTTGTTACCAAAGGATTTAATGCTGCCTACCAAAAGCTTCATGTAAGTCCAAGTCTTGCGTAGTTTCCTAGTAATCTCTTATTGGAGACTGTGATGCAAACCAATTTCTTCTTCCTTCTAGAAGTTGGTGGAGATGGGTAGTAGACAATGTTTTTGATATAACATGAACTTAAAGCTGAATCCAGTGGGTTTTTTGTGTGTGTGTGATGGAGTCTTGCCCTGTCACCCAGGCTGGAGTGCATTGGCGTGATCTCAGCTCACTGCAACCTCTGCCCCCCGGGTTCAAGCAATTTTCCTGCCTCAGCCTCCCAGTAGCTGGGACTACAGGCGTATGCCACCATGCTAGGCTAAGTCTTGTATTTTTAGTAGAAATGGGGTTTCACCATATCGTCCAGGCTGGTCTGAAACCCTTGAGCTTGTGATTTGCCTGCCTTGGCCTCCCAAAGTGCTGGGATTACAGGCATGAGCCACTGCACCCAGCCCAGAATCCAGATTTTATGTGCACCTTGATCATAATTGTTTCATTCCTTCTTTGCAGATAGACTCAGCAGCTAATATGTCAGGTCCTGGGGATATAAAGGTGAATAAAGAAAGATTTTTACCCCCATGGAGTGTAAAATTTGTTAGAGAATAGTCATGAACATAGATCAATTCTACCACAAAAAGGTTACTACTGCAATAGAGTTATCAACAGAGAATACTGTGAGACCTTAAGAGCTCAGCAGCTGCTCTGCCTGCAGGTATTTGGGGAAGGCATCATATTTGAACTGGATTTTAAAAGGAGTGCAGGAATTTGCCTGATAAAAAGTGGGAAAGGAGTACATAAAGGCACCAAATTATACAAAGATCTTGTCTCACAATTAATATGTATATGATAAAAGACTGAAAAGGAGTATCCCCAAATCAATAGTTGATGTTTTAAAAAATAATTATATATTTTTAATTGACAGATAATAATTGTACATATTCATGTGGTACATTGGTGTTTTATGGTTGTAGAATTGTGGATACATTTTTTTCTTTTTGAGAATTTCCTGCTGGGCATGGTGCCTCATGCTTGTAATCTCAGCACTTTGGGAGGCTGAGGACAGTGGATCATGAGGTCAGTAGTTCGAGACCAGCCTGGCCAAGATGGTGAAACCCCATCTCTACTAAAAATACAAAAATTAGGCGGGTGCAGTAGCAGGTACCTGTAATCCCAGCTACTCGGGGGTCTGAGGCAGGAGAATCGCTTGAACCCAGGAGGAGGAGGTTGCAGTGGGCCGAGATTACACCACTGTGCTCTAGCCTGGGCAACAGGGCAAGACTCTATTTCAAAAAAGAATTGCCTTTAATGTTGTTGTTTTATTGGTTTCATTATTTAATAACGTGAAGTAGGAGCCTGTGACTGTTGAATCAGGACATTAAAGTGAGTTTTTTCTCGTTCTTTTTTTTTTGTGTTGGAGTCTCGCACTGTCGCCTGGGTTGCTGCAACCTCCACCTCCCGGGTTCAAGCAATTCTCCTGCCTCAGCCTCCCGAGCAGCTGGGATTACAGGTGCCTGCCACCACGCTCAGCTAATATTTTGTGTTTTTAGTAGTGATGGGGTTTCACTATGTTGGCCCAGCTGGTCTTGAACCCCTGACCTTGTGATCCGCCCACGTTGGCCTCCCAAAGTGCTGGGAGTACAGGTGTGAGCCACCACACCCAGCTAAAGTGAGTTAATTTATTTTTATTGCTTATGTTTGTACTTAACATCTAGATTAAAACACATGTATTGACTGATTTACTAAATTGTTATTAGGTTTTTAGGAAAAGATACAGAAGAGGATACCACTTGGTCCCTTTTTTCCTTTCTGAGACATAGTCCCACTCTGTCACCCAGGCTAGAGAGCAGTGGTGTGATCATAGGTCACTGCAGCCTCAATCTCTTGGGCTCAAACAGTCCTCTTGCCTCAGCCTCCTGAATAGGTGGCACTATAGGCATGCACCACCATGCCTGGCTAACTGTTTTTTATTTTTAGCAGAGATAGTGTCTCACTATGTTGCTCAGGCTGAACTTGAACTCCTAAAGTCAAGCAATCCTTCTGCCTTGGCCTCCCAAAGTGCTAGAAGTATAGGTGTGAGCCACTGCACCTGGACCTTTTGTTCATAACGGACTCCAAATTTCCATTTTCCCTTGAGTCTCCATTGACCAGATCTCATCTGGGAGAAGAGGATAGGCCTGGTGGGGGTTACCCTTGGCTGAAATATATGGAGAAAGGGTGTCTCTTAGCCTAGTTGAGCAGAGAGAGTTCACCCTGGAGGCAATTAGTGGAGTGAGAAAGGAGTACACAAAGGCACCAAGAAGTGCTCAACCAAGAAGTCCACACAGAAGGGTGGCTGGGAGGGATCTGGGAGAGGCTGGATTATTTATCAGGCCAAAGTTATAAGGGAATAATCCACAAATGGAGCTCTCAGAGGGCACTGCAGTTCCAGAGAACACTGCAAGAAATGCTGAGACGAAGTCTGCAGACACTTGGCTGGTGGCGGAAGGTGTCTTTTATGTGGAGTCCAGCATGTCCTGCCAGGGCAGGGGTGGCCATTTAAAGGCACCCTGTTGTCCCAGACACTTGGCTCTGGAGGTTTTCCCCAAACACTTTAGAGTGAGGTCAAATAGGCTTTTCATTTCACTGTGCATACCAAAGGTTATGACTGACTCTAAAGGTATATGTAAAGATGTCTCCTTTCTGGTTTTATTTCTGGAAGGAAGATTTCAAAAAAATTTTAATTGCTTCATGTTTGAATCATCATTCTGTAATTTTTCCCTCCAAGGGATGTTTATTTTATCAGGGTCAAAACCAAACTTATTTGTAACATCTTCCTAGTAATTTTTTCTCCTTTTTTTTGAAATGGAGTTTTGTTCTATCACCCAGACTGAAGTGCAGTGGCGTAATCTTGGCTCACTGTAAACCCTGCCTCCCAGGTTCAAACCGTTCTTATGCCTCAGCTTCCTGGATAGGTGGGACTACAGGCATGCACCATCATGCCCGTCTCACCTTGGATTTTAGTAGAGATGGGGTTTCACCATGTTATCCAAACTGGTCTTGAATTTCTGACCTCAAGTGATCCACTCAGCCTCAGCCTCCCAAAGTGCCAAAGTGCTGGGATTACAGGCATAAGCCACTGTGCCTGCATAGTAATTTTTTTCTTTTAATCTTTTTCATCTTTAAAATTGTAATAAACCTCAATGAAATCCATGCAGTAGCAGATTTGTCGTTTTTCCCAACAACAGAAGGCATGTGTAGATTTACACTGGACCGGTTTAATAATTTGAATGATAAGAACATGAGCACTAGAAGAATGGCTCCAGGGGGGATATATGTGACAGGATAAGGAAGATTGCAACATAGAAATACTGCTTTCTAATGGCTTACAATTTGGGTTATTATCTGAGCATTTAATATATTAGAATACCTTTCAGAATGATGTTAAAAAAATGGTGGTGGCAGATATGGTGGCTCATGCCCATAATCCCAGCTACTTGGGAGACTGAGGTGGAAGGATTGCTTGAGGCCAGGAGTTCAAGTCCAGCCTGGGTAGCAGTGAGAGCCTGTCTCTAAAAATAAATATACAAATGAAAATAAATAAAGTTTTTAAAAAGGAAATGGTGGTGAAAAAAAAACCCAACAACAAAAAACTGAACTGTAAGGGGTTATCTCAAAATGGTAGTGTTTGCTTACCTCTGGAAAGACGATCATGTGCTCTGGCCCATAAAATGGTATTTTTTCCAGAGATGATTTAAACAATTCTAAATTTGATGTCCATAAGCCATTTTATATTCTGTATAAGCAACAAAGTACACACGATCAGATATTAAATTGCACCAGATTTTTACTTCTTTTAAGGGTGTTTTATGACACAAGTCCAAAGATCAGATGTCCCGTCTGCCAGGAAGTGCTACATAATTTTTACTTTTTCTGTGGTGCTGTTATAGCACCTGCATATGCTACTGCATGGGCAATTAAGAATTCTTGTTTTGTTTATCAGATAGGCTCTGATTATAAACTGAAGAGTGACTCCCACTTTTATGGAACCTACTTTGAACTTGAGTATTGTATGTGCTGTGGTAAATGGTGATAGCTTGCCAACTCATTAGGAAGGTCAGCTTTCTAGAAGATAGAGTTACAAAATAAAGGCCCCTCTTCCTTCAACAGATTGTTTCAGTGGCAAAGCAAGGTTAGGAGATCTAAAATATTCATTACTTTTAGAGACACCCACCCTTTAGTGACCAGCAAACAGGACACCAGACCCTTATTAACAAAAGCAACTGATAACGTTTAGAGAAGCAATGCCTTTCTCCCTAAAAACAAAATTCTAAATGGTATCATTTCTCAAGCTACATCAGATCTATCTACTTACTTTCTCTTTTACTCCAGTTGTACCTTAGATTAAATGAAATACCTGTATGACTGTCTTTTGTTTATTTATTAGTAAATTTTTTTTTATAGCAATGGGGTCTCACTATGTTGCTCAGGCTGGTCTTGAACTCCTGGCCTCAAGCAGTCCTCCTACCTTGGCCACCCAAAGTGTTGGGATTACAGGCATGAGCGCCTGCTCCTGGCCCTGTCTTTTATTCAGATTATTTCATATCAACAACAATTTGCATGTAGTACTACTTTGCCTAAGACCCACCTGGATGTTCTATGGAGAACCTATCACAAGTAGTTTTATTTTTAACCATCTGGGCAGCTGTACGATATGACACCCAGAAATACAAGGATCCCATTGAGGTAGAGCACTCAGGTAAATGGGCTAATACATTTTTGATAAAGGCATTTCTGTGTGTGTGTGTGTGTTGTCTGCCCTTATTCATTCAACTCTAGGAGGTACATATTTAATATTTGTGGTTGGTGGTGATGTCATGAAATGTTAGATAATATTTAAAGCAGCTATATGCTGTGTAAGAGATGTTGCAAGACATTAAAAGTAAAATTGATGCACATTTGTAAAGCAAAATTATCATTGTAGGGTAGATTGGTAAGGAAGACTGTGGGATTTTCATTCATCCATTCATTTATCAAACGTTTATTGAGAGCTTATAAGTTCCCAGAACCTCTCTAGTGATTGGGTATAGGGTAATACATAAAATAAGCCAGGTTGGTCTGGTGTGGTAGCTCATGCCTATAATGCTGACACTTTGGGAGGCTGAGGTGGGTGGATTGCTTGAGATTAGGAGTTCAAGATCAGCCTGGCCAATATGGCAAAACTTCATCTCTACTAAAAATACAAAAATTAGCCAGATATAGTGGCCTGCACCTGTAATCCCTGCTACTTGGGAGGCTGAGGCAGGAGAATTGCTTGAACCAGGTAGGCGAAGATTGTAGTCAGCAGAGATTGTGCCATTGCACTGCAGCCTGAGTGACAGAGCCAGACTGCCTCAAAAAAAAAAAGAGAGAGAGAGAGAGGCTGGGTTTCTGCTTTCAAGGTGCTTACATTCTTTTGGAGAAAGAAGCAATAGAAAAGTTTATTTAACAAGAAATATTTGTTAGTGGCTCTGCAGAACCTTAGTAAAGGGTGCATTATAGAGTTGCCTCTAGAGACTGCCTTAGATTGTAAGTTAATGTAGGCTGCTGTGAAGAGGTGATATTTAAGCCGACACCCAAATGATCGTAAGAAACCAACCACACAGTGATTTGGGCATTCTGGATAGTGCCCAGGGCCGAAAGCAGAAAGGAGCTTGACGTGTTTGTGGAACAAAAAGATGAGATCCGAAAGATGAGTGGGGACCAGATTGTATAGGAGTTTGGATTAGATGCTAATTGTAGTGGTAAGCCATGGGAGGCCTTTAAGTTGAGGAGGACCAGGAGTTTATGTTTTCAAATTTTATTCTGGCTACTGCGGAAGGGAGGCAACAGTGGAAGCAGTGGTACTAAGAAGATGACTGCAGAAGGGATGTCAGGAAGTATGAAGTGACTGCAGAAAAGGTTCTGGTGCCTTTATTGAGGCAGTTGGTAGGGTAGATGGAGTGAAGTGGATAGATTCGGGGTATGTTTTGGGTAGATAGCCTACAGGCCTGCCAATGGATTTGAAATGGACATAAGCGAAACAGAACTCAAAGATGACTTCTAAGTTTCTGGCTCATGCAGTTGGGTAAATGATGGTGAACTTTGAAGAAAGGATGGGATTTGGAGAAAAGGAGTCAAGAATTTCAGTTATAGAGCTGGGACTAGATGTCGCTTATGGAAAATGTGTTTAAGATTTGGCAAAAACAAAAAGCTTTTACTCAGTGCTCCCAAGAACAGAGGACATCAAATTCTGCTTAGTAAATTAAAAAAAGTTTTGTAAATGTATAGTTGTTTCCATAAGAAGGGCCCATCAGGAGAAAAACTACAGCAGAAAGGTTGGGGAATTGAACGAGTAGAAAATAGAAACAGGAGGAATAAGCAAGTCAGAGAAAGACACAGATAAAGATATAAAAAGAGAAAATATAGGTGAAAAAGAGACAGATCTGCAGAATTAGAGAGAGAAGGGGGAAGCACACTCACACAGACTCTCCACTCCATTCTACACTTGGAGCCAGAGAGAGACGCTAGAGGCAGTTGTAAGATCAAAATGATTTTTTCTTTATTGTAATTAACTACAGAAGTATAACAAGACACAGACCAAAAGCAAATAGGACCAAATCTTTATCTGAAACAGGAAAGTTGTCTTTATTCTGTTGTTTGTTATTAGAGTGGGTCTTCTGCCCTGAAATATTTCCAGGATGAAAATGGGTTTTACAGTTTATTAGCTAAGCAGCAAGTTGAGTAATGGCCAGAAAAATATATTAGTGGCTGTGCACAATTACTCACTTTTGTAAAGATAAAAGGCTCTCAAAAGAGGTTCTTTCTCTTTAATGAAAACAGTGAGAAATTAACTGTCAATTAACTGGTTAAATTGAGCTTTGGGAACAAACCCACAAACAAATGCACAATCCATTCATCCATCCACTCCACACCGCACCGCACGGTACCGCACCGCACCGCACCGCACCGCACCGCACCCTACCCTACCCTACCCTACCCTACCCTGCCCTGCCCTGCCCTACACCTACCTAAATTTCTTGATGTCATAAATAGGCTCTATTTAGAATAGAAAAACACTTTACATTTTTTTCATTTGTTAGATTTTTGTAAATAATATCTATAGCCACCCTAGACTAATTGTTAATTTTCTTAAAATTGGTTATTGGTTAAAAATATGTTTCCTAGGCTGGGTATGGTGGCTCATGCCTATAATCCCAACACTTTGGGAGGTTGAGGCAGGTGAATCACTTGAGCCCAGGAGTTCGAGACCAGCCTGGGCAACATAGCAAAACCCCATCTCTACCAAAAAAAGAAAGAAAGAAAGAAAGAAAAAATTAGTTGGGCATGGTGGTGCATATCTGTAGTCCCAGCTACTCTGGAGGCTGACGCAGAAGGATCACCTGAGCCTGGGAGGTCTAGGCTGTGGTGAGCCTGTAATTGTGCCACTGCACTCCAGCCTGGGTGACAGAATAAGACCTTGTCTCAAAAAAATGTATGTATGTATTTACTAGAAATCCACAAGAACCTACAGATGAATTGATTCAATAGTGAGGTATGAGGAACAAGGTTTTTGGTAAGTGCATTATTAGATCCACATGCCTGTGGATCACCTGAAAAAATCAGTGAAACTCTATAACAAATAACAAAAATAATACTACATAGTTTAAAAGCTGTGGAACATTATTGGGCTGAAAAGTCATGAACTACATTTGGCTGAGGGTTTTTCTTATTATTTCACCCTTTCTTTCTTCCTTTTCTTCTTCCCTCCCGCCTTCTCTTCATTTCTAAAAAAAAATTCTTATATGATTTTTCCTCAAGAGGACATAGAAGGGGCTGGGCATGGTGGCTCACGCCTGTAGTTCCAGCACTTTGGGAGGCTGAGGTGGGCGGATCACCTGAGGTCAGGAGTTCGATACCAGCCTAGCCAACGTGGTAAAACTCCATCTCTACCAAAAATGCAAAAATTAGCTGGGTGTGGTGGCAGGTGCCTGTAATCCCAGCTACTCAGGAGGCTGAGGCAGGAGAATCACTTGAACCCGGGAGGTAGAGGTTACAATGGGCTGAGATCAAAACTCCGTCTCAAAAAAAAAAGAGGACATAGAAGGAACACTCAATAAAGATATTGTACCTGGGTTTTGTTATTTAAGATTATGTCTTAGTAGTTCTGTGAAAAAAACTAAGCTAGGTTTCTAAAACCTATTTTAATATAATGTTCTAAAATAATATTTAATGTGAAATTTGTATTTATTTTGACTCCTTGCCTTTTAGGATATTAATGATGTTAATAATATCCTTACAGTTGGGGTCAGCGCCAGCCAGCTCCAAGACAGAACAAGGCCTTGGGCACTGAGCTGTGTCTGATGAGATGACGGGAAATGTGTTGTTATTTATAAAGACAGATAAATTATCACTGCCCTTTCCTAGTAAATGATATTCAATATCTGCCACAAGAGTTTTTTTTTTTTAATGAATGATCATTCAGAGTAGAGAGCTAACATGGAGAATAGTCTGGTTACTCTGGGAAGTTTTATGCAGGGGTTATTACCATTTGAATTCTCCTTGGAAGTTTGGAGGTGAGTTTTGATGAGGTCATATAACTTCATCGAAGTTTAGGTGATTGGATGGCATATAAAACTGCTTTAAGTATTAAAATAGACACATTTTGACTTGGATTACCAGTTAAGCCATTTTGGGCATAGTCTTAACTGCAGGTGGTGTGATTGAGATGTCTGTGGGTTGCCAGGTGACTCCACAGTTTGCTTTTATATGTGTGATTGTGAGTGTGTAGGGTGGAGCACGGGCGCTTGGTATGAATAAATCATGCTTCCTGACATCTCTTCTCCACAAGCATTCTTTTCCAGGTGACAGAGACTAGAACAGATTTCAGGAGGCACTTTACAAGTGAATGGTGAGAGGAGAAAGGGACAGTTGAGAGATGTGTGCTGCACCTATTTCCTTCCTGTTTGATGTTACTCTCCTGGGAATCCTTTAAAAAATATTAGTAGAGTCCGGGTGCGTGGCTCATGCCTGTAATCCCAGCACTTTGGGAGGCCAATCATGAGGCGAGCAGATCACGAGGTCAGGAGATCGAGACCAGCCTGACCAACATGGTGAAACACTCTCTCTACTAAAAAAACAAAAATTAGCCCGGCTTGGTGGCACGTGCCTGTAATCCTAGCTACTCAGGAGGCTGAGGTAGGAGAATTGCTTGAACCTAGGAGGCGGAGGTTGCAGTGAGCTGAGATCGTGCCACTGTACTCCAGCCTGGGTGACAGAGTGAGACTTTGCCTCAAAAAAAAAAAAAATTAGTAGAATCTTTATTTTAAAGTTTATTTATGTGGGTCTTATGGAAGCCTTTAAAAGGCTCCCTTTATTTATTTATTTGACCTTCAAGTGGGGGAAGAAACGAAAAAGGAGCTTAGGGCCGGTTGTGGTGGCTCACGCCTTTAATCCCAGCACTTTGGGAGACTGAGGCAGGCAGATCATGAGGTCAGGAGTTAGAGACCAGCCTGGCTAATGTGGTGAAACCCCATCACTTCTAAAAAATAAAAATTAGCCGGGTGTGGTGGCGCGTGCCTGTAGTCCCAGCTAGTCTGGAGGCTGAGGCAGGAGAATCACTGGAACCCAGGAGGCGGAGGTTGCAGTGAGCCACGATTGTGCACTGTACTCCAGCCTGGGCAACAGAGAGAGACTCTGTCTCAAAAAAAAAAAGGAGCTTGAACTGACAATTTTTAGATATAGTGGTCTGATATGTTCTGAGGAGCACCAGGCTGAAGAACAGCTTCTGCAAACAAGAGTTATTTATCTTTTTCCCTTAGGTTTTTAATATTATGTATTTATTCATGGTATAGTTTCTCTTTTGTAATTTCCCCAGTTTAAATTAGATTTCACTCCTATTTCCTATTCTTCAGCTCTCCCTCCATATTATTATTTATCAATCCTAGCAGTCCTCGGATTTCTTATTGCATACGCATTCCTAGAGAAGCAAATAGATGAGAGAAATGGCTTTCTTTGCAGATGGAGACATGACCTTTCACTTACAAAAGGGGAAGCAGCCACTTGATTGCCCCTGGAGACCTGAGCAGGGTTGTGAATGCTAAGCAGGCAGAGCCCAGCAACTCCAAATCCTGGGAGGGAGCCAGGAATGGCAGGGGGTCGGGGAATGCATGCTAATAAAGACCTACATCCCTCCTTTCTGATAGTGTGTGTTTGTTTGTTGAGACAGGGTCTCACTGTGTCATCCAGGCTGGAGTATAGTGTCACAATCATGGCTCATTGCAGCCTGGACCTACTGGCCTCAAGTGATCCTCCTACCTCAGCCTTCTAAAAGTGTTGGGATTACAAGTGGTGAGCCACCGAGCCCAGCCCATTCTATAGTGTTGAATCCTATTACTCAACAGTCTGAAGTTCTATCTGAAGTGTCCCCGTGGCTCACGTTGGAATGTGCTGAACTTTTTGTTTCCTGGAGGACCCCAGACACTTCCTTCACTTTCCTTTCTCCTCTTCCCCCATCTAATCCATGCAAATCCAGTGTCCCTTTCTATTTTGACCCTCTTCCCTAACCCTCCTATCTGATTTCCACGGCAGTCAGGAAGTGTCCAGCCACATCATTTTCCTGGCACTGCCTAGTGAGTTTCCTCTCACTGTTTCTCCACTGAGGTTGTTGGCTGATGCAGTTGGTGAATCAGCCTGGACCCTATCAATGCCACATGGTGTTATGGCTGACTTTGGGGCTTTGATCCTAGAGCCACTCTGAACACGTTTCGTCTATTATCAGGTAGGCACGTTTGAGAAAGAAACTATCACCGCACTCCCTTTTCACCTTCCCTTCACTTCTCTACCACAGTTGTTGGGTACCAGCCCTGCCGCGCCACCCAAATGCTCTTTCTCCCTATTCTTCCTTTTTGAAGGAGTACTAGTCATTTTTTCTTTCTTTTTTTTTTTTAGAGATGGAGTCTCACTTTGTCACCCAGGCTGGAGTGTGGTGGCTCAATCTCTGCTCACTGCAACTTCCATCTCCCAGGTTCAAGTAATTCTCCCTACCTCAGCCTCCAGAGTAGCTGGGATTTCAGGACCCTGTCACTATGCCTGGCTAATTTTGTATTTTTAATAGAGATGGGGTTTTGCCGTGTTGGCCAACCTGGTCTTCAACTCCTGACCTTAGGTGATCCACCCACCTTGGCCTTTCAAAGTGCTGGGATTACAGGCGTGAGCCACTGTACCCAGCCTATTTTTCCCTTCTTTGTGTCCATATATACTCAGTGTTTAGCTCCCACTTACAAGTGGGAACACACAGTAATTGGCTTTCTGTTCCTGTGTTAATTCACTTAGGACAATGGCCTTCCAGGTCCATCCATGTTGCTGCACATGGTGTGATTTCATTCGTTCTTCAGGCTGCATAGTATTCCATGGTGTATATGTACCACATTTTTCTAATCCAGTTCACTGTTAATGGGCATTTATGTTGGTTTCATGTCTTTGCTATTGTGAATAGTGCTGTGATGAACACACACATGCATATGTCTTTATGGTAGAACAACCCAGTAATGGGATTGTTGGGTTGAATGGTAATTCTAAGTTTTTTGAGAAATTTCCAGACTGCTTTCCACAGGGGTTGAACTAATTTACATTCCCACCAGCAGTGTAAAAGCATTCCCTTTTCTCTATAACCTCACCAGCGTCTATGTTTTAACTTTTTAGTAATAGCCATCCTGACTGGTGTGAGATTGTGTCTCATTGTGGTTTTGATTTATATTTTCCTCAGTGATGTTGAGTGTTTTTTCCTATGCTTGTTAGACATGCATATGTATTCTTTTGAGAAGTGTCTGTTCATGATTGTTGCCCATTTTTTAATGGAGTTATCTGTTTTGCTTGTTGATTTAAGTTCCTTATAGATTCTGGATGTTAGAGCTTTGTCAGATGCACAGTTTGGAAATATTTTCTCCCATTCTGTAGGTTGCCTGTTTACTCTGTTGATAATTTCTTTTGCTGTGCAGAAGCTCCCTAGTTTAATTAAGTCCCACTTGTCAATTTTTGTTTTGTCGCAATTGGTTTTGGAGTCTTTATCATGAAGTCTTTCCTAGTTTTTCTTCTAGGGTTTTTATAGTTTTCAGTTTTACAATTAAGTCTTTAATTCACCTTACGTTGATATTTGTATGTGGTGAAAGATATAGGGGCCCAATTTAAATCTTCTGCATATGGCTAACCAGTTATCCCGAGAACCTTTCTTGACATTCCTTGTCTACTCTCTGTTCTAGTAATCCTACATTCTTGGAATTTCTGGAGCAGGGTATGCCTTTTTGCTGTCTCTGTGCCTTCTGTCCTGGCTGACTCTCTACCTATATCTCAGAACAGCTCAGATTTGCTTCTGTCCTATACATTCCTCTCTCTTACCACATCTGTTGAAGCTATTTGTCAGTATCTTTGTCTCCTTCATGGACTGTGCACTTTTTCAAGACAGCAGAATCTCATTTGTTCCTTGCTGAATCTCAGC
>NW_022436945.1:42160674-42280662 GCF_009761245.1 Sapajus apella
TAGGCAGAGTCTCACTCTGTCGCTCAGGCTGGAGTGCATTGGCATGAGCTTGGCTTACTGCAACCTCCACCTCCTGGGTCCAAGCAATTCTGCCTCAGTCTCCTGAGCACCTGGGATTACAGGTGCATACCACCACACCCAGGTAATTTTTGTATTTTTGGTAGAGACGGGTTTCACCATGTTGGCCAGGCTGGTCTTGAACCCCTAACCTCAGGTGATCAGCTTGCCTTGGCCTCCCAAAGTGCTGGAATTACAGGCATGAGGCACCATGCCCAGCCTTGTTTTTCTATAGTATTATATCCCAACTTCTTCACTAACGAATTAGAGATATTTTACTTTGGGTTTCAGTAAATGAATTAATATTTAATATCACCACTAAAGTGCAACATTTAGAATGTCCTCTAAAAGGCAGGGGCCACAAATTTACATGCCTTGTAAAGAGCCTACCTTAACCGGAATTTGAATTTCCTGTGCCAGCTAAATTGGGTCACTTTTTCGGTGGAAGCTTGTGTTGCTGCAGTCCCAGGGCGTCTTGCCCTTTGTTAGGCTGTAAACACGATGCTGTCCTCTTCCCTCCTGCTCTTTTGCTGCTTTTGTTACATGAGGGTTCACTTTGCAGATTTGTTTTTCTGGGCCCTATCACTTTTCTTGATAGAGTGTCTCCTGCTAAGTTGCCACCTGCGGCATTGCTTCCTGTGGGGAACCTAGCTAGTGTGTGTGCAGGAACCATTTGGACAAAGTAGTTTTGGTCAAGGTATTATAGGACTTTATGGTCTGTGACCCTAAGTTCCCTATTGAATTGCTCCAGGTGCTTATCTGTGAATGGGAGGAGGTTTTATCTACCATTAAGAATTAGTCTGTATAAAAAGTTCTTAATGAGGAGTATGACACTGACTGTATAGCTTCACCTTAAAATTTCATTTTAAAATAGTTTCATTTGCTTAACCAAAATATTCTGAAGGACATCTAGGGGATAACAGTGGAGGGGATGACAGTGGGGGGGGTTAACAGTAGAGACTAAGAGAAATACGTATTCTGCCTTCCTTAATCATATGCCTTAATATGAAAGGAATACTTTTTTTTTTTTTTTTTTTTAAACTGTCAGGAAAAAAAGGTAAACTTGGCTGAGTACAGGGGCTCACACCTGTAATCCCAGCACTTTGCGAGGCTGAGTGGGGCGGATCATGAGGTCAGGAGATTAAGACCATCCTGCCTAATGTGGTGAAACCCCGTCTCTCCTAAAAATACCAAAAATTATCCCGGTGTGGTGACACACACCTTGTAGTCCCAGCTACTCAGGAGGCTGAGGTGGGAGAATCGCTTGTATTTTTAGGAGAGACGGGGCAGTAAGCTGAGATCACGCCTGGTCTTCCCCAGCTAAGGTGAAAGAGAAAAACCCCACCTAAAAAAAAAAAAAAAAAGAATGGTAAACTTTACACAGGTAGTTAGTTTCATGTGTGATGAAGATAATGAACGTGAAGTGCAGCGTTTAGGCGGAGCTGTAAAGGACTGCACTGACCCAAGGCTGGGTCCTGGGAGGAGCACCTGTCAAGCTGGGCCAGGGATTTTCTTTCTTTTTTCTTTTTTTGAAACATGGTCTCGTTCTGTCACCCAGACTGGAGTGCAGTGGCACTATCTTGGCTCACTGCAGCCTTCACCTCCCAGGCTCAAGCAATTCTGCCTCAGTCTCCCAAGTAGCTGGGACCACAGGCATGTACCACCATACCCAAGTAATCTTTGTATTTTTTGTAGAGGCAGGGTTTTGCCGTGTTGCCCAGGCTGGTCTTGAACTCCTAAACTCAAGTGATCCACCTGCCTTGGTCTCCCAAAGTGCTGGGATTATATGTGTGAGCCACTGCGCCCAGCCAGGGCCACGGATTTTTGAAATGGGATAGAGGCTGGAAGACTAAGGAATTTCTGGGTGTCTAAATAGTAGTGTGAAAGTGTTGGTCCTGTTAGGGGCCATAGTTCTAATCATAAGTCCTGAAGGAGTGGAGGAAGCCACAGTTAGGGGATGGGAGGATGTGACTCTGTTACTCAGAGGTTTGGATTCTGGAGATGGAGTGAAAGTTCTGGTAACATTTGGGTTTCTGGTTGGAGTTCTTTCTGAGATACAACTGGGGTCCTCAGAATATTTCCAATAAATTTTCCCTTATTTAAGCCTTGAACTCCTGGGCTGAAGCAATCTTTGCGCCTCAGCCTCCTGAGGACTATAGGCATGCATCACCATGCCAAGCTAATTTTTTATTTCTCGTGGAGACGAGATCTCATTGTCTTGTCCAGGCTGGTCTCAATTTCCTGAGCTTAAGTGATCCCCCCAGAGTGCTGAGTGCTGGGATTTCAGACCTAAGCCACTGTGACTGGCCAGAATAGTTTTTTTGTTTGTTTTTTTTTAAACACAGACATATAAACAGAGGGACCTCATATAAATTAAGAAATCAGGGAACACCAATTGCAACATATTTTTACAGCAGTGCTGTAATTGTTGGTTAGATTTCCAGGATAGCCCATAAATGATCATTTAACCTATAATGTAGCTGGAATTTCTCTTTAGAGTCAGCTCATTTGTTTATATTGAAGGCCTGCTATGTTTCAGGGGCTGTGGGAAGGTGAAAGTGATTATTGTGCACTGGGCCTTGGAGGAGGTTTGGAGTTACTTACTGTCTCTGAGGCTCTCATCTTTAAAATGGGCACACTACTAATAATAATTGAATAATCTGCTAAACCACCTGCTGCCATTGTCATGTGCTCTGTTACTTCCTCCTAGGTTTTCTTACATTATAGGTTAAGTAGACTTTGGTGGGCTAGTCTGGGAAACTGATTTCCAAGTGACGTTTATGATAAATGCATTTCCTAGTTTGTGGGGGAGGGAATTTATACTCTTTTTGCTATAGCAATTTATTAATGCAACCAATATTTATTGAATACCTTCTGTGTGTCAGACACTGTTCCAGGTGTTGGAAAGGGAGTGATGAAACATACAGAAAAGGCTCTGCTGTCATGGAGCTTAAGTTTTACACTTTGAGGGGCCGACATGGGAGAATTGCAGGCCAGGCATTTGAGACCAGCCAAGGCAACATAGTAAGATCTTGTCTCTATAAAAAGAAAGAAAAAAAGTTTAGTGGGCCACGGAGTTGGGGAAAATGATCAATGAACAGTGAACAAATAAATGAACAAAATAGTTTAGTGATAAGTGTCAAGAGGAAAATAGAAGAGGACCCGTGGAGGAGGGTGACAGGTAGTGGTGGTGAGTGACTTTGTGCCAGGGAAGGCATCACCAAGGAGGAAACTTTTCAGCTGGAATACACTTGACTCAAGGAAAGAAGGTGCATGATGCTTCCAGAAATGTGCTTCTCTTTTCCACCAGCTCTGAGGCAGAGGATTATCTGTCCATCTTGGGCTCTGAGGAATAGTCTCTTTGCTTATGGGAGTCAGTGTGGTAGAGACCTGTACTGTCCCAGTACCAGTGCCCATTAGCCACAAGTGCCTAGAGCACTAAATGTGACTAGTCTAAATTGAAGTATTCTGTAAGTGTAAATTTCAAAGATTTAGCATGAGAAAAAGAATGTAAAATTTTTCAGAGTTTTATATTTATTGCACAATGAATTGATAGTATTTTAGGTACATTGGTTATATAAAATATATTATCCAAATAAATTTCACTAGCTTATTTTTATTTTATTTACTTTTTAATTTTTTTGAAACAGGGTCTCACTCTGTTGCCCAAGCTGGAGTGCAGTGGCGTGATCATACTTCACTGCAGCCTTGAACTCTTGGGCTTAGGTAATTCTCCCATTTTAGTCTTCCCAGTAACTGGGACTACAGGATGGTACCTCCACACCTGGGTACTTTTAAAATTTTATTTTATGTAGGGTCAGAGTCTTGCTATGTTTCCCAGCCTCGTCTCGAACTCCTACCTCAAGTGGTCCTCCTGCCTTAGCCTCTCAAAGTGCTGGGATTATAGGCATGAGCCAGCATGCTAAGCCTCTTTTTTACTTTTTTAATGTGACTACTAGAAAATTAAAAACGACATTTGTTGCTCATACTATGTTTCTGTTGGACATCACTAAACATATGGATGAATTAGTGGGTGTGCTTTGGAATCAGACTGATGTGGGTTTGAGTGCTAGGTCCACTACTTTCTGGAGTTTTTTCATAGTTTCGGTGCGTGTTTTCCTTTGACAGTTTATTTGATTCTCCATAGTCCTTTTTATCTATTAAATGGGACTCATAACACTACCTAGTAGGGTTGTTGTGAGGATTAAGTCGGATTTGGTTGAGTGCCTTACTGTGTTCTAGGCACTGAGGAGTCATGCTAGCCTGCAATTCACAAATGTTAGTTTCCTTTCCCCACCTCCTGATGCAACATAAGCCCTGCCTCTTGTGGGTACTTGGGGATATGTCTGGAACTCAGAGAGCCAGGTTGAGAAATTGCGCAGGTTCATGACGCTGTATTCATTTGCATTTTTGCATCTTTCTTTTCTCTTAAGGTTTTGGAGGTCTTTATTAGATGATGAATATAATTATTTCCATTTTACAAATAAAGAGATGTCATTATAGCCAAAGTGGCCCTGTAGAGTTCCCTGGGCACTTGGAATCTGACCTTATGTTTCCTGCAGCCAGCTATCTTTCCTTCTTTTAAAGGCTGTCATCTTTCTCCACGAGGTAGGCGAGGCCTGCCACTGCAAGTCCTGAATAGGAATTCTGATGACAGGTTCCATTTGAGATCTTCAGTGCCAAAGTGATGCCTTATCTTCTGAAAGTTTTCAATGCTCTTGTTCTACAAAAGTGACAATATCAGAATCCTGAATACCTTGCTTATGCTTCAAGAGATTAGGTAATCAGAGGCCCTTCTGGCCCAAGGCAATTTTAGATAGTGATTCATTGGAATAAAACTCTGATGCCTTTCATTTTGGCAGAAATGCAAAGACCTTTCCTTCTCAGGTGGTCTCTGGTTCTCTGTCTGTAATGTATGCACCAGGGCTGGCAGTTCCTGGGCCTCAAATTGGAAGATAGTATTGATAATTTGCTTGAATAAGGAAAATTTAAAGTGGTATCACTTGGAGGACTGCATTTGGCTCCTTGTTAGTCACTATAGAAGTCAGATGCATTGGATGGAAAGGTTCACTTAAGTTTTAATTCAGGTTATATTGATTGAGTCCAATGTTAGAAAAAATATTTTACTGTTTTATTAAATATCTGAGGCATTTAAAAATTGTATTTGAAAGAAAACTATTCAAGATGCAATGAAAACTACATTGGTTTATATGCGTATTTTCTTGCAATAATTACTTGATTCTTTTGAATGCTTGCTGCCTCAACAAATTTATGTGCTTTCTTCTCTAACAAGTCATTATTTTAATGTTTATGATGTCTACTCCATTGGCTACTGTAATCTTTTAGTTGGAATTGTAGGCATAGGAAAAAATAGAATTTATAAAATGATTTTTATATATTTACTGTATAAACTATGTATTCCATAATTTCACTCACTTTGTTGCCCTGGCTGGAGTCCAGTGGCATGATCTCAGCTCGCTGAAACCTCCATCTCTCGGGCTCACTGTAACCTTCATCTCCCAGGTTCAGGCAATTCTCTCACTTCAGCCTCCCAAGTAGCTGGGATTACAGGGCACGCCACCACACTCAGCTAATTTTTGTATTTTTAGTGGAAATGGGGTTTCGCCATGTTGAATAGGCTGGTCTCGAACTCCTGGCCCCAAGTGATCCACCTGCCTTGGCTTCCCAAAGTGCTGGGATTTCATGTACATTCATTTTTATGTTTAACAGAATTATCTGACAAATTTTATAAACTACATTTCTGGTAATAAAGGCAAAGAAATGTTACTGATTCTAGTTTTAAAAAAACTGTAAAATAGTTTCATATTTATGGATATATTGTCATCCATGCACTTACTACCTAGATTTAACAAGTATTAATTTTTGCAATAGTTACTTCAGATATTTCATTTTAAGATATAGATTATTTAAAATATATTTAAAATCCTTTTGTATTCCTTAGCAATGCATTCACATCTTTTCCCCCCACTGGTAAACACTATGTTAAGGTTATATCCTTTTCATTCATTTCAGAAATACTTTACTCTGGATGCAGTGGGTCATGCCTGTAATCCTAGCACTTTGGGAGGCTAGGGTAAGAGGATCACCTGAGCCCAGGAGTTTGAGGCCAGCTGGAGCAACATAGTGAGACCTTGCCTCTACTAAAAATAAAAAAATTAGCCGGGCTTCGTGGTGCATGCCTGTAGTCCCAGCTACTTGGGAGGCTGAGGTGGAAGACTTGCTTGAGCGCTGGTGGTTGAGGCTCTCCTGAACTTACATTTTAATTGAAGAAGACAGATAATAAACTCGAAATCAAGAGCATACCATTTATCAGTACAATCTGTATTGCAGTGGAGAAATATCAGTGATGGCGGTAGAGACGAGTAGGGGAAGGGAGTAGGGAATACTGCAATTATAAACAGAGTTGCTAGGGAGGCCTCATGCGGAAGGTAACATCTGAGCAAAGGCTTGAAGAAATCGAGGTGGTAGCATGTGGTTGATAGTGAACCAAGATGAGGACACAGTGTGTGGAAAGGCTCCGGGGTGGGCTCCACCTTCCTTGTTCAAGAAGCAGCAAGACCATTGCAGCCAGGGTGGAGCAAGTTGGGGGAGAAGTAGTAGAAGATGAGGTAACCTGGACCCTCATGCAAGGCCTTATGCAAAGATTGGCTTTTGCCTCAGAGAGATGGAAAGTCACTGGAGGATTCCGAGGAGTGATATAATCTGACTTATGAGGTCACTCTGATGTCTGTTGAGAGTGGCAGTGGGGTGTGGAGAGACCAGGTAGGAAGCTCTTCCTCATCCAGCTGAGATAGGATAGTGTTAGTTGTGGAGTAGTGAGATGTGGTTTTTATATATTTCATATTTTCAAAGATATAAACAACAGGATTTGATGATGAATTGGCTGTGGGAGATGAGAGAGAAGAGGAGAGTCGAGAATGATGCCAGAGTTTTCTGTCTGAGCCATTAGAAGGGTGGAGTTGTTTTGGTATATACTGAGGTGAGGATGATTGTAGAAGGAGCAAGTTTAGAGGGGTGGATCAGAGGTTGAGTTTTGGACATACTAGGTATTTAAGTAGAGATGTAGAGGAGGCAGAGGAGTCTGTAAAAGCTGGAAGTTTAAGGGAGAGATCTGGGCTGGAAACATGCATTGGAGAAGCATCAGCATGTAGTTGGTATCTAAAGCCAAGAGACTGGATGAAGTTACCCAGAGAGCAAGAATCAATTGCAAAGAGGTTCAAGGACTAAGCCCTGGAGCACTTCAGTATTTACAGGTTTGGGATGTGAAGAGGACTCAGCCTAGACTGAACAAAAGCCTGTGAGGTAGTGATGATGAAGTTCTGGAGACTAAAGATGAAAATGTTTCAAAAATAAAGGAAATGGGTTGGGTGCAGTGGCTCATACCTGTATTCACAGCATTTTGGGAGGCCGAGGTGGGTGGATTGCTTGAGCTCAGGAGTTTAAGACCAGCCTAGACAAAATGGTGAAACCCTGTCTCTACCAAAAAATGCAAAAATTAGCTGCACATGGTGAAGTGCACCTGTAGTAGATCCAGCCTGGTCAACAGAGTGAGACTCTGTCTTAAAAAAAAAAAAAAGAATAGAGGAAATGACCCTCTGTCTCAGATGCTGTTGGGAGGTCCAGTGTGATGAGGATTGAGAACTGACCACTGGATTTAGCGGCATGAAGGTCATTGGTGACACTGACAAGAGCAGATTGGTGGAACAGTGGTGGTGACAGATGGACTGGAATTAGCTTAAGGGATAATAGAAAAAGTTGGAGATAAGTAGAGACAACTTTTTTTTTACTGTAATGTGGAACAGTGAAGTAGAATAGAAGCTATAGAAGGGAAACAAGGGTCAAGCGTTATTCTTTAAAGATGGAAAACAGCAAGTTTATTTGCTCTAATATATGCTAGTGTTTGCTTAAGTGAAGTAAGGATATTAATGATGTAGAAGAATGGGGTAGAATTGCTGGAGATCTGCCCTTGAATGAATAACAATGGATGAGGCCTAGTGCACAAGGTTGGGAGGTTGGCCTTAGACAAGGAAACAGATATGCCATCCATAGTAATAGGAGGGAAGGCGGAATACTGTCCTTGGGCCCAGCTACAGGCAGGTAAATAGAGGCAGTGGTGAGAGTTTTGGCTCTATCATCAGCTAAGAGTGACGAGGAAGGAGGCCCTGTTGGAGGGTTGGAACAAGAGGGTGAGGTATGAAATAGTTTTCTGGGAAAGTGGAAGATGGATGGTGTGGAAGTGTGTTAGGATTGCCTGACTGCAGTGAGGGCTCTGCTGCTTTACGTTACTGACCGTGAGTTGAAAATGGGACCTGTCAGTCCAGTGAGTGTGTTTTTCTAGCCATGTTCAAAAGCACTTGTATAGCTATGGAGGAGGTAAGGATTGGGTTTGGCTAGTTTTGGTGTTTAGACAGGTGAAGCAGATGGAATGAGAAGAAAGGCTAAGGAGGTGAAGTTGTGTGCAAGGACATGATTATGGTGATGGATTATGGAACTAAGCTGGTGAATTTGAGGGCAAGAAAATAGTGAATGATGGTGAAAGGGGATGGGTCAATGACTCGTAGGTCCAATGGGATCAAGGAATTGTGCTGGAGAGATAGTAGGAGGGAAGAAAGGAAGGGATAGTCAGAGAACAGGATGGAATAATGGCTGTCATTAATAATTTCAGAGAGGCAGCGTTTTCATTTTTGATCTGATTTTTAGTTGGCAACTGTTTTAAAGAATTATCTCTTTGTCTGATGTATTTCTCTCCTGCAGTTGTTAATATTCTGTAAATCAACACTTAAATTTTTCTAAAGGAACCCCAGAATAAAAAAAAAATTGGTATGTATTTTAGTTTTCCAAAAAAAATTTTAAAACTATAAATGCTTTGCTTATAGTTTTGATTTTTACTGTTCCTGTAAAATATTTTTCTAAGTGCTCTCTGGCAAATCCAGTGAACCTAGACTTTCCAGTTTGAAATTCTGGTGATTTAAGCATATTGACTTGACACATGTTTTACTGTAGACATCGAGGAGACTTAGTAAAGTTACTTTGAAATTAAAGCCAAATTAGCTGGCATCTAAAGCATAGTGGGGAGAAAAAGGAAGTCCTTGAGGCTTTCTGGTACAGTAGAGTGATAGATTCTGGTATGGACAGTTTGAAAATTCTGCCTCGATTTTTTGTGTTTGCATATGTGAAATTTTGAAATATTTAAAAGGTTTTCATTTTCATATATGATAGAAAAACTTAATGTTAACTATACATTTGTACTACTTGGGTAAAAATGTAAATAAAAATTATGGTCTTGGGTAATTCTGCAAAGTGTGATAAGTTTAAAAAAGCAAATTAATTACTGAAGGTTTTTCCGACCTACTCTGTAAGAGTAATTTTAGTTGTCACAGATTTAAAGCATTATTCATTTTTAAAAATGGATATAATCACTACTTCTTCCACTTACTAATAACAAGAACTTAAAGTGTCAACAGGAGAATTCCCAGGGATTAACACCTTGTTTCCCAGGAGACCCCCACATTTAAATTGGTGCAGTCTATTCTTTTTTTTTTTTTTTTTTTTTTTTGAGATGGAGTCTCACTCTGTCACCCAGGCTGGAGTGCAGTGGCACGATCTTGTCTCAGTGCAACCTCCACCTCTCAGGTTCAAGCGATTTTCATGTCTCAATCTCCAGGTGTGTGCCACCACGCCCAGCTATTTTGTATTTTTAGTAGAGATGGGGTTTCACCATGTTGGGCAGGCTGATCTCAAACTCCTGACCTCAGGTAATCTCCCCACCTTGGCCTCCTAAAGTGCTGGGATTAGAGGTGTGAGCCATGGTGCCTGGCCCAGGATCTATCCTTTATTAAAGTAAACAGCATGAACTCTCTGCTGTTTCCTGTTAATCACATTAGAAACAGCATTTGTGTAGATTCAGTGTCCATTATTTGAGGAACAGGTGACAGTTTAGATTTCACTTGAGGAATAGGTGATCAAAGTCAATTTTGAAAACTTTGTCTTTCAAGAGTATTATGGTACCTTTAGAGTCACGTGGAAGATCTTGGTAGGCTGGACTTGTATTTGTCTGCTAGTGACTACCTTATTCAAGTACAATTTTGTGGGGTCATAATCTGACATGAGTGTTTGATGTTCTCTGTTTCCTTTGGCTCCTTTATTTTTTCAAATGAAGTTGAACCTAATAAATACCTGTTATTTGCTTTGATGAAGTACTCACTTGCCTTTGTTGTAAGGTATGACTTGGCCAAAACCACAATTTCCTCAAGTTAAAAATAGACGTGTCTGTGGCTTGGAGGAAGAGTGTCCTTCAGCTGCTCACACTGGGGCATTTTAGGCTTTTGGCATATTGACTGGTCTGAAATGGCCAGTTTCCATGATTCCCAGTGTCCTTTCATGGTTTTGCCCTAATGAGACCTGGCTCCCATTCCCATGACTTACAGGTTCAAGAAAGGAGGCTCTTTGTGGGTTAGCAGACATTGAGACTTTCGTGGGCCAAGCCAACAGAGTTCAATTTGTCACTCACTGGGCTAAATTAAGTGAGCACTATGCTGGAAGTGGGACAGGCTGGCCAACTGTGCATCGCACAATGCTGCATGTGTTGTTGTAGACTAACTCTGAAACTGTGACATGTCTCCATTAGCAGACACCATTGAAATTTTATCCTGGGGAAATCATATGTGTGTCATTTTTGGCACCAGATGTTGGTCCTTGAAACCAGTTGTGTGTTGTTTTTCCAAACCAATTATTTCTAGAAAATGAATGATTTCCATTAAAATAAAGACAACGGCTGGGCATGGAGGCTCACATCTGTAATCCTAGCACTTTGGGAGACCGAGGCGGGCAGATCATGAGGTCAGGAGTTTGAGACCACCCTGGCTAACGTGGTGAAACCCCGTCTCTATTGAGAATACAAAAAAATTAGCTGGGCATGGTGGTGGGTGTCTGTAATCTCAGCTATTTGAGTGGCTAAGGCAGAAGAATTGCTTGAACCCAGAAAGCGGAAGTTGCAGTGAGCTGAAATCATGCCACTGCACTCCAGCCTGGGTGACAGAGCAAGACTCCATCTTTGGTGGAGGTGTGGGGAGAGACAACTATTTAATTTCAACATCAGAAAGAGTTAATCTTGCTTGTATAGTATATATAGCTAAATTTAATCAATTAATTCATTTTAAGCAGCTCTACATGCTTATCATGCCTATGTTAATTACAAAAAGGTTAACATTTTAGTGTCAAGAAGCAAATAGTTACAGAATTAGAATAACTTTACTATCTCTCTTCACAAACCTTCACAAACGTGTCAATTGGAAGATTTTTGGGGCCATCCTATTGTTAGGGGCTGAAGCTTGGTCCCCATCAAATTTGGTGTGTTGAAGTTTTAACCACCAGTACCTTAGAATGTGGCCATATTTGGAGATAAGGTCTTTACAGAGGTAATTAAGTGAAAGTGGGATTATAAGGATAGGCCCTAATCCAGTATGAGTGGTATCCTTGTAAGAAGAGGAAATTTGGCTGTAGCACACACAGAGAGGAGAAGATGACCTTCTATAAGCCAAGGAGAGAGGCCTCAGAAGAAACCAGCTCTGCTGGCCCTTGATCTTGGACTTCTGGCCTCCAGAAATCTGAAGAGAGTACATTTCTGTTGTTTAAGCCACCCAGTTTGTAGAAGTTGGTTAGGGCAGCCCAAACAAATGGATACATATATCAAGTGTGAGCAAGAAAATAAAAACAAGATTTTAGAGGGAAGTAAGTAAATGCAAGGTTTAAAACCTCAACTTGGATTCAACGTGATCTCGGTGGGGAAAACCCTGTCTTAGTCCCTCTGTTGCCAGTGCCACACCCCCAGTTGAGATGGGGAGGCAGGTAGAGTAGGAAAGTGGAGTTTTCTATCTAGAAAAGACCTTAGGCATCATCTGTTGCAGTCTTCTTCTTTATAGAGAAGGCTCTTGCTTTCTAGTCCAAGGCAGGGTCCCTTGTATATATTTGTATATAATTAAGCTCTGTTGTTTTGACAGAATTGACTTAGAAAAACAACCTGATTTTCTCCCCTTCCTCCTGTCCTTGTTTTTGTTGTTGCTGTTACATTTTCCAGATACAAAGAGCCTTAAAAAAATAACATAATTATCTGTGTATCCCTCACCTACTTTAAGCTATTAAAATATTGTAAATTGAGTTAAGCCCTTTCCCTGGTCACATTTCCCTCCCTTCCCCTAGAGGTGACTGCTGTGTTGAAGTTGGCACTTAGCATCCATGTATATCTTTGTACTTTTATTAAAAATGAATATGTTGGCCAGGTGCAGTGGCTCATGCCTATAATCCCTACACTTTGGGAGGCTGAGGCAGGTGGATTACCTGAGGTCAGGAGTTCGAGACCAGCCTGGCCAACATGGTGAAATCCTGCCTTACTAAAAACACAAAAATTAGCTGGGTATGTAGGTGGGCATCTGTAATCCCAGCTACTTGGGAGGCTGAGGCAGGAGAATCACTTGAATCTGGGAGGCAGAGGTTGCAGTGAGCTGAGATTGTACCTTTGTACTTTAGCCTGAGTCTGAGTGACAGAGTGATACTCTATCTTAAAAAAAAAAAAAAAAAAAGTGTTACTAAACAATGTATGATATGATTGTGCATATATTAAACATTTTCTAAAGGATGCATCACATGTGTCCTTCTCAGCTTGTTTTTATTCCACTCAGGTTTGTTTAGGGATGTGTCCTTGTTGCTAAATATATTGTACCATTTCATTCATTTCAACAGCTATATAGTTTTTCATTTTATGAATATACAACATTTCTTTAATCTCTTGCTGATATTTAGGCTGTTTCTAGCTTGTTCCTACTAAAAATGATGCTACTGTGAATATATTTATGTATGTTTCTTTGTGTATATGTGTTATTTAGGGCGTGCATTTGTGGGTGGAATTGCTAAGCTGGAACGTGTACATTTTCAGTCTTTACGGATACTGCCAAATTGTTCTCCTGCAAAGTGGTTCTACCCATTTACACTCCCACTTAATAGTATGAGTTCCTGGTGTTCTATACATCCTTGCCAGCAATGATTTTTTGTCAATCTTAATGCATTTACATTTTTCTGACTATGAGTGAATATCAGCATCTCTTTTCATATTTATTAGCCACTTGGGTTTATTAAAGTGTGTCTTTTTTCCCTTCTAATCAGAGCCAGCAGGGATGAGTGGTCCTAGCATTCACCTTTTCATTTCACAAATGAGGAAATGGGGGTAGAGAAATGTATGACAAGATCAGTGTTACCGAACAGATAAAGGCCCAGGAGACTTGACTCCCAATCCTCTAGTCTTCCTGTTATACCAAATAATCAAATCATCCATTTGAACGGATTACCTTTCTGGTGCTGTTAAGAATAGGGTCCAGACCTAGACTGACAGACCAGAAGAGTTTAACTAGAGAGTGTGTGCCAGTTACATATGTGATCTTGTATCTGAACTTTCTGAAAACCCAAATCATCACCTCCTTGTTTAAAACCCTTCTGGGTTTCCCATCGCTCACCGGTAAGTGAAAGCTGCTTAACATTGTTTGCTGGATTTGACCCCTCCGTGTCTCCAGACTCTGCTGATCCCTCTCCGCCAGCCACACTGGCTTTTTGGGCTTCATAATTGCAGAGCTCATTTCTCAACAGGCACTGACATTCTCTCTGCCTGCAGCTCTCCCTCTTTGTCTCATTCTTGAGTGCTGAGCTCCAGCTGTCACTTTCTCATTGAAGCCTTTCTGGACTCCCCTTTTTTGTGCTTACAAAGCCTTAGCACTCATCACAGTTGCAAGTTTACGTAGTGTACAATTATTTATTAGAATCTGTCTTCTGTACTAACCCTTGAGTCTGAGAAAGTCGGAAACTGAGTCTGTTTATGCTTACCGTCCTATCCCTCGCTTTTAATAGTGAAACAAATATTTCTGGAATAAGTGAATGAATAAATGGTCAGAGTTTTTAAAAAGCCTATTTTATGTAATTCCTTGGAGGCGAAATGGTCTCTATCCAAGGGGACTTGCCCATTTCCTTCTCAGCCTAGACGTACACATTTTCTTCAGGAAAAGAACAATACTGCATGGACTATATTGAAGATTTATATTCATTGCTCAAAGATCTGGCAAAGGGATAGGTAGGAGAGGAGCAAATAAAAAAGAGGGCTGGGCATGCTGGCTCATGTCTGTAATGCCAGCACTTTGGGAGTCTGAGGTGGGTGGATCACGAGGTCAGGAGTTCAAGACTTAGCCTGGCTAAGATGGTGAAACCCTGTCTCTACTAAAAATACCAAAAAATTAGCCAGGTGTGGTGGCATGCGCCTTTAATCCCAGCTACTTTAGAGACTGAGGCAGAGAATTGCTTGAACCCGGGAGGCGGAGGTTGCAGTAAGCTGAGATCACACCACTGTACTCCAGCCTAGGTGACTGAGTGTGACTCCGTCTAAAAAAAAAAGAAAAGAAAAAAAAGAGAGGGCTGGGTACAGTGGCTTGTGCTTGCCTGTAATCACAGCACTTTGGGAGGCCAGTGCAGGAGGATCACTTGGGCCCAGGAGTTTGAGACCAGCCTGAACAAAGTAGGTTGTTATTAACTTAAAGGGGAAAACCTCTGAACAGATCTTAGCTGGGTCTTTTCTTCTAAGATTTTGGTTTGAATCATTCAAAATGAGGGTACAACGTAAAAATAAGAAGCAGTTTTTGTTCCCTCCCTCAAGTGATTACTTTTACTTGCATAAGACAAACGTGTGTTCTATCTATGACTAATCATTTTGTTACATTAGTCCATAAAGAATAAGGGAATTGGGAGAGTTCAAACAGTGAGATTCTGTGTCTTTTGTAATTTCAGTGTTACCTAGAATGGAAAAAAGAGGAGACATCTTTACCTTTTTGTGTGCAAGCTGTGATTCTTAAAACACCAAATAGCCACAATTCATTGATGTTATTCTTTTTTTTTTTTTTTTTTTGGTGAGATGGGAGTTTGCTCCTATTGCCCAAGCTCACTGCAACCTTCGCCTCCTGGGTTCAAGCGATTCTCCTGCCTTAGCCTTCCAAGTATCTGGGATTATAGGCATGTGCTACCATGCCTGGCTAATTTTTTGTATTTAGTAGAGACGGGATTTCACCATGTTGGTCAGGCTGGTCTCGAACTCCTAAGCTCAGGTGATCCACCCACGTTGGCCTCCCAAAGTGCTGGAATTACAGGCATCAGCCACTGTGCCCTGCCCTTTGATGTTATTGTTAATTCACTATCGAAAAACACATTGTTTGGGCACAGTAGGTCATGCTTGTAATCCCAGAGCTTTGGGAGGCCAAGGTAGGAGCATCGCTTGGGCCGAGGAGTTTGAGACCAGCCTGAGCAACATAGGTAGACCTCACATCTACAAAAAATAAAAAAATTAACTGGACATGGCATGTGCCTATAGTCCCAGCTATTTGGGGGTGCTGAGGTAGGAGGATTGCTTGAGTCCAGGAGGTCAAGACTGCAGTGAACCATGATTGCACCACTGCACTTCAGCCTGGGTGACAGAGAGAGATCCTGTCTCAAAAAACACAAAAAACAAAAAATAAAACTAAAAAGAGACAAATTGTCTCTGGATTGTTCACTTAGCAACAGGCAGCAAATACACGTTTTTAAGATGGAGGATAATGAATTGTCACATTTTCTGTTTAGCTTTGGCATTTATTTTTTTAGTCAGGGAGTTTAGAACTTCTAGGCCTTCATATTGCTTCCCACCTTGGGAACCGCAGGTTCACAGTGGGTTGTGCTCCATGAGCTCTGTGCTTTCCCTGAAAGCAAAGAGCACCTATGGTGTTGCAGGAATGCTGAACAGGAGCTTTAAAGCTAATTAAATAAAACTACCAGCTGGGTGTGGTGGCTCATGCCTGTAATTGCAGCACTTTGGGAGGCTGAGGCAGGTGGATCACCTGAGGTCAAAGAGTTCAAGACCAGCCTGGCCAACATGGCGAAACCCCGTCTCTACTAAAAAATACAAAAAATTAGCTGGGTGTCGTGGCAGGTGCCTGTAATCCCAGCTACTCGGGAGGCTGAGGCAGGAGAATCGCTTGAATCTGGGAGGCAGAGGTTGCAGTGAGCCGAGATTGTGTCACTGCATTCCAGCCTCGGCAAGAGTGAGACTCCGTCTCAAAAACAAAACAAACAAACAAACAAAAAAACTTACCTGCCCCCTAGTAAGTATAATTATTTTGCTATCAAACAGAAAATACTTGCCTGTAGAATATTATTGATCTTTCAAATGACTCTTTACAGTAATTAAAAACATCCAGTTATTTCTAGTTTTGAGTAAAAATAACAAATTCAATGAAGCTAAGTTGTTTAATCTGCAAAGTATAAATTCAAATCTGTTCTCATTTTTAATGAAATAATGTTTTCTGGCAGGGCAAAGTGGCCCACGCTTATAATCCCAGCACTGTGGGAGGCCAAGGTGGGTGGATCACTTGAGGCCAGGAGTTTGAGACCAGCCTGGGCAGCATGGTGAAACCCTGTCTCTACAGAAAATGGAAAAATTAGCCAAGCACAGTAGCATACATTTGTAGACCCAGCTCCTCGGAGGTTGAGGTGGAAGGATTGCTTGAGGACAGGAGGCTGAGGCTACAGTGAGCCCTGATCATGCACCTGTGCTCCAGCGTGAGCAACAGAATGAGACATATTTATAGATATACTAATCTGTAATTTAGGGACCTATCTTATGGTTGTATGAGGGTTAATGAGGTTTCATAAATTAGTTTATAGGTTTAGAATTTGCCTCCTATATTATAAGCTCCATGTTAAGTGCTGTTTGTTGTTATTTATGTTGCTATTATTATTATCTGACACCTTTCAGTGCAACAAACCTAATTGTCTTTTTCAGGTGGAGGCAGCATCCTTTCTGACCTTTAATACCATTGTTTTTTATCAAAATTTATTGAGTCCACAGATTAGCTGGAATATGATTCTAACTGTGGAATATCTATGATGTTCTTTGGGTGTTTATTACATTTTTTTCTGCTCTTGCTGTTCTGCAAATTTATTCCTGTAAAATGTAATTGCTTCTTTCTGAGCTTTGGGTTGGAGCTGGCCTTTGGCAAAGTTGAGAAATGGATTTTTTTGTTTGTTTGTTTCTCTAAGTAATCCCTTTTGTGACCTTTTTCCATCCCCAAGCTCTGTCTCCATTAAAACCTGCTTTCAGCAGAGTGTCTGGGTGTGTATTGAAGCCACTGTACTGTAGCTTAGTCTCCTGTTGAAGGACTTCTAGGCCCAGGTGAAAGGATGCATAAGGCATTTTGCTGGGCGGTATCCTTCGTTGGTTCCCAGTCAGGGGCCCTGATGAGGCCAACTCTAAGTCCAGACTTCTCGACTTTTTAAAACTCTTTATAATCTGATTTGTCCCCAGGCCACACATCTTCAAGCTGAATCCTCCCCTTTAGACATCTGCATGAGGCGGAAGTGGCCCTAGGGAGACTCTGAATTATAAACCGTAAATAACTGAAAGAGCACAGTAAGAGAAGACACAGGGTTCAAGTCTCAAGCGTCGTTCCTACTCTAAAGAGTTATAAAAATAAACTCTGGAGACTGCTAGTGTTTAAAAGCACTCATCCTTATTGAAGGAGATTGTGATTTTTCTTGGCCTTCTGTCACTGTCAATCTAAATAGTATATTCGGAAAGTTCCAAGGCTGGCAAGATTGATTTATTCCAGTCTACAATCCCTTTCACTGTTAGCTATGTGGAAATTTTTTCATCGGCCATACGAAAGCTGTTTTATAGTCAGAGCAGGTCACATAGTTCCCTAAAGCCAAGAGCAGGCCAGCTTATCTGAGCACTGTGAGGGAAATCATTATTCTTTTTCCTCTTTTTCCTTGGTTCCTCTGTAATAGTTTTATTAATACTTTAATAATCGATCTCATTTGGGTTGTACAAGAACGTGAGGCTAGTTAATGAACACCATTGAGCTGTGATCATTGTCATGGTGGAAAAGCACAAATATATTTACTAGAAAAGCACAAGGTGTATTGAAGGCCGAGCTCTGTTTTCATGCTAAGGCTATACAACTTCTGTTAATAGTGCCGTAGGTGGCACCAAAAATAATTGATAAAACTTGCCAGTGTGCACATGAACATCTATTGGAGGCAGTGGACATTTTTATTTATTTATTTATTTTTAAGAGACGGGGTCTTTCTCTGCTACCCATGCTGGAGTGCAGTGATGCGATCATAGCTCACTGTAGCCTCAAGCTCCTTGACTCAATCGATCCTCCCCACTAAGCCTACTTAGTAGCCAGGGCTATGGGCATGTGCCACCACATTCAGCTAATTTAAAAACATTTTTCTTTTGTAGAGATGGAGTCTTGCAGTGTTACCCAGGATGCTCCTTAAGTCCTGGCCTCAAGTGATCCTCCTGCCCCGGCCTCCCAAAGCTTTGGGATTTCAGGTCTTTTCAGGGCTACCCCATAGAGTGGCAATGAGCTGTCCTTTTCAAGTTTCCAAGGTAGAGCTGCTCCTTCAGATTATCCAACCCAGATCTTCATTTTACCTTAGGGAAGGAGAATGCACTTGGTTGTCCTGGCTGAGATGGGCATTTATTGCTGGTGGGCAAGGACAGAATGTGTTGATTCATATGGAGAAAATGCTACAGGTTGTGGAGCAGACACATTTGTGTATCAATCCCTTAATCCACAGAAAGGTACCTGCATTTCTGTCCAAGTTGGGATTCACACAGGCCATTGCTAGTTGCTTGCAACATTTTTATTTCCTCTTTAACAAAAGGGACCGTGTGCATCAACAGTGTGTACGTAGATCCCAGACTACATTAGATCTAAGCATGTGGGGCTTCCTGTTGCCCTGGAGAACTACTCATTTTTGCAGTTTTTGGAGGGAAAAGAGCCCGTTTTGGAATGGTGTTTTAGAGGGGATACATGAAAAACAGTAATTAGTGGCCAGGCACGGTGGCTCATGCCTGTAATCCCAGTACTTTGGGAGGCTGAGGCGGGTGGATTACGAGGTCAGGTGTTTGAAACTAGCCTGGCTGACATAGTGAGATCCTGTCTCTACTAAAAATACAAAAAAATTAGCCGGGCATGGTGGCGGGCGCCTGTAATCCCAGCTACTCTGGAGGCTGAGGCAGGAGAATCGCTTGAACCTGGGAGGTGGAGGTTGCAGTGAGCTGCGATCCTGCCACTGCACTCCAGCCTGGGTGGCAGTGCAAGACTCCACTCAAAAAACAGCAATGACAAAAATAAAACCCCCCCAGTAACTAGTTAATCCAGAGCAGTTACTTTTGTCAGAATGGCTAGTTAGTTCCCTGCCTGCCGGCTGCCTCTCTTCAGTTACAAAGGGAAAAAATACAGTAAATATTGTTTTTACAGTGGAGAAACATGGCAGACACCACTTTAAACAAGTGATTAACACTACCACCAGTATAATCGTATATTATTTCTACCCCTGATATGACACTGTGAAGGACACAACATCACTTTGCTGATATTTTCCTCGAAATGCACACACCTCAGTCTGTGCATGAGAAAACATCAGACAAATTCAAATTGAAAGAATGTAAAATACTATGATTGACTAGTACTCATCCAAAGTGTCAAGATCATAAAAGTAAGGAGGACCTGTCACAGGTTGGAGGACACCAAGGGGCCATAGAAGCTTAAATCAATGTGGGATACTGGCTTGGATCTCAGAGCAGAAAAGGGTTATTAGGGGAAAAACTGTCAAAATTTGAATAGGTCTGTAGTTCACAGACCTAAAATGTTAATTTATTGGTTTTTATCATTGTATTATGGTTATATAGGTTAACATTACGAAAGGCTGAGTGAAAGGAATATGTGAACTCTGTAAAATTTCTGCAAGCTTTTTGTAAATTTAAAATTATTTAAAAATTAAATATAAAAACATTAAAAATCCATAGGTAAATGAAAAAAATAATGAAGGGTTTAGAAGATACAGTTGAGGAAACCTCTTACCAAGTAGAGAAAAAAAAAAAAAAAGACGAGAGGGAAAATATAAGAAAATTAGGCTATCATTCTATGAGGCCCAACATTCAAATAATGGGAACTCCACAGAGAGGGACAAATGGGAGAGAGTAAGTCATCAAATAAATAATTCAAGAAAATGTCAGAAAACTGTAAGGGCATGCATCTCCTTATTGAAAAGGCCCATTGAACACTCAGCGTAGTAGATGCAGAAGGATCCACCCATCCTGAAGCTTCCTGGTGTAACATTGAAAAATATTTGGGATAAAGAAAAGCTTCTTAAAGCTTTCAGAAAAAAGGGGGCAAAACAGGTTACATACCCAAAGTTAAGAATCAAAGGCATCAAACTTCTTGACAACACTTGAAACACATAGTCACAAGAAGGCAGTAGAAAAATATAGTAAGGGCTGGGCACGGTGTCTTATGCCTGTAATCCCAACACTTTTTGAGGCTGAGGCGGGTGCATCACGAGGTCAAGAGATCCAGACCATTCTGGCGAACATGGTGACACCCCGTCTCTACTAAAACTACAAAAATTAGCTGGGCTTAGTGGCATGTGCCTGTAGTCCTAGCTACGCAGGAGGCTGAGGCAAGAGAATCACTTGAAGCAGAGGTTGTAGTAAGCCAAGATTGTACCATTACACGCCAGCCTGGTGACAGAGCAAAACTCCATCTCAAAAAACTAGCAAACACACACAAAAAAGAAAAATATAGTAAGAAAATGGAGCAGTGCCTTCAATCTAAGGGAAGTATTTTCATCCGAAAATTCTGTCTTTAGACAAATGTGTATGAGGGTGGAAGAAATATGTTTTCACATATTCAGGGTCACAAAAATTTTACTTCACAGGAACTTTCTAGAGAATATGCCTCATCAAAGTAGGGATGTCAAAAAAAGAAAGAAAAAGAGGAAAATATGGAAACCAGGAAATAGTGCATTTAGCATGAAAGTGAGGTGAAGGACATCCCCAGGATGATGGTGAAGGAGAATCTCAAGATGGTAGCTTTTAAGTAGGCTTAGACTGAAGCAGGATAGTCCAAATTTGAGAATACTAGGAGTCTTCAAGGGCCATGTCTTCAAGAAGATGAAATTGACAGAATTCTTGATTTAATTCAGTACTATATATATATATTTTTTTGTTGTTGTTGTTCTTTTTTTTATTTTTTTATTTTTTTTTTAGACAAGGTCTCATTCTGTCACCCAGGCTGGAGTGCAGTGGTACAATCTTGGCTCACTACAACCTCTGCCTCCCAAGTTCAAACAATTCTTGTGCCTCAACCTCCTGAGTAGCTGGGAATACAGGCACTCGCCACCACACCTTGCTATTTTTTGTATTTTTGGTAGAGATGGGGTATTACCATGTTGGCCAGGCTGGTCTCGAACTCCTAGCCGCAAGTGATGCACCTGCCTCAGCCTCCCAAAGTGCTGGGACTACAGGCGTCAGCCGCTGCGTCCAGTGAAATTCAGTGGAAGATTTAAACAATTTGTAAAGAATTTTGAAGATAATCAGTGTTGGATACATAAAAAAAAGGAACTGAAACAATTAGTCACTCAGGGTGCAGTTTGGGTGGAAAGATGAGTTGTTCAAGAAAAGAAAAATATGCTTCTCAGAGTAAGCGATTAAACAAAAAAAATTTAAAAAGAAAAGGAAAATAGTATACCTCATGGCTTAGTGGTAAGCAGCATTTATGTAGTAATGATGTGAACACTGAATATAGAACCGTGCAAAATGATGGAGCGACTAGCGGGAGGGTAGGAAGTGTGGGTGTGGAAAGGGGTGGGTAGCTTCCACAGTAAGAAGTCAAAATATAATAAACCTTTATTACTAAAAAATCACGAGTAGCATACGGCATTGCATTTGAAGATATGGAGGTCATTGTCAAAAGAAACCACTGAAAGATGTGAACGTGGTTGCCTGTGGGAAGTGGGAAAAATGGGGATGAGGAGGGCACAGCTGTTTCATGTAATGAGCCAAATAGAACTACTTGATTCTTTATATGTTTATATAACTTTGGTGTTTAGGAAACATACATATAAAAAAGGGAAAGTAAGTAAAAGTGAAAATGAACCTCCCAAATGTAAGTCATTTGAAAAGTTTAAAATATATATGTATTTTTGAGACAAAGTCTTGCTCTGTCTCCCAGGCTGGAGTGCAGTGGTGTGATCTCGGCCTGCTGCAACCTCTGTCCCCTGGGTTCAAGTGATGTCTCCCGTTTCAGCCTCCCAAGTAGCTGGGATTACAGGCACCCGCCACCATGCTTGGCTAAATTTTTTTTGTATTTTTTTAGAGATGAGGTTTCGCCAGTTGGCCAGCTGGTCTCAAGTTGACCTCAAGTGATCCGCCCTGCCTCAGCCTCCCAAAGTGCTGGGATTTCAGGTGTGAACCAGTGCGCCCGGCCTGAAAAGTTGGAAATATTAAATTCACCCTAAGATGCGAATTATTTATGGTTCTTACGTGGTAACCCTGAGAGGGGAGAAAAAGGTATAAAAGTACCAGAAGGACGTATAGTTAGAGAAAACGCGATCATGCACGCATACATTACAATTTGCCAACTGTCCTGGTTTTCAGACCTTTTCAAAATCCTTTTTTCTTTGAGATAAAAGACACTCATGAGCTAAAGTAGAAATTGCACTTAAACAATACTGCTTGAAATCTTTGATTCAGTTCTTTACTCTTTCTCACCCATGTCTTCTGGCTAGGTGGGAGTCAGGCATGGTGGCTGTTGGTATTGGGCTATGATTTGTCGAATCAAACTGAATTCTGCTTGCTCTGTGCAGCACAGCCAAATGCTGATATCTGGGTAACATGGAGAGAAAGTTACTGCAGGGCACCAAGCGAGGAGAATTGGATAGCTCATGCTTAAGACTCTAACTCCTAGGTGGCTTTTAGGTAAGGATTTTTTAAGGTGGGGAGGCAGAGTTTACAGGCAAAGTCAAAAATCTATACGTGGAAGCTGTAGGTTGTTTGGACTCAAAGGTGGAACATCTCTAAGCAGGGGAAGGGAGATGGCAGCCCACAGGTCATAGATGGATTCAAAGATTTTTGGATTTGCAATTGGTTGAGGAGGCATTGTCTAAAGATTTGGGATTAGCAGAAAAGAATACTAGCTTTGGATGATGGTGGGACCACTTCCAGGCTCCTGAGGAAGAAATTTGGAAGAAAGAACAGCATTCAGTTCATCCCTCAGCTCCCCCTATCTGAGTTCCACTGCCAGCACACCTGGGTTTCTGAAAATCAGCTCAAGGACATATGTTATAATAAGATGTTATCTTTAGTTTCTATGGGGCCCAGAACATTCCCTGGCTCTCCTTGGCTATTGTTTTAAGTTACTATGACCTTTTTGCTTATCAGGTTGTCCATTTACTTTTCAAGGCTGGCTCGGTGCCTGGAATTTCTCTTCAAGGAATTCAGCATTTACCGAGACCCAGCTCGGCCGTAGAGACCCCCACCCAGGCGGTGCTGAAAGAACTGAGAGACAAACACCCAGATAGAACAGTAAAGTGGGTCTATCCAGGGGCCAGCAGCCTTCTGAACTGAAAGCCTCAGGGGCTGACAGCATTCCTTGGTTGAAGGGCCCCAAGTAGACTCTGACCCACACATTTATTCTCTCTGAACAGATGATCATTATTAACAAACAGATGTTCGGTATTTTCTCATAACGCAAAATATGCCAAGTAGGCAGCTGATGCCCACTTACCACTGATCACAGACAAACTAAAAAGCATCCTTCATGAGGGAGCCACAAGGGCAGTGTCTCAACTATCTTAAAGAATTGTTTCAACCTGTCTATGATATTTATATATTGTCCTGCCACTTTGGAATGCCCCAAGTAGTTTTCAGCTTGGGGGAGGGGCTAGGTTTTCCTTGCCATCGTTCTTCTTAGCAAACAATATATTCTATCATGCACTCAGCATTTCTCAGTATTCATACACTTCACATTTCTCAACAACTTAACATTTCTCAACAAACATTTTCCTTTATTGCTATGCTTGGAGGGGCCCACAGGCCCCTAACGGGTCCTACTCCGTCACATTGTTGGTTTTTTAGGTTAGTTTCAATTTCAACAATTAGACTTCATTAATTTTTGGTTTGAAAATATAATCACTGTGACAAAAGGTGTTTTAAAACTGGAAAAAAAAAAAAAAAAGAATCCCAGATAGACTTAAGTAGGCCTATCTGTTCAAAAAATCTGGTTGTAATGTTAAACCACTGTATTGAGGTCACTGTGACCTTAATATGGACTTTGCTCTAATAGCTTGATTCAGTTAGTCACTGTGTGAATAAAAATTCTTCATTATTGATTTTCTGTCTTCATCTTTTTAAAATTTGACACAATTTCCTGTCTTATTGTTGTAGTCTACTGTTTATTGTTCTATTATTGTGTATTGCTGACTAAAAATATCAGTTATATTTGTGTGTGGATCTTTTCAAAGTGCTAAATTAGAAAAGTCAGTTAACACCCACAATTGCACCAGTTTAACTGACAAAAGCAAAATAAATGTGATGTCTAATGATAGGCAGTAAACCTTTTTCCTAGTTTGCAAAAAGCTGTTTGGAAATTTAATTGAAAAAAAGGAACTTCTTTTCTATGGGACATTTTTAGCAATTATAAAAGGATTCCATTGGTGGCTGTGTGAAGATATTTCTCCACATTGTTCCACTTGAAAAATAATCTTTTAAATGTATTTGTAGAGGGGAAATGAGGGAGCTAAGATGATTGAGCAAAATCTGTTAGTTTTTGTTGCCTATGACATTCTATGTCATCTCAGTGGCCTGACAGCACTTTATCATAGCATTTATCCCATAGTATTGGACAAATCTGATATGTTTTTTCTTCTCCCACCAGATCGTAAAACCTTTTGGAGATAGGAGTTGGGTTCTATACTTAGTGGTGTCCTCAGTGACTAGCACTATGCCCATGGATGAAATTGAATTATTATCAATAATTACAAAAAGAATTATTTTGTCTGGAGCAATCACTAGAAGCATTTTCTATACTGGAGATCTCCAAAGCTTTTTTGTGTAAATAAAAGCATTTGAGGTCCTCCATGATTAATCTCAGAAAAGGCAGTCTTCCTTTTTAAAAAATTTTTATCCTTCCTGTGAAGGATAATTGACTTAAAAATATTAATGATATATAGAATTAATTTGGAGTATGTTCGTCATAAGTAACCAAAAACTTACAGTGACTTGAGCAAGTAAGGACTTTATCTGTCTTACATGTAAAGTGTCTGGGGTACACAACTCATGGCTGATCTGGTGGCTCAATGATGTCATCAAGGTTTAGGCTTTTTCTGTGCCTCCATTGCTCCGCGTAGGCCTGGTTCTATTATTGTGCTTGTCAATAGGTGCTATATATGCACCTATTGTAATACAGGCACCTATCGGCAAGCATAAGAACTGGGCCTGCAAGGAGGAATGGCATCACCTCCACTTTTCATGCAAGAAGAAGGGAAAGAAAGGCACAGGGTTGAAGGGCATGCCGGAAGAATCTGGCCCGTTTTAAAAAAACTTTCCTAGAAGACATGTCAGTGACTTCTGCTTACATTTCATTGGCCAGAAATAGGTCATGGCTGTGTGTAGCTGTGGGGGATATAGGAAGATAAATATTTAGCTTTTCAGCATCTATAGAAAGACATGGACAAAGTAGATTGGAAGTAACTTTGGAGAGACTATCTATAAAATAAATTTTGGAAAATAGACCTTTTCTTTTTTTTTTTTTTTTTCTTTTAAAATAACTTTCCTGGGACACTATTTCAGACTGTAAGGCAGGACTCATTAGAGGGGCATAATCAATATAGTCAGTGCTGTCATTATTAAAAGAAAGAAATAAAGTAAAATAGAAAAGACTAGAGTATATCAGAGTGCATCTCATTTGGTTAGAACATGTATTTTGTGCAACACGTGTTATTTACATATGTAGTATATTTATATGTGTAGTATACTATGTCACAATATAAAGTATTTCTTGCCTGTGCATTATAGTAAAAAATCTGAAAGCCGTTGTTCTGGAGAATCATTGATTTCACGAGTATTTGTTATTGCAAGCAATTTGGGGGATATGTAGGAAATGTATAATAGAGAAGATAAAATGTATAAATATACTAAGGAAGAAAGCTGTATATGCTATAAAAGACAGCAGGCAAGTGTTGTGGGAGGTCATTGGAATTGATTTATAGTAATTCCAGTGGGAGCAGGAAATGGGGTAGGCAGTGATGTTTGAACTGAGATTCAAAGGATCAGGGATTCTTCCTTTATTGTCTGCCCCATAATGACACTGGGAATTGTTCACACTCTGTTGAAGCTTTTGTACCCATAAACCGTAAGTTACCTCACAACCAAATTGTTGTAGAACTATAAAATTTTAAGAGTAACTTTATTTCACTATGGACCTATTAATTTTGCCTCTTTAAAAAATAACTGCATTTTCTAAATCCCAGGATATCAAAGTGAATTTTGGACAAATCATCTTTACCTCTAGGTTTCAGCAAATCGAAATAATTGCTGCCCTTATTAGAAAAATATAATCGTATAGGTGCTCCTAAAAGCAAAGCTATTGTATTAATAGAAACATGAGATTGGTATTGCTAATAAAATGAAATTCATTTAAAAATCCATATGCTCCTAGACTCAAGAGTTTTAGTGAAGGAAGATGTTTCAGAGATCGTGTGGTCCAATGTCACCTAATTATATGGAGGCAATGGAGATTCGAAGAGGTTACAGTAGTAAAGCATATGCCAGGAACCCAACTTGGGTCATCAGCTTCCCAGCCCATCGTGTTATTGACTACCCTAGTTAGTAATTTTAAGAAGAATGAGGAAGTGAGAACCCAGGAGAATTCTATTTCAGCAACTTCCATTCTTAGCAGAAGCAAAATGCTTCTAGCCCTTGCAAATCATTTGTCATAAATGTAGCTAGAATGACCAGTGTTAATTATTTTCATCCCCACTGATCTGTTAGTCAGGTCAGCATTGTCTAGTTTATAAACTGGATTTTGCAGTCATTAGAATTCTGAGGTTACTGCTGAGGATACAGTGACCCATTTTCAGAATCAAAAAGATCAGCTCATCTGTCTTCTTGCCAGTTAGTGTTAGGTGTTTGCAGCTCCTTGTTTTTCTCTGCCTGCACTCTTGAATAATTGCTTTAACTAACAAGTCCAGTCATCTTCTCTGTGTAGTGCAGAAGGTGATAATAAATTGCACCATCTCTTAGGCTGTAAGAGATTGTGTTTTCTTTCTCATGTGTATGTGTCTATTTATTTAATCCAGTTTTGTGAGTGACATGACTACTGCTCAGAAAGGGTAGCACTGATGTTCTGATCTCCTAATGGCATAGGGAAAAAGGAACTTTCCTAAGAAAAAAAATACATGGACCAATTTTATCTAGAGCCTAGACATAGCAGGATAGACCCTTCACACAATCACTGTAGGTGTGATTGTCTTCATTTCTATGGGGTAGATATTATTCTGTTCATTTTACAAGGTCAGAGTAAGTAATGGAGGTGCAATTCAATGCTAGATCCTTCTCCTTTCACTCTGTACTGCACCATGGTGATTATATAGAACATTATAAAGGGATCTGTGCTTCATAGTAGATTTCTTAAAAGGACTGGATGTTCACAGGCCTTGGTACATCAGTTTCAACCCTCATCAAGCTTGTCAAATCTGTGCCCTACTTTTTTAAGCCTCCTTATTGTAAGTAAACTTATGCATTTTAAATGTATGTGACATAGTGCATCTTCTTTTTATTTTTTCCGTGACAAAATTTTTTATTTCTTCATTGTTTTTAGACAAAGTCTCACTCTGTCTCCCAGGCTGGAGTGCAGTGGCGTGTTCTTGGCTGAGTGCTGACTCCGCCTCCTGGGTTCAAGTGATTCTCCTGCCTCAGCCTACCCAGTAGCTGAGATTACAGGTATATGCCACCACTCCCAACTAATTTTTGTATTTTTAGTAGAGACAAGGTTTTGCTGTGTTGGCCAGGCTGGTCTTGAACTCCTGACCTCAGGTGATCCACCCACCTCTACCTCCCAAAGTGCTGGGATTACAGACATGAGCCACCACACCTGGCCAAATTTATTTTTAACATTACTTTTCCATAATGTTCCTTGAGGACATGATGCTAAGGGAAATAAGCCAGTCACAAAAAGACAAATACTGTGTGATTCCACTTATAAGATACTTAGAGTGGTCAAAATCATAGAGACAGAAAGTATGATAGCCAGAGGCTGGGAGGAGTTTAAGAAATGGTGATTGCCAAAGGATGGGGTCGGAGGAGGAAAATGGGGAGTTAATGTTTAATGGAAACAGTTTTAATTTTGCAAGATGAAAAGAGTTATGGAGATGAATGATGGTGATGGTCACACATCATCATGGATGTGTTTAATACCACCAATCTGTACACTTGAAAATGGTTAAGATGGTAAATTTTAAATGTATTTTAACATAATACAAAAATTGGGCAAAATTATTTTCCATAAAAGTCACAATACTTTATGAATATATATATTTTTTGAGACAGAGTCTTGCTGTGCCCTCCAGGCTGGAGTGCAGTGGCGAGATCTCAGCTCACTACAACTTCCACCTCCCAGTTTCAGAGGATTCTCCTGCTTCAGCTTCCCGAGTAGCTGGGCTTAGAGGTGCCTGCCCTCACACCTGGCTAATTTTTGTATTTTAGGTAGAGATGGAGTTTCACCATGTTAGCCAGGCTGGTCTCGAATTCCTGATCTTAGGAGGCTCATCTCGGCCTCCCGGAGTGCTGGGATTATAGGCGTGAGCCACGGCACCTGGCCACTTTATGCATATTAAAGCTGCTAAAACAAAGCCTGTCCTCTGTATCGTTTGTTTCTACTCAACTGATGGACTTTCATCACTAATGAAAGAGGACACAAATGTAATGCATTAAGATAATACACATCAGCCCTAGGCTAATCACTTACTGAACCAGAAGGGACCTCAGAGATCACGTGGTCTACTCTCCTCATTCTGTACAATCCAAAGGCTCCATTTCTCCATGCTGCATGCTTCTGAGCACTTTCGTTTGTTCATTCGCTCACTTAGGAATACTAACTGGTACTATACTTACTGCATGCTAAGTGCTGGGTTAGATCCGTAAGACACATTCTTTGATTTCAAGATTCCTACAAATCTGTGAGAAGAACAGATTGACATACTATGAACTACAATACAGTCGAATAAGTAGGGCAATAGAGCCATAAACTACAGGAGCTTTGAGGACGTACTGTTAATTCTGCCTAAACATTTTCATCCTTCATTGTGGTGGATGATTAGGAAAGGTAGAGTTTCATTTTGGTTTCGTTCATGGATATTTGGAATGTTTAAGTAGGAAAAGAAGCCATATGCAGTGGTTCCTGTCTATAGTCCCAGCTACTAAGAAGGCCAAGGTAGGGGGATGGCCTGAGGCCAGGAGTTTGAGGTCAGCCTGGACAACAGAGTAAGACCCTATGTCTGAAATGTATATAAAATAAAATAAAAATAAAGTAGGAAAAGTATCAGAGGCAGCACGTTTCTTAATGGGGGAAAGAATACAACAGTACAATTTTCCTTCAGTGCAGTAATTTCTCCATCAAATTCTTTTATATAGTGGCAATTATGTGTACATATAATCAGAGAAAGTGCTCCATCTATATTATACAGTGGATTTTTTAACTTACATCAACAAAATACTTTTTATGTGGGCCATCCATTGAGACCTGAAAACATATAGATTTTTAAAACATATAGAACAATACAGCCAGTATTTATTAAGTTCCTGCCATATGGCCAGAACTGTAGTAAGCTTTGTGGAGGATTCATCATCATTAACATAGCAGCTGCATTTATTGAATGCTTTCTTTGTGCCAGACATTGTACTAAGCATTTTATGTGCAACATCTCATATAATTCTCCAAAAAACACGTACATGGTAGTTTTTACAACATTCTTCTTATATAGATAAGGAAACTGAGGGCGGAGAGATTATGTAACTTGCCCATGATTGCCCAGCTCTTGAGTGGCAGAGTTAGAACTATCTCCAGAGCCCATGCTCTTAACCACTGCTCTGGACAAAAGAAGTAAGAGATAGGAATCTATAGTTTAGAAAGTTTTAGACTTTTTACAATGGGGTAAACTTTTAAAGAATAATACAAAACCATATGTAATTAAGTTCTGTTCTCACTCTTTTTGTTGTTGTTGTTGAGAAGGAGTAGTCCTCTGTTACCCAGGCTGGAGTGCAGTGGCGCCATCATGGCTCACTGCAGCCTCCACCTACTGGGCTCAAGTGATCCCCCCACCCAAGTAGCTCAGACTACAGGTACCACCACACCAAGCCAATTTTTGTATTTTTTTTTTTTTTGTAGAGATGATGTCTCATTATGTTGCCCAGGCTGGTCTTGAATTACTGGGTTCAAGTGATCTGCCTGCCTTGGCCTCCCAAAGTGCTTGGATTACAGGTGCGAATCACCGCACCTGCCCCATTCTCAGTCTTTTCCACTTACACATCTCATCTAGTCCTACAATTTTAATCCTCGTCTCTCAGCTGTTGACTTCTGGAAAGATATCAGCAAGCCCCAACGCTCTTATGACTCCGCACCTGCTTTTCTAGATTTAACTGGACACTTGCATATAGTTGTCCCACAGGCATTTCATACATAATGAGAAATGGCTGAGAGTCTCATCCGTATTCACTCATTCTCCCGGCTCCGTACTTTGTTGATGACATTGCTCTCTGTGCTCTTCTCCAAAACTCAAGCATCGTTGCCCCTCCTTTTTTCCCACCATCCCATAGCTGACTCCACTTTAATTTACTATTTGTGCTACCCCTTGTTGTTTATCTAAACCATTCTGATTTCAGGATTTTATGATGAAATTAATAAATTAGCTTGTGTGAAGGTGACACTAATCAAAATGATCAGACTGCTTGAATGTGAAGAAAAAGTGGAGCTAATTCAGTGTTCACTGGCTGCATACTGAATTCTGACATGCATGCTAGAATTCTGTCTTGATTTCAGGCTAAGGAGGTTTGGAGCTTACTTTGACCTGCTCCTTTTTGCTCCTGTAACTTTTTTAAAAAATATATCTCTGTGATCTCACTAGTCATGTTTTCATAATTATTTGTTTATACTCATCATTCCTTTGAATAGCAGGGACTCTTAAAGACATAGATGTCTTTAAAGCCCACCCAACAATGACAAGCACACTGCCAGGCACAGAGCAAACATTTGCTAATATTTGCTGAAGAAAGGAATGATTCACATAGTTTTAAAGAAAAAAATTAACTGCAAATAAGCTGAGAAAGCATGGTTTAATTTTCTAAGAAATTACAAATTGTTATCTATTCTGATGCAGCCAACCAAATAATTTCAGAAAATCATAGCCTTCTTCACATCAATTCACACAAGTTGTTAAATCTCAGAGTATACTATTTCCCTGCTTTAATATCTTACCAACTTCTCATTACCTAATAATCAAGTGTCCTTCCAACTCTGATTATAAAGCTTAGGTCTATGATTTCTTACCTGAAAAATTTTACATCTAACATGAAAATAAGATAGATAGTATCCCATCGTAACCAGCAGAATGGTTATAAATATCCGTATATGAACCATGATTCAACATTAATGCCAACAGTTAGCAATTTGGGTCTTTTTTCATATTTCTTTTGTGAAAGATAATTATCTATTTGATTTGGGTCGTCCTGCCCTTTTAAAAACATTGCTTTAATCATGTGATATCACAAAATAACAGAGGTTTGAAAGTTCTTGCATTTCACATATATAGCATAGTACCAGTCAGCGCTACTAGTTTTGATACTTATCATCGAAGTCTTGAGTTTTTTTAAACTACTAGTGATTAATCTCAGAACAGAAGGGTATCAAAAACAGTGATATACCTAGAGTATATTACCTGGAATGGATCATTCTTTAATGCTCCCTCTTCATATAACAGTACTATTTTTGCAAATAGTTATTTAATATCAGTAATAATCATTATTGTCTTGATGCTTTAGTTTTAGTTTTAATTTAATAAAACAATAAATTTCAATTGTAAAGATATTCATATTCAGTAAAATATTTCCTGTGCAAAATAAAATTTGCACTTCCCAAGCAAAAAATGCTGTGCCTTACATCTTGCAATATTTCACTGTTTTAAGTGCAAATACAAATGTCAGATGGTCACATAAATGGTAGGAATGAAGTAACTGAAGTTTTATTTCTTCCTGTCACAATACTGAATTGTCATTGTTTATTTGTATATCCTGTTTACGAAGTCAGGAGTTCAAGACCAACCTGGCCAACATGGTGAAACCCTGTATCTACTAAAAATACACAAATTAGTTGACCGTGGTGGTGCGCGCCTGTAATCCCAGCTACTCTAGAGACTTAGGCAGGGGAATTGCGTGAATCCAGGAGGCAGAGGATGCAGTGAGCCAATATCGTGCCACTGCACTCCTGCCTGGGCAACAGAGCAAGACTCTGTCTTGAAAATAAATAAATAAATATGCTGTTTAAGTGCAGGACTATGTAGCATGACAGGTTTCATGAACAGAGGTCTAAAACTAGATTGAGATGAATCTATGTAGCTCAATCCACTTCCACAGATGTATCAGTGAGCATTCTGCAAACTGACTTACCTGTAGAATAAATGCTTATTAGAGATATACAATTGAAAACATGCTCATTTGAAGCTTATACATAAATGATTAAAACTTGACAGTGATTGCAACAATTGTTTAATAGAACCTAGACCAACAAAGGTTTTTTGGGGGAGGAATATTTTATCACGGACATTGTTTTCTGTTGCCAATTCATGATGATAATTAAAAGCAGACTGGGTTTTAGTCAGTTTTTAATGTTTTAAAATTTTCTGTAGGCAGGCACAGTGGTGTGCACCTGTAGTCCCAGCTACTGGAGAGAGCGAGGTGGAAGGATTACTTGACCCCAGGAGTTCCAGGCTGCAGTGAGTTATGATCACTCCTGTGAATATCCACTGCACTCTAGCCTAGTCTGGCAACTTAGTGAGACCCCATCTCTTAAAAAAAAGTAAAAGTCCTTGTATTGTGCAAGAGGAGATAAGCAATACTAAATTTATTGAACAAGTTAAAATGTAAGAGCAGGCACTAAAAGAAGAAATAAAAGATATAAGTATATAACCTCCAAACTGTAGACCACACACACAAAAAAGAAGAATTTTTAAATTCAAAAAAGAAAAAAAAAAAAGTCAGGAAAACAGGGAAGGGGAAAAAGAAGCAAAAAACCCTCCAAATTCTCTGTAGACATTATATCCCCTTACTGCCTCTACCTTGGCAGCATACTTCTACTGCCCCTACCTTGGGCTTGCTATACAATGCGTTAGAGTCCTGTTTTTGATTTCTGCTTCATGGTTTTATTTATTTTAACTGGCGCTGATAAGCATACATTATGCGTTACTCTTAGGTGGATCCTGACTTGTTTCATGGATGCACTGACCTCCTCCTGCCTCCAGCATCTACCACTGTCTTCATTTCCAGTCCTCACTCACATCAGCAGTTTTTCCAAACCTTCACTTTCAGACAGGCAGGAGAGCCTCCTTGTTTATTGTGCTTTAGCTTTATTATATTTAAAAATTCAATAACAGAAAGAGTGATTTGCATTTTACAGCCCTGCTTATGGTAGTGTGACCTTACATCCTTAGATGAATATCAGTGAAATATTGCTTGAGGACGAAATGCATTTCCAAATAAACTGGCTCACTAAAGGGCAGCTGGGGCGACTTCTTGCTATTCTGTATCTTGGTATCTTTTTTGCCAATTAATATGAAGGAACATAATGTTTCCTCAAACTGTTACAAGCATAGATGTGTCACAGCCAAATGCCACATCCATTACATTTTAGGAAATCTGGAATGGCATTGAAATGTTTAATAGTTATCAAAGTAAGATGGTCTTTTTAAAGAAATTTTCAATTCATTAAAATTGAGTGTAAATTGCACCTACAATTTAGAGTGTAAATTACAGATTTCTCTTTAATATGATCAACTGATTAATGTTAATTAGAGCTGACATTTGCTGAGAACTTACTGTATGTGAGGCACTGTAAGCACTTCACATGCATCTGCTGAGGGAGTGGATTAGTTGGCTTAGCTGCTATAACAAAATACCATAGTCTGAGTGATTTAAACAGCAGACATTTGTTTCTTATAGTTCTTGAGGCTGGGAAGTCTGAGATCAAAGTGCTGACCTATTTAGTTCTTAGTAAGTGATCTCTTCTTGGCTTGCAGAAGGCTGTCTTCTCTCTGTATCCTTATAAGGCAGGGAGAGAATTATCTATCTTCCATTTCCCACCAATTCCATCATGAAGTGCCGCCCCGCCACCATGATCTTATCTAATCCCAATTGCCTTCCAAAGGCCCCATCTTCAAATACAATTATGTTGAGGATTAGGGACTTCAACAAATCAATTTCGGAGGAGACGCAATTTACTCCATAGAAGGTAGGCAGTCTTATTAGTCTTCTTTTATAGATGAGGAAATGGAAACATAGACAGGTCAAGCAATTTGCCCCAAATTACCCAGCCTCTAGGTGAAAGGCCTGAGATTCCAGTCTGGGCATCCATCTTCAGAGACCACAGTGTTACTCACTACACTGTCCATGGTGCTTAAAGAGACCCTTGGATATTCCTAAGTTCTAGAGATGCTGGAACCTAGCCTGTATTCAGTAAATGGTTTCTGAAATAAAACAATTATTTATGAATCCAGAATCTGAACAACAGTGTTTCCTGACTAACTACACCCTGTCCGTATCTGTAACTAATAGGGCTTCTTTACTTTAAAACAATTTTTTTTGTTGTTGTTTTGAGATGGAGTCTTGCTCTGTTGCCCAGGCTGGAGTGCAATGGCGTGATCTTGGCTCACTGCCACCTCCGCCTCCCAGGTTCAACCAATTCTCCTGCCTCAGCCTCCTGACTACCTGGGCTTACAGGTACCCGCCACCACTCCCAGCTAATTTTTGTATTTTTAGTAGAAATGAGGTTTCACCATGTTGGCCAGGCTAGTCTCAAACTCCAGACCTCAGGTGATCCATCCGCCTCAGCCTCCCAAAATGTTTGGATTGCAGGCATGAGCCACCATGCCTGACCAAAATAATTTTTTAATGAGGGAAATTTCTGTACATAAACAAAGGTAGAGAGAGATAGTGTAATAAACCCCTGTGAATCCATCATCCAGATTTGACAGTTATCAGCACGTGACCAATCATGTTTCATATATATCTTGCCCCTGCTGGAGTATTTTAAAGCGAATTCTAGACATTATATCATTTTATCTGTGAATTCTTCATCATGTATCTTATCAGAACAGGAATCTTTTAAAATATAATCACGGTCCAGATATCACACCAAAAAAAAAATTCCTTAATATGTAATATCAGTGTTCAAATTTTCCTATTTCACAAATGTCTTCTTACAGTCCAATTTTTCTATTTTACAAATGTCTTTTTATAGTTGCTTTGTTTGAATCACTGTCCAAATAAGGTTCTTACATTGCATTTGGTTGAGGTATTTCTTAATTCTCTTTTAATCCATAAACATTACCTCTCTTTTTTTTTTTTTTACCATTTGTTGAAGAAACATGGTTATTTATCCTGTAGAATTTCCTATGTGGTCTTTCCCTATTTTTGGTTCAGGTAGAGTTGCTTTTCATTCCTGTAAAGTCTAGGACAGGATAACAGAACAAATGTGGACTTAATGTCCCTAAATGGAACCGCTGGCCACTGGAAGCAGAGAGAGACAAAGGCCAGCTTGACAATTCCGGTGCACTATGTGAGGACCTTTTTCTGTGATGTTGAGTGTATATTTAATGATATGCTTGAATTTTTAAAAAACTGATAAGCTAACAGGTGTCCAGTAAAATTAATCTCCTTTAAACTGAGTATCATTTAATTAGAAATATCCAATGTTACGTTCATTCTAAAAAGCTAGGTGTGGGGAATGGAATGGATACTTTGATAGCCAGGAAGATGTTGTGTGATACTTTGGGGCCGTGTGACTATCTTTGTCCCCATGTAAAAATCACTGTCACCCAGTGATTTTTGTATCTACTGATGACCCTTGCCTAAATGGGTTATGACCTCAGGGTTGCAAAATGGTGATTTTTAAAAATTGTATTGTTTCTTCTACATTTATTAGCTAGTGTTCTGTAAAGAAAAGTCTTTCATATTTTTCTCCCCTTGCTTTTATTTGCCCTCTGATTACCCTCTTTTTCTTTCATAATTTTATACTCATGGATTTTAAATTTTTTTATTAAAAAAATTTTTTTTTAGAGATAGGGTCTTGCTCTGTCACCCAGGCTACAATGGTGTAGATGGTGCAAATGGTGCATGGCTTACTGCATCCTCAACCTCCTGGGCTCTAGCAATCCTCCCACCTCAGCCTCCTGAGTAGCTGGGACTATAGGCATGTGCCACTTTGCCTGGCTTATTTTATTTTTTGTAGAGATGGAATCTCACTACATTGCCCCGGTTGGTCTTGAATTCTTAGCCTCAAGTGATCTTGCTGTCTTGTCCTCCCAAAGTGTTGGGATACAGGTGTGAGCCTCTGTGCCTGGCTGGATTTCAGATTTTTAATGTTTATAATCTATTACCATCATTATTCTTAATTTTATTATTATTTTTTGAGATGGAGTTTCATTCTTGTTGCCAAGGCTGGAGTGCAGTGGCGCGATCTTGGCTCACTGCAACCTCTGCTTCCCGGATTCAAGCGATTCTCCTGTCTCAGCCCCCTGAGTAGCTGGGATTACAGGCGTGTGCCATCATGCCCAGCTAATTTTTGTATTTCCAGTAGAGACAGGCTTTCACCATGTTGGTGAGGCTGGTCTTCAACTCCTGACCTCAGGTGATCCACTTGCCTCGGCCTCCCAAAGTGCTGGGATTATAGGCATGAGCCACCACACCCGGCCTCATCATTCTTTTTGGTGCCCATAGTGTCCCAAATTTAGCCAGTGGGAATCCCTTCAAGCCAATTCCTGTCCAATTTTAACATGATTTCATTTTTGTCTTTGAACACTTCCTTACTTTTTAGCCCAATAACATATGCCAGGCTACCTTGTATCTTTCCTGCCCCAGACCAGAACTCAGCCGTATCTTTTTTTTTTTTTTTTTTTTGGACCTTAATTTGTTTTTTATTGTGGTAGAATCTGCATAACATAAACCTCAGCACTTTAGCCATTTTAAGTGTACAATTTCGTGGCATTAAATACATTCACAATGTTGTGTAACCATTACCACTATCTGTTTTCAGAACTTTCTCCATCATCCCACATACAACATAGACCTACTACGTAATAACTCCCCTTCCACTTCTCTCCAGTCTACTTTCTGTCTCCGTGCATTTGTCTATTCCAGGTACCTCATATAAGTAAAATCATATAAAATTTATCCAGTATACTGACTCATTTCACTTAGTATAATGTCCTCAAGGTTCAATCATGTTGTATGTATAAGTAGTATGTCTCAGAATTTCCCCTTTTCCTTAAAAAAAAAAAATAGAAACAGGGTCTTGCTCTATTGTGGAGACTGGAGTACAGTGATGTGATCATAGTTCACTGAAACCTCAAACTCCTGAGCTCAAGTGACCCTCCCACCTCAGCCTCCCCAGTAGCTAGGACTGTTGGTGTGTGCCACCGTGCCCAGCTAATTAAAAAAAAATTGTAGAGACAGGATCTCCCTATGTTGCCCAGGCTGATCTTAACTCCTGACCTCAAGCAGTCCTCCTGTCTTAGCATCCCAAATTGTTGGGATTACATGTGTGAGCCACTAGAATTTTTCTTTTTCCTTTTTTTTTTTTTTTTTTTTTGGAGACAGAGGAGTCTCACTGTGTCACCCAGGCTGGAGTGCAATGGCACTATCTCAGTCCACTGCAACCTCTGCCTCCCAGATTCAAGAGTTTCTCCTGCCTCAGACTCTCAAGTAGCTGTGATCACAGGTACCCACTACTATGCCTGGCTAATTTTTTGTATTTTTAGCAGAGATGGGGTTCTGCCATGTTGGCCAAGCTGGCCTCGAACTCCGGACCCCAGGTGATCCACCCGCCTCAGCCTCCCAAAGTGCTGGGATTATAGGCCTGAGCCACTGCACCTGGCCTTCTTTTCTTTTTAAGGCCAAATAATATTTCATTGCATAGATATACCACATTTTGTTTATCCATTCATTTGTTAGTAAACATTGGAGTTGCTTCCCCCTTTTGGCTATTGTGAATAATGCTGCTATGAACATAGGTGTGCACATATGAGTCCCTGCTTTCAGTTCTTTTGGATATACCCTAAAGTGGAATTACTGGATCATATCGAAATACTATGTTCGACTCTGTTTTGTGTTTGGGGAGAAGGGGGTACAGAGTGGGTCTTGCTGTGTTGCCCAGGCTGAAGTGCACTGCTGCAATCAGTCACTGCAGCCTCAAATTTCTGGGCTTAAGTGATCCTTCCACGTCAGCCTCCCAAGTAGCTGAGTCATGTGTCACCACACTCAGCTAATTTTTAAATTTTTTTGTAGAGGTGTGGTCTCACTATGTTAAGGATTCCCACCTTTTAGTGGGGAACAGTATTTAGAAACCAAGATTTGAGCACTAGCTGTACTCTTCGCTTACTTCTGTGGCTATTTGATGTGATCCTAAGTCTCCAGCTGAGGGTGGAAAGGACATGTCAGGCCCTTCAACTTTGCTTGGACAACCCCTTAATCACTTACAGATCACTTAGGATTGTTGAAGGTTGAAAGAACTGTATTTGTAGTTTCTCCATTCTCTAAGAATAACAATTTTCCTCTTCTAATTGACTTAGAATTTCACCTGCACTGTTGTTATCTAAAGAATCCGAATTGTAGACTCTCCAGTTTACATCTTTTTTACATTGAAATTGTCTTAACCAGTAGTTCTTTACCAATACTGAGTCTTAGCTCACTTTGAAAATCTTATGAAAGTAGATTGTAGCCCTAGAAAAATGCTTGTACACCAAAAATGTTTGCATGCAATTTTATTGGGCTCTTGGACTTCTAAAGCCCAGTTATCTCTATGAAATCAATATATTATGATCCCAGTTGTGTTACCCTATTATTTTATACATAAGGAGGCTTGGGATCCATGAGAGTTGGGGTGACTAGCAGAAACAAGACTAGCACCTTGGGCTGGTTGTGTTTGTTTTTTGTTACTGTTTGTCTGTTTTCTGTTCTCATGAAAAAGAATTGGTTTACCTTCCTGCTATGCTTTGAATGTTTGTATCCCTTCCAAAATTTATAGGTTAAAAGTTAATCCCCAATGTGAAAGTGTTGGGAGATGGGGCCTTTTGGGGAGATGCTTGTGGAACTTGGGAGGCGGATCCCTCACCAGTAGGTTTTGTGCTCTTATAAAAGCGCTTGACGGAGGGAGTTAGCTCCCTCTTGCCCTTCTGCCTCCTGCCATATGGGGACATGTTGTTTCTCCCCTTTGGAGGATGCAGAAGGAGGGCCCTTGCCAGATGCTGGTAACTTGATCTTGGACTTCCCAGCCTCCAGACCTATGAGAAAATAAATTTTTGGTTTTTTTTGTAAATTACTTGGTCTCAGATATTCTGTTAAAGCAGCACAAAGAGACTAAGGCACCCTCATTTATATCTCTCCATAAGGTCTGAAATTTAGGGATAAAAAGAACTTTAAGTAGAAAGAATAGCCCATAGAGCAAAGAGAGGAGTACATTTTTTTTTTTTAAGAACAAGGGTTCGTAGAAGCAGGGTACCTGAGTTTTCCAGTTTAAAAAGGATAAATTTTTTTGTTACTGGAATTATATTTTCTAGAATTCCTTTTTCTCTCTTCCTCTACCCTAATATTTAACTTGAAAGGTGGCTGATACTTTTGGAGGCAGTGGCCAAAGATAATGTTTTGGGAAGACAATAGATGATAGAACTTTTCTACCTGTGAACAAGAGCTTCCTCTATTGTATAGCACCTATTTTCCTAGGGGCTCATGAGATAGGGGTCTGGGTGTGCATGGCTGGCTTTGTGAAATGCTGTCAGGGGTCATTCTCAGTTGTCACTGAGCCATAAGCAATTCTTTAGAATTGATGTGTAGTTTCCTGCAGAGACCCTGTTATTCAGCACACCATTGTGATCTTCAATATGGAAAGCCTCATTAAATCTCGGCCTTGCTCCAGAGAGCTAAAGCCAGCTCCAAGGCAGCACATATGGAAGCTGTCTGTAGGCTTTGCTTGCACAAAGAGACACTCCTATTACATTGTCCTTAGTATCACAATGGGTGGAAAGGGAAAATATGACTGTCTTCTCTCTAGAATTTTCTTTTAGTGGAAGAAATGGATTGAAGTACAGGTAGGCACTAGAATTTGAGTGAAATAAAATGAGAGTTGTCACCATGTCCCATTTTATCAATATTTCCTGATGTGTGCTTGAATGAGTATGTAGGGGTGTGGCCTAGGGAGGGGGCTGAAAGTTTTAAAAAGCTGGGAAAATGTAGGTCTATTAAATGCAAGTGAACCTGGGAATGATTTTAACCCAAACTGCCTAGATTGAGAGAGTCTATAAAATAATACATGACTTGAATTTACTGCTTTCCTTAGAACATAAAGTATCTGCAGATACTTTAGAGACTTCTGAGAACACGGATTGAGAGCTGATGAGGATGAAAAGGAGTTCCTCTTTCTCTCTCTTTGTATGAACAGCAATCCAGAGTCACTGCTAATTCTGAAATCCTTTGGCCTAGTGCCTTGTGTAATAGTTAATTTATTGCTGGGCAGAGCCTTCGTTCCATTGTTGTAAAAGCTTCTTAACAAGGGCGACTGGATCGTTTTCTGATATTTTGAGACACAATTAGGAAGGTGCCTCAATTTTTATTTTTGTGATATGGATGGATAAATGATGTTCAAGTAAGATATAAATGCAAATATTCTTTAAGAAGTTTCTGTACATAGGAGACTGAGGAGAGAGGACGCTTTGAGCCCAGGAATTCGATGCCAACCTGGGCAAGATAGGAAGACCCCCCCACCTTGAAAACAACAACAAAAAGAATTTTCTGAACCTCCCACATAAAGTGTTCTTTTCTACATTAAAAAAAAATCAAAGACCATATTCTGTGATAACTGGAAAAGCACTAAAGGAAGTTTAAAATCAATAATAAGCTTAGCTATATTCACTAATATTGTTTGGGTCAGTAAGAAAAAGTATTTCTGAGGTTTAATTTCTTCAGCAAGTATTTATTTTTTAATAGCCAAGAAGATATATAAAGTTATTTTTGGAACCTATTTAAAAAAAAAAAACTAATAGTACTGTGAAATTGCTTTACCTATTCATAAAACTGATTTGATTTTTAATTTAATTTAATTTATATATAATTTAATTAAAAAAATTTTTGAGACAAGGCCTCACTCAGCCAGGCTGCAGTGTGATAGCATAATCATGGCTCACTGCAGCCTTGACCTCCTGGGCTCAAGCAGTCCTCCCCCCTCAGCCTCCCAAGAAGCTGGGACTATAGGTGCATGTCTGGCTACTTTTTAAATTATTTGTAGAGAAACGGTCTCCCTATGTTGCCCAGGCTGGTCCTGAATTTCTGGGCTCAAGTGATCTTCTTGTCTCAGCCTCCCAAGGTGTTGGGATTACAGGTATAAGCCCCCACACCCAGCCAAAACTTTTTTCTTGTAATTTTCATCAGTGATTGATTCTGAGAACACAAAGACAAAAGCCTTAGGGCCTTGCATGAACTTGTTGTATGGATTTAGATATTCAGTACACAGGTTTGCTATGACTTTACAGATTCAGGCTTTTAAGACCAACTCCCTGGAAACTGTTAACTTCCCCCTTGATGGGGCTGCTGCCACCAGGTGGATGCTGGTGCCTAGGTGATGGCCACCTGTCCACACTGGAGGACACTCAGTGATGCAGCAGTTTAGCAGGTTTTATGGAGCCAGCTATGCATCAGGCACTGTGTGTGCTTGGCACTAAGAATATAAAGATGGATAAGACAGAATCCTGTACCAGAAAGAGCGTATAGTAGAGTGGGAAGCAGATACAAAACCCAGGGAAGTGATAAGATTATGCATACAGTGCTACAGAAGCACAAAGAAAAAATGTGACCATGAAACGTGTCCTGAAGGGAACTTCTGTCTGAGCTGTACCATGAGGGATGACTGTGAGTTTGATTCAACTGAGGATAGTCTTCCGGATAATGTATTCCAGCAGAATATAACTTATGCTATATAGGTATGTTTTTCTATACAATTGTAACCAGGCCAGGCTCAGTGGCTCATACCTGTGATCACAGCACTTTGGAAGGCTGAGGTGGGCAGATCACTTGCATTCAGTTTGTGACCAGGTAGGGCAACATGATGAGACCTCATCTCTACAAAAAATACAAAAATTAGCTGGATATGGCGGCATGCACCTGTCGTCCTAGTTACTTGGGAGACTGAGGTGGGAGGATTGCTTGAGCCCAGGAGGTTGAGGCTGCAGTGAGCCATAAACTACACTCCATCCTGGGTGACAGAGCAAAACACTGTCTCAAAAAAAACTGTAAGCATAAACTCAACAATTCTAAAAATCCTAAATCTCCAATTACTGACAATAACAATTAATATAATATATATAGAAAAATTACTTGGAGCAAGATTTGAAAGAATGTAGATATTTTAATATATTTTATTATCTTCTGATTAATCCTCATTTGTTATTAAACAATTCTTATTCTAATATTCGCCTAAAACCCTCTTAAAATTACCCTGAATCTTCTAAGATCAAAACTCAGGGTAACCTTTCTTTCCTGTCACTCCATATCTTTCTGTTTTATTTAGCTGTTTATCGTCTATCATTTCTCTTATCAGAATTAAGGACTTCCAGCTAAGTTGAAATTAAAAAAAAAAAAAATCTTTGCATTCCAGCTTATCCACCTTATTTGATTTTCTCATCTACTAGTAATTTCATAGTTCTTATTTTTTTCCTGTTTCTTTGTTTGGGACAAAATTGGCTTTCTGCCAACCTTACTTACATTTTCCTTCTATTCTACCCCATGAAGCTGCCTTTTCCTAGGCACTATCTCCTTTTCTCTCCCCGTCCCTCCTCTTCCCTCTCTCCTTCTCCACCTCTTCATCTCCCTCTCCCTCTTGCCTTTTCCCTCTGCTTTCAGGAAAGGGTTAGAGAGTAGTCATTTGCCACTTCCTGCATTTCTTTTTCTTATATGTAAAATGGAGGCAGTGATGCTTGTCTGACTGCTCATAAGTTTGCTTGTTATAAGGAGAAAATAAAACATAACAGTGGATGAAAAATGCTTTGTGAATCATAAAGCAGAACATATGTTAAATGCATTGCTATTGTAGCCTTTTGTCTGTACATTAGTATGAATTTAAATTAATATACTACCATCAATTTAAATTCTTAGATTCTTAAGTCCTGGTTGAGCAACAACATGGTATAACCTAGGCTTTGGAGTCTGGTAGATTGGTCCAAGTCACTTAATGTCTCTAAGCCTCAGTTTTCTAATCTCAAATAAGTGTGATGGTATCCATTTTGCAAAGTTGTAGAGTTTGAATGGGTTGACCTAATGTGCTACAGAATACCACATTACAGATGATTAAGAGATTATCTTTTCCTTCTTTCCTTCCTTTTTCTGGTGAGGGCTAGAGATTGCTTTTAGGTCAGGTCATCGAAAGATTCTCATGAAATCATATATATGCAGGTACAAGTGGTATCTTCTTTTGCCCATGTAACTGGAACAATAAAGCTTTAAATACGGTTTATGTTGAAAGGGTCTGCTCTTGTGAACAGCAATCCCAGGGGATTCTGAACATGATGGATCTGGGGAGACACGGTTGCAAACCTTCCTTTGTGGTTTCCTTATTTTATTGAGTAATGCTTTCCTTTAAAATATTTAATTTTTTTCATGTTGTAGAAGTAATATATTCTTATTATAAATGCAGAAACATAATATGGACAGTGAAAGCACTCCTATAAAATCTTCCCCCAAAAGTTAAAACTATTAATACAGTTTATAGTTTTCTAGATTTTAAATGAACATGTCATAATGCATTTATATGTGTTAAAATAGTATATATAACAAATACATCATGTATTTAACAAAATTTGGGTTGTACTGTAAAATTGATACTTTGCTTTTCTGATGTAACTATATTTTTGGATCTTTTTCCATGTGTAAATACATGGAAAACTTCCGTAACTTTCATCAACTTTGAGGGAGTCCTATGTGATAATAGTGAAGAATATAGCTATAAATTCAATTGTATTTTATTATTTTTAGACAAGCTCTTGCTCTGCCATGGCTAGAGTGCAGTGGTGCAACCACAGCTCACTATAGCCTCTACCTCCCAGGCTCAAGCAATCCTCCACTTCAACCTCTCTAGTAGCTGGTACCACAGACATCTGCCTGGCTAATTTTTTTGGTATCTTTAGTAGAGACAAGATTTCACCATGTTGCCCAGGCTGGTCTTGAACTTCTGGGCTCAAGTGACCTGCCTACCTTGGCCTCTCAAAGAGCCAGGATTACAGGCATGAGCCACTGTGCCTAGCCAATACTTTTTTTTTTTCTTTTAAGACAGGGCCTTGTTCTGTCGCCCAGTCTGGAGTGCAGTGATGTGATCATGGCTCACTGCAGCCTCAACCTTCCAGACTTAAGCAATTCTCCCAACTCTCAGCCTCCCCAGTAGCTGGGACTACAGGGGATATACTACCACACTCGTTTTTTTGTTGTTGTTGTTTTGTTTTGTTTTTGTTTTTGTTTGTATTTTTTGTAAGGTTTCACCATATTGCCTAGGCTGGTGTCAAACTTGGGCTCAAGCGATCTGCCTGCCTTGACCTCCCAAAGTGTAATCTGTCTTCTCTGTTCTGATTGGCTATATCACAAACTCCAGGCTTCCTCATATTTCACTTCATATTGTTTGGTAATGGTTTCTGTATAAATTGACCATACCATAGCCTGTAGAGGGTAGACACATCCTTCTCAAAGGACGTAGCATGAGATAGGACAATTAGTAGTCGTAGTCACTTACTAGATACATATTTATTTTTATTAGGTGCTCTCCTGAGATTTCTTTTTCTCCCCTCCTCTTCTCATCCATTAGCTAATAGATCTAAATTTGAGCATCTAAAATAAAAATATATGATATAGTGCTACTGAGCTATTGGAGGTAATTCAAAAGACCCCTGTGAGGCCAAGAGGCACCAATTGCCATTGGGCTGGACAACAGAGCGCTCCGATATCTGACCTATTTTTTGCAGTAGCAGACAACACAGCAGAAAGCTGTTAGAGGTCTGATTGACCTTGTAGTTTACACCCTTGCTGAGTCACCATTTCAGAATTCTATTAGATTGGTTGGATTCTGTCTCCCAGATTTTCTTACATCTGCAATGTGAAAAACCTATTTTTAATTAGAAATTTATTATTTTAAAACGAGCAGTTAGTGATGATGCAAATTGTGTTTTATTCTTTGTACTGAATACAATAAACAGAGCAGTAACATATAGATATGAAAACTCCAAAGGACAATGTGCAGTGTGGGTAAGACAAAAATTTTTATCATTTTAACATTATCTTCAAAGGAAACACAAATTTGCTGTTGTCATTTTGATTGTGTTATTTTGCAATAAATAAAATGGCACTTTGGTTTTAGAGTCATCTTCTGCATATCCCTGTCTCCCATCAATCAATCATCGCCCAACAAATATTTAATAAACATGGATTTAAATGTATAAGAGAAAGTATAACTCAATTCAACAAATATTTACTGAGCATTTATTCTGTATCAAGCCCCACACTGGTAGAAGAGATACAGCAGTTAACAAGAAGTGACTCTCTGTCTTGTTGAACCTACAATTTCCATGAAAACAAACCATAAACAGGAAATTACAAAGCTAATTCATATAAAATGTACATAAAAATTAAGCTGAATTGGCTGAAACAAGGGTAAGTGTGATATAGTTCATTCCTATAAGGACTTTTTTCATGTCAAAAGATATATATACACACATTTATTAGAATGACAAGTAGAATAAATACCATGGAAGGAGTACAAAAATACTTTGGGGCAAACACTAGAAAATGATTAATCAGGGCCTGAGGAATTGTGAAAGACTTCATGACTAAGAAATCAACTTGGCAGAGTGTGGTGGTTCACACCTGTAATCCCAGAACTTTGGGAGGCTAAGGTGGGTGATTGTGTGAGCCCAGGAGTTCGAGACCAGCTTCAGCAACACAGTGAAACTCTGTCTGCACAAAAAATACAAAAATTAGCTGGATGTGGTAGTGCACACCTGTAGTCCTACCTCCTCAGGAGGCTGAAGTCAGAGGATCACCTGAGCCCAGGAGGTGGAGGTTACAGTGAGCTGAGATCCCACCACTGTACTCCAGTCTGAGTGATAAAGTGAGACTCTGTTTCAAAAAAAACAACAAAAAACAAAAACAAACAAACAAACAAACAAACAAATAAAAAGCAACTTATAAGGGTAGACATTTTGGATAGTCAAATAAAGGAAGGGAAAGCATTTTGGATGTTGGTGGCACTAATTAATCATACTCCCCATTCATTCCTGTTGATGGGGAGATTAAAATATATTATCAGCAGTATTGTTGACCAAGGTGGTTGAAGAATATGGCTAGGACCCAAGGCCAAAATGGGGCCTGTAACATTCCTTCCCTCCCCCCCACCCCTAATTTCATGTCTCTACCCCATCGGAGGCAGAACAGCTGGAGAACTGCATGCTGAGCTCCAGAAAGAATGTGCTCTGCTTCTGGGCAAGCAGCTTTGTCTGAGAGAAGGAACTAGCCAGAGGCTGGGTCATGCACCAGCACTGAACTTCTCAATCGCTGTTTATATCTCTTAAAGGACAGGAGGAGATATGGGTAACAATTAGCATGAAAGTTTCTTCCTCAGTATTTCCCTAAGAGAGTGGACTGTGGGCAAAGGTTCTTAAAGGCAAAGCCAGAAACTTGGGGAGAAGAGTAGAAGAAATCCCACTATAGTAGCTAAGAAAATGAACAATTGTAGTGAGAAATTGTGTGACACAAACTAAATTGTGTGATCTGTATAGATCAGATGTCAGGGAAGAAGGGAGATGAGCAGGTCCTAAAGGGGTCAAGAAAGGCTGATTGCCTGGAGAGAGTAGAACTTGACCTGTATCTGTGATTCAGCTGGAAAGAACAGAGTCATACTGGCTTTTTTTTTTTTTCCTAAATAGCAGGTAGTACCTCAATAGAAAACAAGCTCCGTTATGTGCTTTTGCTAAAAGCCATGTGACACTCAAGCAGTTTCTTGGAACAGTGCATTATTTGATAAAGATGGGTTGACTTTGGGATTTCCAAGGCAATTCCAGGTAAGGGACTAAGCCAGGTGGCATGACAGAGAACAAGGAAATGTCAGATGTCAAGGAAATGTTAGCTGTCAGGGAAATGTCAAATGTCCATTTCATTGCTCCCTCCACCCTCCAATTAGCATTATCAAATACCTGCTCTGTTGTTCCCTGACCCCTTCATGTCCACTTGTGTTTTCTGTTAGAGAAAATGAGTATCTTTATTTCATGGATGCATGCCACACTACGCAGACAGACTTCTCATCTTTTAAAACAATGTTGCTGAGCGGGTTGTGAATGAGGAAATGTGAAGTTGCAGGTTGAAGGGATAGTGAACAGTTCCACGCTCAGGTAACTTGAAGTTTCCTTGAAGTAAAATTGATACAGAATGAACTGCACGTATTTAAAGAGTGCAGTTTGGTGAGATATGACAGGAATAGACCTAAGCTGTACTCTTTGCTCTTTTGAAAGTAAAAGGAAATCATCACCACAATTAATATAAAGGATATCTCACTCTCTAAAGTATGTTCATGCTCATTTGAAACTCTTCCCTCCTTCTGCCCATACCCCAGAAAACAACTGACGTGCTGTCAACATAAATTACTTTGCATTTTGTAGAATTTTATGTAATTGGAGTTATACAGTATGTACTCATTGTTTTTTGCTGGAGCTTTTTTTCACTCACCATGGTGAGTTTGAGATTAACCCATGATTTTTTGTATATCAATAGTTTGTTCCTTTTAATTAGAGTAGAATTCTACTATATGGCTCTACCATTTTGTTTATTCTCCTGTTGATGGAAATTTAGAATGTTTACAGTTTTGGTATCAAAGTTGCCATAAACATTCATGTACAAATCTACATAGAAGTGAAATGGCTGTGTGTGTAGCAGGTGTATGTTTAAGATTTTTAAAAACCGATAAACTGTTGGCTGCGTGTGATGGTTTACACCCGTAATCCTAGCATTTTGGGAGGCTGAGGCGGGCAGATTGCCTGAGCTTAGGAGTTTGAGAGCAGCCTGGGCAACTTGGTGAAACCCCGTCTCTAAAAAGAAAACAAAAACTGACAAACTGTTTGCCGTAGTGCCTGTGCCGTTATACATTCTCACTGGCAGTAATGGAGGTCCAGTTGCTCCGCATCCTTACCAATTATTGGTATTGTCAGTCTTTTAAATGTGAGCCCTTCTAATGGGTGTGTAGTGGTATCTTTTGTGACTTTAATTTGCATTTGCCTAATGACTAATGATGTTGAACATCTTTTCATGTACTTGTGTGTTTGTATCTTTTTTGACAAAGTGTCAGGTCTTTTGCCCATTTTCTTACTGGGTGCTTTGATTTTTTATTACTGAATTTTAAGAGTTCTTATGTAATCTAAATACAAGTATTTATTGGAAAGATTTTACAAATATTAATATTTTGTCTCACTTTCTAGCTTGCTTTTTCATGTTCTTAACTGTATCTTTTGAAGAGAAAAAGCTTTTAATTTTGAAGTCTACTGTATTGTTTCTTTAAAGTTTGTGCCTTTTAAGTCCTATTAAGATATATTTGCTTAATTCAAGGTAACAAAGACTTTCTCCTACATTTTTCCTAGAAGTTTTATAGTTTTAGTTCTTTCATTTAAGTCTGTGATCCATTGCATATTAACTTTTGTGTGCTGTGTTATGATATAAGGATTGAGCAAGATTTATTTAATTATTTTCTTATACATATCCTCCATGAATTGCCCTCATACCATTGTCAAAAATCAATTGGCATATATGTATGGGTCTATTCTGGGATTTTGTATTCTATTTCATTCATCTATAGGTCCATCTTTACACCAACACCAACACCTGTTACAATGACTGTGACATCACCAGGCAATAGAAATTTTCAGCTTGTGCCGTGCATGGTAGTGCTCGCCTGTAATCTTGATGACTTGAGCCTCAGGAAGTCAAGGCTGGAATGAGCTGAGATCACACTACTGCACTCCAGGCTGGGTGACAGAGGGAGACCCTGCCTCAAAGAAAAAAAAAAAAGTAAAAAAATTTTCAGCTCTGTTATTATCTTATGGGACCACCATTGTATATGCAGTCTCTTGTTGACCAAAACATCATTATGCAGCTCATGAGTATAAATGTATGAAGCAAAAATAGTAACAATAAATTATAGGATGTATAATCAAAAATCTTGTAGAAGTAAAATGGATGTATGATAATAATGGACAAGGGCATTCCCAGGGCTTACCCCCTTTATCTCCTTTCTCTCAGGGGTCACTGCCCTACACACTGTCGTCTAGTGCCCAAAAACATTTCTTTGGATATTCTGTCCAGTTTTAAAGTTTAAGTTGAGAAAATGAATCTGGTATCTCTCTTACTTCATCATGGCCAGAACTCAGATAACTTTTTAAAGAATGAAAAAAGTTGAAACAAGATTGTAGATTTAAAGCATGTTATTGTTTCACTGGCGTGGTGGCGCGTGTCTATAGTCCCAGCTACTCGGGAGGCTGAGGCAGGAGGATGGCATGAGCCCAGTAGTTGGAGGCTGTAGTGAGCTATGACAGCACCAGTGTACCACAGTCCAGACAGTAGAGCAAGACCTCATCTCTAAACAAACAAACAAAAGAGAATATTGTTAATATTGTTATTATATTTCACATATTCTGATTTTCTAGATTTAAGAATGGGGATAAGGAAGTGGGTAAGGCCCTTTTCTTCCCTTCAGTGGACAGCTTTTGCCTTAATACACCTTAGCTCCTGAAAGCCTTCTGTTTGTTTATACCTATCAGAGTTTTAGACACGCTAGTCTAAAAGTGACATTGACTCCCCCCCAACTCTCCTACCTCAGTGACTTTCTCTGAGATTGTGATTTAAAGATTGAAACGATTGAAACAGGAGATAGATGGGATGATAAAAGAAATAATATTAAATCTGGCTGGGTGTGGTGGCTCACACCTGTCATCCCAGCACTTTGGGAGGCTGAGGTGGGCAGATTGCTTGAGGCTGAGAGTTCAAGACCAACCTGGCCAACATGATGAAACCCTGTCTCTACTAAAAATATAAAAATTAGTGGGGCATAGTGGTATATGCCTGTAATCTCAGCTTCTTGTGAGGCTAAAGCATGAGAATTGCTTGAACCTGGGAGGTGGAAGTTGCAGTGAGCCAAGATTGTGCCACTGCAACTCCAGCCTGGGTGACAGAGCAAGACTCTGTCTCAAAAAAATAAAAAATAAAAAATAAATCACTAACAGCAGCAGAAAGAGACCAAATCTTGGGAAAGGTGCAGTGCGAAAGGGGCACTATTGAATGTTTGTATGAAAATTGTTTATATAACTTATAAAAAATCACTAACTTTAGTTCTTTGATTCTAAATTTAGACTTTATCTATTAACTATCCTGTACCATGTGACTGTACTCCAACACCTGTTTGTAAAAAGACAGGTTATCATCCTGCATCAGGAGAGTCTGAAACATGAGATTTGTGAAAAGGTTTTATGACCCTACCTAAGTCTAGAAGAAATGCCTCTTCTGGTTTCAAACCTTTTGACCTAGAAAACTGAAAATAACCTGTTCCTCTTTTAATCCACAAAGGTATTCAAAGTTTCTGTCTTTTCCAGAAAACGCCTCTTGTTTTCTCAGCAGATTTCAAAAAGCTCTGATTATTAGAGCCTCCAATAAGTATTACTTCAGTAGGTTTCATAATTCGGGCTAGTGTGTATTATAATTCTTATGAAAGGCGTACTGATGACATGAAGAAAAATGTGATGAAGTTGTCAGGTGTCTATATATGATCCAAATTCAAGCAGAAAAGTCATTTTTAGGTTTGTTTTCATCAAAAGATGCTTCCATATACTCAATTCCAAATATCTTTAAGCAATTTAATCTTTCTTATGTCACTTGACTTGTGAGATTGCTTTAATATTTAATAATCATTCTATGTCATAATATTACCGTCATACCTCTAAAGCTTAAGATCAAGAAAAAACCTTGCTTTACCTCTTTCTCTTTTCTGAGTCTGGAAATAGTTTTCTCTCCTCTCCCTCCCTTCCTCTCTCTTTCTCTCTCTCTTTCTTTCCCCTCTCTCTTCATCTTACTTTCTCAGTCTTCAGTCTTTTTCATCCTTACTTGGGAAACAGCCTTATTCTTTCCTTTCTACTGCATCCACAGAGGCAAAGATATAGAGGAGAAAAGGTTATTAAACCTTGCAACTGGCAAGCTTAGAGTGGTTCCTCCGTTTATGAATAGGCAATGAAAGAAAGAAGAGGTTCTGCAGGGAATGCAGGGGCAATGTCTGCTCAGTTTCATTTGTATCATGGCCTCTGTATCTGTAGCCTGCTTTCAGAAAGCATGCTTGCGAATGAAGCAATGACAGTGTGAGAGGAAGAGAAATGCTTCCATATGCTGAGATGAATAACATCTACCATGATGGTAGAACATGGGTTTCTGTCCCTGGGAATACAATGAATGTGAAAATTCTTACACAAGAGAGAAAAAAGCCTTGTTTGCATTTTTTTTCTTTTTTGCACAAATATAATTACATTTATATAAATAAAAAGGAAAAAAATTCGTGACCATTCTCCACATGTTTAAACTTTGATTTTTTTTCCTGTTCCCTTTCAATGCTTGCCTACCTGCACAATGATTTGGAAGTTAAAATCTTAACATAGGTCAGGTGTGGTGGCACACGCCTGTAATCCCAGTGCTTTGGGAGGCCAAGCCAGGTGGATCACGAGGTCAGGAGATCAAGACCATCCTGACTAACACGGTGAAAACCGGCCTATACCAAAAATACAAAAAATTAGCTGGGCGTGGTGGCATGAGCCTGTTGTCCCCGCCACTCGGGAGGCTGAGGCAGGAGAATCACTTGAACCTGGGAGGCAGAGGTTGTAGTGAGCTAACATCGCACCACTGCACTACAGCCTGGGTTACAGAGTGAGACTCTGTCTCATAAAAAAAAAAAAATTAACATAAATACATTTTGGTATTTAGGTTTTTCAAAAGACAGCATCACAGAAATTTTGTATGTTTTCAGCAATTTTTTTTCTGGATTACTGTAAACTTGTTTAGTTTTGTCTTACTACGTGTATTTGTAAAAGTATAGTCACAAGAGGACACAATCAATTTTCTTCTCTCTTTTTGGAAATACATGTTTTAACTTCTTTTAACATTTTATGCCTCAACTCTCTTCACCTTTATTCCTGCATCCACAGTGACTCTCTGTGGTTCACTTCAGCTGAGATGTTGAAGACCTAGCCATCTTTCAGGCATGGTCACTGTGCAGGAATCTCACCTTCCTGTTCTCTAGTCTTTGCTCTGGATCATAGCAGAGGCAGGAAATGATTTGGAGTGGGTTTGGGGAAGGCACACTGGCTAATGCATACTGCTTGGCTATTACCATGCTCTTTTTCGTGTCCCATGCACCTTATATTATAGTTGTCCTTCGCTGCTATTTGTATTGCTATTTTAATAACTTCTTTCTCTTTCTCTGAAGCATGCATACACACATCAATAAAGAGAAAAAAATCTTTCCTTAAAAGTATGATTGAACTTCCTTCTACTATTGAATTTTTGTATTTCTTATTCCTCATAGAATGACATAAATATTCCTATGTTATATAAATACGTGTGCACACAGACATACCTGTTCTCTGAAAATGTGTATTCATAGTCTCAGATAATGAAAGACAAATGAAAAACAATCCTGAAAACCTTGTCAGCATTGCACAGGGCTGGTTCTTTGAAACATCCACATTCACCCTGTCCATCAGCTCTCTCAGCCTCACTTTGATCGCACCTGTGTTAAAGTCCGTAATCTATTTTAACAGCCACTCTTTAGGCAACATCCTGAGCTTTCTTGTCCTTCTACAATGCAGTCCCGGCAAAAACTAAACCCTGGGTATATCCCAACTCTTGGTTTTCACTATGCCTATTTCCAGGCTGCTGAGCTCATTTAGCAAAAGTCACCTAACTAGGGATGAATGAATGAGATAATCTGAGAAAAGTAATGTTCTCCGGTTTATGAACAAATAAAAAATTATGGAGGCCCAGAATTACTCCTAGGAATCAGTGAAAGAGGAGGGGTTGTGGATTGGATAACTAGAGAAGCCACGAGGCTTAGCTTGGCTTAGCTTCTCTTCAGTGTTCTGCTATTGCTTCTGGTAACTGCCACCAAGTGGTATTTTATGAAGAGCCAAACCCAGACATTTAATAACAAAACTAAAATTGCTTAAACCCTAAATACTAGAGATACACACCAAACAGACCTTCTGTGTTTCCCACTAAAGAAACGAGACTGGAATGTGCAGTGGGATCAGCTGATGGGAGTGATGGAAATGCAAAACAGAGGACGATTGATTGTGAAACTCGTTGGGAGGATGTTCTTGTAGTTACCTGTCATCTAAGAGTGATTTCTCTGTCACCAGTGCTTTCAAGAGATACTCTAGAACCTGAGAGAAAGGTTCCTTAAAGATTATCCATCTTGGCTGGGTGTGGTGGCTCACACTTGTAAACCCAGCACTTTGGGAAGCTGAATTAGGAGAATCACTTGAGCTCAGGTGGTCGAGGCTGCAGTGAGCTGTGATCGTGCCACTGTACTCCAGCCTGGATGACAGAGTGAGACCTTGTCTCAAAACTAAACAAAAAAAGCAAACTCAAAAAAAGAGATGCTGAATATTCGTAAGTAAAAGTAAGTATCTAAACTAAGGAAGTATGGTCTTTTTTTTCTTTTCTTTTCTTTTAAAGAAATAGAGCCTTTCTCTGTCACCCAGGCTGGAGTGCAGTGCCATGATCACAGATCACTGCAGCCTTGACCTCCTGGGCTCAAGTGATCCTCCCTCCTCAGCCTCCCAAATAACTGGGACCGCAGGCATGTGCCACTATATTGGCTAGTTTTAAAAATAAGTTTTTATAGAGCTGGGGGTCTCGCTGTGTTTCCCAGGCTGGTCTCCGTCTCTTGACCTCAAGCAATCCTCCTGCCTTGGCCTCCCAAAGTGCTGGGATTATAGCCATGAGCCACCACACCCAACCAAGTTTGCTTTTGTTACCTTCTTCAAATTAATGAAAGTAATAGGTGTTCATTGAAGAAAATTTAGAATTTGAGAAGTTTTAAAGAAGAAAATTAAAACCACCCAGTTTCTTAAACCCAGAAATAATCTTTAACGTTTTATTGTCTTTCTATTTTTATACATTTGTAAAGTTTTAACACCAATGGGATTATCCTACATAGATTATTTTAAAAACATTTTTGGTTTTTAATATACCATGGGTGTTCTTTCACATCAATCAATAAATCTATGATATTCTCTAATGACTAGATAGTATTTCATGGCTATGCCATAATTTAATTAGCTACTTAGGTAATGGTGGCATTTAAGTTGATTTATTTCTTTGTCTTTATTTATTTGTGGAAGTGTTGGCAGAGTGCCCTTCTGAAAGTTTGTACCTTTTTGTACTGTCAGCCTTGTCAGAAAAATATCTGTTACCCCATATCTTTGAGAAATCTGGGAATTATTATGATTAATCTTTTCCAGATTTATCCTTTTTTCTTTTTACTTTTATGCTAGGTGTTACAGGCTGTGTGAAATTTTAAATGTTTATGTAATTCTACCTACCAGTCTTTTCTTTCATGTTCTTGGCTCTGTTTTCATGCTTATAAAAGCCACTTCTTTCTGCTATTTATAACTTTTTCTTTTAGTATTCTAATAAGTTTAAGAAATATTTCATCTTTTAATCTACATGGGATATATTTAGGTATGAATTAAAAGTAGTGACCTATCTTTATTTTTCCCAGATGTTTAGTTGATTGTCACAACAGCAATTATTAAATAATATAATTTCTTCTATGCTGATTTAAAAGTCCAAAAATTCCTACACTAAATCTCAAAAATTTTTAGATCTCTTCATGTATTTCCTAACATCCCTCTATGATCATTTTGGATGTTACTGTTCTGGTACCACATTATGTAAATTTCAGTGTTATATTACATTTTACCATTTGGTAAGGCAAGCTGCTTTTTATTGATTTTTCTCTTTCAAAAAACATATTTTTTTTTACATATTATCAATCAGTTAACTTACTAGAAATAAATTTTAGAACTGTAATATCTATTTCCAGACATAAAAATTGCTTGGCTTGATTGGAGTTGAGTTATATCAGAGATTCATTTGGAAAATTTTTCCTCATGTAAGTTCTGTATTTTTTGTTAGCTTTATTCTTGGGAATTTTATATTTTTATTGTTGTTATGAATAGTGTTCCCCTGCCCTTTTCTACCTTGCTGAAGTGGGAAAGTTGTTTTCTTGGAAAACTTAGTCCTATTGTCCAAATAGTTTAAGGATAGATAATCATAAGCTGAAATATTGATAATTTTTATCTTTTTTCCCAATATTTTTACTGTGTCTTTTTTGGTCTTACTGCATTTCAGCTAAAATATGTAAAACAATAGTAGCATTTTCACAGGCCTTCTGTCTTATTCCTTGTTTTGCTTCTATTGATTCACCAAGGAGGATATTTTCTGTTCTCTTAGAATAAATGCTTTATATAAAATTAAATATTAATATCACTCTATTTTACATTTTTGATGATTACTATGATGAATTTTGAGGTCGTCAGATGTTCGTGATCATTTGTCAGAATTATATATTTTTTCTCTTTAGGTTTCCTAATTTTGTGTCATGCTTGCAGTCTTAAAGTAAACCCATCTTGGCCATGATTCTTCTATTAGACTGCTGGTTTTGACTTCTAGTATTTTATTTCAGATTTTACATCTGTACTCATAGATGAGATTGGCCTACAGTTTTAATTTGGGTGTTATGTTTTTCATCCTTAGTGTCAATGTTATACTTCATTATTTTTATAGACATAGAATTTCTATTATGTACTGGACTGCTGTTAAGTATTAGGGATTAAATGGTGAACAAGGTTATGAGATCTCTGCCCTCTTGGAGTGTGTAGTCTACAGAGAGATGGAGTTAAGAAAAGAGGAAGCTGGTGAAGCTCGGTGGCTCACACCTGTAATCCCAGCACTTTTGGAGGCTGAGGGGGGCGGATCACGAGGTCAGGAGTTTGAGACCAGCCTGACCAACATGGTGAAACCTCATCTCTACTAAAAATATAAAAATTAGCCAGGCGTGGTGGTGGGCACCTGTAATCCCAGGTACTCAGGAGGCAGAGGTGGGAGAATTGCTTGAAACCGGGAGGCAGAGGTTGCAGTGAGCGGAGATCACACCATTGCACTCTAGCCTAGGTGACAGAGCAAGACTCCATCTCAAAAAAAAAAAAAAAAAGAGGAAATTAAAGCACGGTGTTGTAAATGCTACAATGAGGGAAATACATGGCATATGGGAAAAAATAACAGGAGTCTGTTTTACGGAGTTGAAGAAAACAGAAAAAGCTTTCTGAAGAAAGTCACCTTAAACTGCCGTTTAAGTAGGAATGTCCATTTGAGAGTCAGGCAGGAGAGGAAAGGAGAGGGAGAGAGACGGGAGAACTTGTGGGAAGACCTGCAAGTGAGGGGGCACGTGATGCTTCCGAGCAAAGGAAAAATGCTCAGTAGAACTAGAGCAAAAGTGGAGGAGGAGGGAGAGTTGAAAGATGAGGCTCCAGTGCTTCCCAGAGACCAGAACTTCTAGCATCTTGTAGAACATGTCCTGGAGTTTAGATTTTCTTCCAAAATTAATGAGGAGCCATTAGGATTTTAAACAGAGAAATGATATGATCAGATTTCTTTGTTAGTGAAATCTCACTCATTGGTTAGGAGGGGAAGCAAGACTGGAGCTAGGAGACTAGTTGGAAAGTTATGGAAATCCTTGCAGAGGGACAACAGTGGTAAGAACGAGGGTAACTGGAAGCTCTTGTGTTCAAAGAAGGAATAATAGATTTTGACTGTACTTGGGCCAGGGTTTCTAACTGGTGTTTAATCATAAATTTTTAAATTCTTTCTGGCTTCATTTTTCTACCTCTTTCTGAAAAAATTTTGGTAAGGCATATTTTTTTAAAAAAATTATCCGTTTTCTGTATATTTTCTTTCCCCCCGCCCCGCCTCCCTCCCTCCCTCCCTTCCTTCCTCCCTCCCCTCCCCTCCCCTCCCTTTTGGTTGGAGTGTCGCTCTATTGTCCAAGCTGGAGTGCAGTGGCGTGATCTCAGCTCACTGCAGCCTCTGCCTCCCAGGTTCAAGCGATTCTCTTCTCTCAGCCTCCCAGTAGCTGGGATTACAGGCACCAGCCACCAGGCCCAGCTAATTTTTGTATTTTTAGTAGAGATGGGATTTCACCATGTTGGCCAGGCTGATCTCAAACTCCTGATCTCAAGTGATCCACCTGCCTCAGCCTCCCAAAGTGCTGGGATTACAGCCCTGCACCACAATGCCCAGCTAATTTTGTATTTTTAGTAGAGACAGGATTTCGCCATGTCTTGGAACTCCTGACCTCAAGTTATCCACCTGCCTCGGCCTCCCAGTTGCTGGGATTATAAGAATGAGCCACCATGCCTGGCCACCATTTTTTCTTTGTTTTCAAAAATTTTAAGTATAGAGCTTACATGCAATTTTCTTATTTTAACCTCATCCATATCTGTGTTAAATCCCATTTTTTATTTCAAGTGCTCCATATTCATATTTTCTCATGATTCTTGATTTTACACACCAGAGATTTACTCATGTTGGGATTTCCTAAGTAAGTATTTCATGGAATGCTATTCCAAAGAATGCTGAAAAATAAGTGTTCATGAACAAATAAGTTTATGAGAGTGAATCACACAATTTAAAACAGTTATATCTTTTAGGACTTTTTAGAGCCTTTAATAAGCTAATATGCATTGAGTTCTTAAGTAGAAAGTTTAGTATATAGTTTTCAAAACCTTTTTCTTCCCATAGACCATCTATTAATATCTCCTGAAATGAATGTTCAGTAGAAGACAGTTTGATGGTTTCAAAGAATCAGCCCTTAAGTTTTATTTATTTATTTATTTATTCAAAGATAGAAATTTATAGCTGTAAATGCTTACATTGAAAAAGAAGAAAACTCCATCTCTACTAAAAATTCAAAAAAACTAGCCTGGTGTGGTGGAGGGTGCCTGTAATCCCAGCTACTCAGGAGGCTGAGGCAGGAGAATTGCTTAAACTCAGAAGGTGGAGGTTTCAGTGAGCTGAGATCGTGCCGCTGCATTCCAGCCTGGGTGACAGCATGAGGCTCAGTCTAAAAAAAAGAAAAAGAGAAAAAGAAGAAGGAATCTCTATTTATTAATTCTCTTTGTTTTTTCTAATTCATTAATTTCTATTTTATTTTCATAGATTATTTTTTCTTTTCATTTTTTCTATAAAACAGAGTCTCACTTTGTCATCCAGGCTGGAGTGCAGTGGTGCAATCTCGGCTCACTGCAGCCTCCATCTCCCAGGTTTAGGCGATCCTCCTGCCTCACGCAGCCCCACAAAGTAACTGGGACTACAGGCGTTTGGGACTCCACACCTAGTTAATTTTTTTTTTTTTTTTTTGTATTTTTTGTAGAGTCGGCATTTCGCCATGTTTCCCAGGCTGGTCTTGAACTCCTGAGCTCAACTGATCTGCCCACCTTGGCCTCCCAAAGTGCTAGGATTATAGGCATGAGCCACTGTACCTGGCCTATTTTTTCTTACTTTTCTTTGGTTTATTTTGTTGTTCTTTTTCTAGTTTCCAAGAGTTAAGTACCTAGTTTATTCATTAGCAGCTTTCAAGGTTGTTTTAAGGAATGTTTTAAAGTTATTAATGTTCCTCTGCATATACCTTTGGCCTCATTCTATAGATTTTATTATTATGGACCATTTGTTGTTAATTTCTGAACAATCTGTCCTTTCAGTTTTGATTTCTATTTTGAGCCAAGAATTATTCAAAAGAGTATCTTTTAATATCCAGCAATTCACTAGACTTTAAGATTTTCATTTACAGTCGATTAGATATAAATGCATTCAGTTTATTATTCTTTTGTTATAGACATGATCATCTATTTTATTTAATAGTAATACTGACAGTCTTTTTAATTTTTCCTTCTTGCATTTGTCTGATAGGTAATTTTTTCCCAGTATTTTGTTTTCAAGTTTTCTTTGCCATGTATTTCTTACCTTTAATATGTAAGATTTAAAAAATCTCATACTGATGACCCTGCTCTTTTAATATGGGAATTTCATTCATTTACATATATTTGACAATGATATATTTGTTCTTTTAAAACAGCATTATTGAGATAGAATTTATACAGTTGCCTCATTTGAAGTCTGTAATTCAATAATTCTTAATATATTCAGTCTTTTGCAACTCTCATGTAACTGGCTCAGTTGGGCTGCTCACTGCTGAGAAGTCAAAGCACGAGAAGCAAGGTGTGGTAAAAGAAAAGAACTTTTATTGGTCAAATGCTAGCAGATGGGAGAATGGCTGGGCTCAACATTCAAAGGAACCATCTCCTCTTTCTGGGCTGAGTGAAGGGTTTTAAGAAAGAAAAGGTGTGGGAAATACGTGGTAGGGATGGCAAGGTGGGTGCATCTCGTTCGAATGGCTATCTTACATAATTGCCCATCTGGAGGTCTGATTTGCATCATCCTGACTTTGGCCAGTAGGTGGGCTAACTGTTCCCAACTCCCCTTGAGCAAGAGGATTCTGCAGCTGGGCCTCTCTGCCTGGTTTGTTTCAAAGTTGGCTCCTGGAATTTCTAGGCAAGCACATAATTAGCTAAGTGAGCACTGTTTGCCTGGTGGGAAAAAGAGAAACAAAGAGTTTCAAAATATGTTTCAAGGCTGAAGGCAAGAAAGGAACAAAAAGAGCTTTAAAATGCATTTTGAGACAGGGATACTCGGTTACATCGTCACAATCAGTTTTAGAACATTTTCATCACGGGGAGAGAAACCCTGTACCTATTAGCAGTCACTTGCATTTGTTTTCCAACCCCTTTCCACACCTAGCTTTAGGCAACCACTGATCTACATTCTGCCTATATGGATTTGCCTATTCTGGACATTTTATGTAAATGGAGTCATATAATATGTGACCTTTGGTGTCTGGCTTCTTTCACTTAGCATAATGTTTTCAAGGTTCATCAGTGTTGTAGCATGAGCATCTCTGTGTGCAAGGTTTTTGGTGGACATATGTTTTCATTTCTTTTGAGTGTATGTGTAGGAGTGGAATTGCTGAGTCATGTGGTAGCTCTGTGGTTAACCTTTTGAGAAATTGGCAGACTGTCTTCCAACATTTGTTGCACCATTTTACAGTCCCACCCGCAATGTATGAGGGTTAGAATTTTTTCATTCTCACCAACTCTTGTTATTGCCTGTCTTTTTCATTATAGCCACCTGTTATATGCTTAATTGTGTCCCCCAAAATTCATATGATAAAGCCCTAATCCCTAGCATGACTGTATTTTGAGCGGGGGCTGTAGTGGAAGTAATTAAAGTTAAATGAGGTAATAGAGTGGGGCCGTAACCCAATATGACTTGTGTCATTATAATAAGAAAAGTCAGAGACACCAGGGGTGCACAGGCACAGGGAAAAGGCCATATGAAGACGCAGCAAGAAGGTGGCTGTCTGCAAGCCAAAGAGAGAGGCCTCAGGAAAAAAAAAACCCACCAACACTTTGATCATGAACTTCCATCTGCAAAACTGTGAGAAAATAAATTGCTGTTATTTAAGACATCCAGTCTGTCTACGTTTAGCATTCAGTACTAAGGTTGTTACAGCAGCCTTAGCAAACTAGTACCGTCCTAGTGGATGTGAAGTGGTATCTCACTGTGCTTTTATTGTTTTTTTAAAAAAATTATTTATTTTTTCAGAAACAGGGTCTCCCTGTGTTATCCAGGCTGGAGTGCAATGGTATGATCATTGTTTACTGCAGCCTCAAACTTGTGGGGCTCAAGGGATCCTCCTACCACAGCCTCCTGAGGAGCTAGGACTACAGGTGTACACCACCATGCCTGGCTAATTTTATTTTTAATTTTTGTGAAGATGGGGCTCACACTATGTTGCCCAGACTGGTCTTGAACTCCTGGCCTTAAGCAGTCCTGTGTCTTGATCTCACAATGTGCTGAGATTATAGGCATGAGCCACTGTGCCTGGAGCTCATTGTGCTTTTAGTATGCATTTCCCTAATGGCTAATGATGTTGATCAACTTTTTATATTTGTTATTATCCCTTGCATCATTTATGTTTTTCATTTATAAGGATTTCATATTGTTCATTATTGTTCAGTTTATTTTCTTGCCTATCTTCTACTCAATTGATCACATTCTTAAGTTAAATATCCTACTTCAACTGTAGTAATGTTTATCCTTAGATTTTTTGGGGGGTTGGGGAGGAGTTTCACTCTTGTTGCCCAGGCTGGAGTGGAATGGTGTGATCTCTGCTCACTGCAGCCTCTGCCTCCCGGATTCAAGCAGTTCTCCTCCCTCAACCTCCTGAGGAGGGCGTTTTCTTCTTAACTGAAAAATACATCAAAGTAGTAATTTTCAAGAGAGAGTAAAGTGCAATGTCAACTCAAATATATGAATCCAAACATGATTTTTAAAAAGATGATTTAGCTAGAACAGTTAGTAATGCCAGCCTTTTTTTTCAGCCCAGTTAATTTTTGTATTTTGAGTAGAGATGAGATTTCACCATGTTGGCCAGGCAGGTTTCAAACTCCTGACCTTAGGTGATCTGCCCGCCTTGGCCTCCCAAAGTGCTGGGATTACAGGCCTGAGCCACTGTGCCCAGCCTATCCTTAGATTTTCTGTCCATGGCAAGAATGAAACAGTGAGATCCCTAACTGCCTTTTTCCTCTCTTCTGTAGCACCGCTACTGCCAACTCTCCCCTCCCCCGTCCTCCTGCTAGTCGAGTGCTGCCAATTCATGTCAACTCTATTTCTATGCTATTGTAAAACTGATTAAACAGGAGATGAAGCCTATTGTTGTGTTATGCTGCAAATCAGTACAAAGCTCTAGCCCTTCACGAAGAAAGATAAAATTCTCAAACTCCTCAAATTCTAGTTTGAGATTAGTAATAGAAATTGAAAGAAAAAAATATTTCTTTTGTGGCATTTCCTTATTCAGTTCCTTTTAAATGTTCTACATGTGCTTATCTGGAAATTTGCACATAAAACTCCTGAAAAATGGGAAATAAATGAAATAATGTTTGAGCTAAACAAAATGTAGAGGTTTGGGGGAAGAAGGACATTATATAAGTTCAAAGCCAATAAATCAAAAGCAATGATTTTTGTTCAAAGTACAGTACAGTTAAATAGTCTCAATAGAGAACTTTGTCAAATACAAAACCCTGATTTTCAGAGCTAGTTTGAATTTTTATGGCTACACATAATTCTTTCAGATGGGCTGTGCATGGGTTGCTGTCTCAAGTCCATTGGTCTCCTGGAGACTGCTGTAATGTACTTGTGTGCATTCTTGATGTCAAATGCATGTAAATCTCTTAACTTTGGTTTTAGCATGAGTGTTTTCCTGGTTTTGATGACTTTTTAAAGACTTATGCCTTATAATTGAAAACTCAGTCTCTCCATATTGATTGGGGGACTGAAAAATATTACACAAGAGTCTGGTTCTGTTACAGAAATGACAAATTGTCAGCAATACTTATCAATCCTCACGTGTAAAGCACTATATTAATGCTATGGGAATTTACAGCAAAAGCCCTCAAGAAAGCCAAATTCTAAAGCACACATTGAAACGTAGAGATCAATCAAAGTAATACTTGAAAACCACTTAGTGGTTACATTTGCAAACTCCGAAGTCAGCCTAAATAGATTCATGTCCCCATTTGTTAGTGCCATGATGTTAGATGTCATGAAGCTTCACTTTGTACATATATAAAAGGGAGAAAATAGTAATAGTACTTCATAGGTTTGAGAAGTTTAAATAGGATGAAACATGTATATGTGCTCCGTGTAGTAGCTAGCACATGGTAAGCATCGGGAAATAGAAGCAATCATTTTTAGTAGCATTAACATTATGAAATATTGTATACATCCAGAAAGTGCACAGATCTTATAGTTACTTTTTAACAAACAGTGATAAAATGAGCACTACTCTAGTGGCAAGAAATGAAACATTGCCAGCATCCAGAAAACACACCTACCCCTTTTGCTTCTTCCCCATCATAATTTCTTCTCTTCCCACCATCTACTGTCTTGACTTTTGTGATAATAATTACCTTAAAGTTTTACTACATAAATAACATAGTTTTGAACTTAATTAAATGGTTGTATCTTGCTTCTGTCATTCAACATTGCATTTGAGATCCGTCCTTGTTGGTGAATGTTGCTGTAATTAATTCATTTTCATTGCTGTATGGTATTCCACTACATAAACAATTGACCTACTCTGCTATTGATGGATATTTAAGTTATTTTCAGTTTTTGATTCTTAGAAACAGGGCTGCTATGAACATCCTGGTGCTCATATTCAAAAGATTCTCCAGAAGTGCAATTGTTAAGTCATGGAGGATGTGTACCTTTAATTTTATTAGGTAGTGCTGAACAGTTGTCTAAAATGGTTCTTCTAGTTTTCACTCTCAACAGCTCTGTATGAGGGTTTTTTTTTCTTTTTCTTATTTATCATACTTTAAGTTCTAGTGTACATGTGAAGGTTGTGCAGAATTGTTACATAGGTATACACATGCCATGGTGGTTTGCTGTATCTATCTACCCCTCTGTCACCTACATTTGGTATTTCTCCTCATGTTATCTCTCCCCAATCCCCCCATCTCCTGCTATCCCTACCCCCCTACCCCCCAACAGGCCCCAGTGTGTGATGTTCCCCTCCCTGTGTCCATGTGTTCTCATTGTTCAACACCCACTTATGAGTAAGAATATGTAGTGTTTGGTTTTCTGTTCTTGTGTCAGTTTGCTGAGAATGATGGTTTCTAGCTTCATCCATGTACTTGCAAAGGACATGAACTCATCCTTTTTAATGGCTGCATAGTATTCCATGATGTATATGTGCCACATTTTCTTTATCCAGTCTATCATTGATGGCCATTTTGGTTGGTTCCAAGTCTTTGCTATTGTAAACAGTGTCGCAATGGACATACATGTGCATGTGTCTTTATAATAGAATGATTTATAATCCTTTGGGTATGTACCCAGTAATGGGATTGCTGGGTCAAATGGTATTTCTATTTCTAGATCCTTCAGGAATCACCACACTGTCTTCCACAATGGTTGAACTAATTTACACTCCCACCAACAGTGTAAAAGTGTTCCTATTTCTCCACATCCTCTCCAGCATCTGTTATCTCCAGATTTTTTAATAATCGCCATTCTAATTGGCATGAGATGGTATCTCAATGTGGTTTTGATTTGGGTTTTCTTTTTTTATGTGTATATATATTTTTAGAGACAAAGTCTCACTCTGTCGCCCAGGCTGGACTGCAAGGGCGCGATCTTGGCTCACTGCAACCTCTGCCTCCCAGGTTCCGGCGAGTCTCCTGTCTTAGCCTCCCAAGTAGCTGAGACAACAGGTGCACGCCACCAAACCTGGCTATTTTTGTATTTTTAGTAGAGACGGAGTTTCGCCATGATGGCAAGGCTGGTCTGGAATTCCTAACCTCAGGCAATCTGCCCACCTCAGCCTCCCAAAATGCTTGGATTATAGGCGTTAGCCACCTCACCTGGCTCCATGGTGGTTTTCATTACTTCATATTCTCACAAATACTTGGTATTGGTCAGACCTCTAATGTTTACCAATTTGATGCATAGGCATATTATTATAACACATTGCCTTTTTTAACAGTCTCAAATTTACAGAAAATTTACAAGTACAATACAAATAACTTTTTTTCTTGAGCCATTTAAGAGTAAGCTGCCAACTAGATACTTTAATATCTTAGAATAGTTTGTGTTTTCTACAAAGGAGGATATTCTCCTATATATTCATAATTGTGCTACCATTTAATCTGCAAACCTCATAGAAGTTTTGCTACTTGTCTGAGTCATGACCTTTATAACAAAAGGATTCAGTTCAGGTGGCATGTTGTGTTTAGTTGCCATGTCTCTGCGGTGTCTAATCTGGAGCCATTCCTTAGTCCTTCTTTGATTGTGATGACCTTGGACAGATTATGCGCCATTTATTTTGTTGCATATCTCTCAGTGTGTGATTGGCTGTTGTTTTCTCATGATTAGATGCAAGGCAGGTATTTTCCCAGGAATCTCACAGAGGATCTTCTCATTGCACCCTATCAGGTGGCTGCTGATTTTGAGTCATCCCGTCATTGATGATAATAACTTGGAAAAGTTCATTATAGTGGTGACTGCTGAGCTTTGCCACTGAGCAAATAGTTTTTTCTTTTTGTAGTAAATATTTTTGGCCAGGTGTGGTGGCTCACTCCTGAAATCCTAGCACTTTGTGAGGCTGAGTCGTGTATTACTTGAGACCAGGAGTTTGAGACCAGCCTGGGCAACATACCAAGACCTTGTCTCTACAAAAGAGGGAGAAAAAAAAAAAAAAGCTGGGCATGGTGGTGCACACCTGTAGTCCCAACTACTGTAGAGGATGAGGTGGGAGAATCTCTCTTTCTCTCACTGTTTTAAAAAAAAATAATTAATGCAGTATCTATCCAAAGAGAGGCTTTCTTGCACCCAGGAGTTCAAGGGTGCAGTGAGCTATAATTGCACCACTGCAGCTCAAGCCTGGGCAACAGAGCAAGACCCTGTCTCTAAAAAGATAAAATAAAGTAAATTATTTTTGGCCAATGAGAGGCACTTCAAGCTGGTGCTGTCTTTTTGATATGTCACCCTTTATCGTGTATAACTTCTTTCTGGCACTGACACCCTGTGCTAAGTTATCTTCCCATGGGAATGCCCTCTTTACCTGCAGGAGGGAAGATTTATTGCTTGCTCAGCTCTCTTCTCTGAATTCATTCCCTGTTTTTTCTGTTGTCCACCTGATTACTTCTAGTTGGATATCTTACAGGAATCTTAAATTTTCTTTGTTCAAAATGCAATTCCTGGCCAGGTGCTTATAATCCCAGGACTTTGGGAGGCCAAGGTGGTCAGATCACCTGAGGTCAGGAGCTTGAGACCAGCCTGGGCAACATGGTGAAAACCCCATCTCTACTAAAAACACAAAATTAGCCGGGCATGGTGGCACATTCCTGTAATCCCAGCTACTTGGTAGGCTGAAGCAGAAGAATCACCTGAGCATGGAGTAAACTGAGATCATGACATTGCACTCCAGCCTGGGCAACAGAGTGAGACTGTCTCAGGGAAAAAAAAAAAAATACAATTCCTGGCTTCATTTATTAACTAGATTCCTCCTCTAGTTTTATCTCCATCTCAGTAAACTGCATCATCGCCCTCCTCCTTCAGGCCAGAAACCTCGATGTCAGCCCTTATTCTTTGCGGTCTTCTCCACCACCCCCAGCGTCATTTTGTCTGCAGATTTTCTATGTTTTACCAACAAGATGCAGTGTATGTCTTCCCGCTTCCCTCTAAATCCTCTTGGCTGAGCCATCCTTCCTCCTGGTGCTTTCAGTAGCCTCTTCCTAGGTCACTCCACTCTCGCGTCACCTAGTCCATGTCCATGCATCTTTTGTCAATGAAAGTCAGAGCATGTCACTTTCGTGCTTAAAATTCTCTGCAGTGTCTTGTAATTCCTCTCAAAATGAAATGTAAAGTCCCCCATGATCCAACTTCTACTTTGTTCTTCAGCCACATCTCATGTTCCTCTTTCTCTTGACAGCAAGGGAAACATCCCTTCTTTTGGTTCCTTAGACATTCTGAGCCCTTTTCTCCCTCAGGGCTTCACCGGAATAGGTGTTCTTTTACCCTTTACATAGCTACGCTCATCTTAATTGCCCCCTACTCAGTTGGGTCTTCCCTGATTATGCAAGTTATGTTTATCTCATCCCATACCTCATTATTCTCTATCAAAATCCTGTTTCTTTTCTTCCTAGTACTTAACTAGGCACTTGGTTATTTACTTGCTTATTATTCTCCCTGTTAGAATAGCAGCTTGGACTAGCTTGTACCAGAGTACTAACGGACTATTAGAAGACAGTCACAGTGGTTCAGTGCTTAATACCATCAGGAGTGAACATGGTGCAGTCTGCACCCTTTTTGAGGTATGGAGAAGAAAATTTAAATATGATTGTTGGCTGGGCATGGTGGCTCGTGCCTGTAATATCAGCACTTTGGGGTGGATCACTTGAGCCCCAGAAGTTTGAGACCAACCTGGGTAACGTGGAAAATCCCCACGTCTACCAAAAATACAAAAATTAGTGGGCTCAGTGACATGCACAAAAGGCAGTCATTCTGTATGATTTCATGTATATGAAATTTGGGAGAGAGCAAAACTATAGGGTCAGAAATCAGCTCAGTGGGTACCGGAGGTTGGGGACTGAGGACAGGACCGACTACAGAAGGGGTATGAGGGAACTTTTTGGAGTGATGGAAATGTTCTGTACCTTGATGGTGTAATGATGTCATTGTGTACGTTTGTGAGCTGTATGCATAAAAGGGCGATAAGTTATACCTCAGTAAGCCTGATCAAAACTCTTACAGAGTTTCTCAGGCAACGATAAATGGAGAATCAACATAAAAGTTTCTAATAAATTGCTCTTCAGGTTAAATTCTGAATGCAATTTGGGTCAGAGTCCTCCGTTTGTTTCCTCTCAAAGACAGACCTCATGAGAGCATCCGGGCAGGACTGATCTCTGAAATCAGGTGGGAGGAAAGAGAAACAACTTAGGCAGCTGGAATGTCCTGACTCAGATGGCAGTTTCTGGCCATTCTTTACAGACTCCTGGGCAGCTCTTGTTTCACTGTGTTAAGGAAGTTCAGGTGAATTTTACCACTTTCTGCCATAGTCAGTCTGACCCACTCTCATCTTTACCTCCAACTGCCTGGGAAAATGAAAGGTGCAGACTACAGGCACTGTAGCAGGTGCATTACTGCCTTCAGTAATGTTTCTCGGCCTAGTCATTTAAAGAACATTCACTGAGAGTCTGTTCTCAGCTGGGCACTGACGTAGCAGCAAGAGACAGAAATCCCTGCCTCCCTGGAGCTCACATCTACAGGATGGCTAACAGCTCTCATTTATTAAGTGCTTATGGTCTGCCAGGTACTATGTGTACTGACTCATTCAATCCAAACAACCATTGATTATTAATAATATCACCATCCCCATTTAAAAGTGAGAAAGCTGAAGCACTAAGATTTAAGTAACTTACCCAGGGACACACAGTTAGTATGCACCAGATCACTGCTAAGTCCATGCTCTTAGCTACACTGGCTGGCTGAGCAGTGTGCCAGTCAGCAGAAAGGTTATACCTTGAAGGGACTCAGAATATCAGTACTTAATGCATTAGAGAATAACTTTAAGCTTAAATAAAGCTAGTCCATTTATGTAGAAACAGTTACCTCATGAGAAAAAAGTCAAGTAACATTAATAGTTTACCAAAAAAAGGAAATGCTAATTAACATACATATGGAAAAATGTTTACCTTACAAAGAAATAAAAAAATAATATTTTGCTTATTAAATTAGCAAGCAAAGAGTTCAAATGGAGATAGCAAAAACTAATGCATTGCTAGTGGAAATTGAATTTGTTTTATAAGAGGCAGGGTCTCACTCTGTTGCCCAGGCTGCAGTATAGTAGCACAATCATAGCTCACTGTAGCTGGAACTCCTGGGCTTAAGCAATCCTCCTTCCTCAACCTCCAGAGTAGATAGGATTAGGGGCACACAACACTAAACCTAGCTAATAAAAAAAAATTTTTTTTTGTAGATATGGGATTTTTCTATGATTCCCAAGCTGGTCTTGAATTCCCAGCCTCAAGCAATCCTCTCTTCTTTGCCTCCCAGATTACAGGTATGAGCCACTGTGCCCACCTGGAAATATAAATTAATATCGTTTGGAAGGCAATTTGCATTCTGAGCATTAACCATATTTGTTTCTTTTATTAACCTAGTTTTTTCACTTATATGATATTATCTTTTGGAAGTAATCCAAAATATGGAAAAAGTTATGTACACAAATGATATTTTAAAAAGTGAATACAATTGAAAGATCCTAAATGTCCAACAACAGATGAACAGATAAGTAAATTAAGAAATACTCATTTGGCTGTGTGCGGTGGCTCACACCTGTAATCCCGGCACTTTGGGAGGCTGAGGTGGGTGGCTCACCTGAGGTCAGGAGTTTGAGACCAGCCTGCCTAACATGGTAAAACCCTGTTTTTTGTATTTGGTAAAAATACAAAATTAGCCAGTGTGGTGGTGCATGCCTGTAGTCCCAGACTCTGGAGGCTGACATAGGAGAATCACTTAAACCCAGGAGGCAGAGGTTGCAGTGAGCCACACCACTGCATTCCAGCCTGGGGGTAAGACAGAAGGAGATTCTGTCTCCTCCCTGCCCCCCAAAAAAGAAAAAAGAAACACTTATTTAATGGAGTATTACACAGGCAATTAAAATGTTAGTAGCAAGGACAATTTAGTAACATGGAAAAATACAAAACATTAGCCGTAAAAAAATATTTAAAGGAGTAATGCAACATTGCACGTAAAATATAATGAAAACTTTTAAGGCAAAGTTTTCAAACTACAGTTTTCAAACTTCATTGGTGAATCTTACAATACTAAATAAGGCACCATTCTCAGAAATTCTGACTTAATAAGTATGGGACAGTGCCCTGAAATGTGCTCATATGAAGGCACCTGAGGTGATTCTGGTGTGAATGCCCATCCACCAGACTCTAACAACTGTCTAGAAAGAACTACATGAACAAAGTTTTAGTGGGATTGTGAGTGATATTTTTCACTTCTTGACTTTTCTTTTGTGATTATTATTTACCACTTTTACAATGAGAAAAGGAAATGATGTTTAACTTTATTATATAATTTAGGAAATTATCAATAAATTTATAAATTTTCATTTTTTTTCAAAAAGGCTGTGTTATATCTATAGAGCTATTAAAAAAGCACGTGATAGATCCACATTGTACTGATATGCAACATATCTCCAGGTTACTTTAAGGGAAGACAGAAATGTGTAGGATAGTGTGTATCTAACTTATTAAACTGGATATTGACCAATTGTAATTGTATATATTTATGGGCTGGGTGCTATGATATATGAATACAATGTAGCATGATTGAATCAAGCTAATTAACATATCATCATCTGAAATACTTACCATTCATTCTTCCTGTCTAACTGAAACTTTTTACCCTTTGGCCAGCATCTCCCTGTTAGCTCCTCTCCCCAGCCTCTGGTAACCACCATTCTGCTCTCTGCTTCTATGATTTGGATCTTGTTAGATTCTGCATGTAAGTGATAACACGTGGTATTTGTCTTTCTGTGCCTGGCATATTTCATTTAACATAATGTCCTCTAAGTTCATCCAAGCTATTGCAAATGGTAGGATTTCCTTCTTTTCGAAGTCTGAATAGACTATTCACAAAGCCAACATGTGGAAACAACCTAAATATTTACTAACAGATGAATGGACTTAAAAAATGTGACATATGTATACACAGTAATACTATTCGGCCTTAAAAGAGAAGGAAATCCTGCAATACACAGTATGGATGAACTGTGAGGAAATTATGCTAAATGAAATAAGCTGGTTGATTTTATTTATTGACCTAGTAACCTAAAACCTTGGCAAACTCACATATTACTTCTGGTTACCTTTTATAGATTCCTCAGGATTTTCTTCATAGATTATCATGTTGTCTGTGTATAAAGATGGTTTTACTTCTTCCTTTCCAATCTGTATGACTTTTATTTCTCTTTCTTGTCTGTTTCTATGACCTCCACTACAATGTTAAACAGAAGTAGTGAGTGTAGACACTTTGGCCATGTTGCCAATCTTAAGAGGCGATCATTCCGCCTTTTATCAAGTAGAATGTTAGCTCTAAATTTTTCATAGGTGCTGTTTATCAGATCAAGGAAACTGTCTTGTATTTCCAGTTTTGAATGATTTTTATTAGAAAAGGATGTTGATTTCTGTCAAATGTTTTTCTGCTTCTTTTTTTTTAAATTGTACTTTAGGTTCTGGGATACATGTGCAGATCATGCAGGATTGTTGCATAGGTACATACATGGCAATGTGGTTAGCTGACTCCATCCCCCCCGTCACCTATATCTGGCATTTCTCCCCATGTTATCCCTCCCCAACCTCCCCACTGCCCCCACTGTCCCTCCCTTGGCCCCCCAAACAGACCCCAGTGTGTGATGCTCCCCTCCCTGTGTCCATGTGTTCTCATTGCTCAACACCCGCCTATGAATGAGAACATGTAGTGTTTGATTTTCTGTTCTTGTGTCAGTTTGCTGAGAATGATGGTTTCCAGATTCATCCATGTCTCTGCAAAGGACACAAACTCATCGTTTTTTATGGCTGCATAGTATTCCATGGTGTATATGTGCTACATTTTCTTTGTCCAGTCTATCATTGATGGGCATTTGGGTTGGTTCCAAGTCTTTGCTATTGTAAACAGTGCTGCAATGAACATACCTGTGCATGTGCCTTTATAATAGAACAATTTATAGTCCTTTGGGTATATAACCAGTAATGGGATTGCTGGGTCAAATGGAATTTCTATTTCTAGATCCTTGAGGAATTGCCACACTGTCTTCTACAATGGTTGAACTAATTTACATTCCCACCAACAGTGTAAAAGTGTTCCTATTTCTCCACATCCCCTCCAGCATCTGTTGTCTCCAGATTTTTTAATGATCACCAGTCTAACTGGTATGAGATGGTATCTCAGTGTGGTTTTGACTTGCATTTCTCTAGTGACTAGTAATGATGAGCATTTTTTCATAGGTTTGTTGGCTTCATACATGTCTTCTTTTGAAAAGTGTTCATATCCTTTGCCCACTTTTGGATGGGTTTGTTTTTTCTTGTAAATCTGTTTCAGTTCTTTGTAGATTTTGGATATTAGCCCTTTGTCAGATGCGTAGACTGCAAACATTTTTTTCCATTCTGTTGGTTGCTCGTTCACTCTAATGATTGTTTCTTTTGCTATACAGAAGCTGTGAAGTTTAATTAGATCCCATTTGTCTATTTTGGCTTTTGTTGCCATTGCTCTTGGTGTTTTAGTCATGAAGTCTTTGCCCATGCCTATGTCCTGAATGGTACTGCCTAGGTTTTCTTCTAGGGTTTTTATGATGTCTTAAATATAAGACCTAACATCCATCTGGAGTTAATTTTAGTGTAAGGTGTCAGGAAGGGGTCCAGTTCCTGCTTTCTGCACATGGCTAGCCAGTTTTCCCAACACCATTTATTAAACAGGACTCCTTTCCCCATTGCTTGTTTTTATGAGGTTTGTCAAAGATCAGATGGTTGTAGATGTGTGGTGTTGCTCTGGAGGCCTCTGTGCTGTTCCATTGGTCTGTGTCTCTGTTTTGACGCCAGTACCATGCTGTTTTGATTACTGTTGCCTTATAATATAGCTTCAAGTCTGGCAGTGTGATGTCTCCGGCTTTGTTCTTTTTGCTTAGGATTGTCTTGGCTATGTGGGCTCTTTTTTGGTTCCGTATGAAGTTTAAAATGGTTTTATCCAGTTCTGTGAAGAACGTCATTGGTAGTTTGAGGGGGATAGTGTTAAATCTATAAATTACTTTGGGCAGTATGGCCATTTTCACAATATTGATTCTTGTTACTTTTTATTGTCTGTTCAGATTCTCTATTTTTCAATCTTGGTAGGTTGCATGGATGTGGGAGAGTAATCATTTCATCTAGCTTTTCTGATTTATTGTTGCACAGTTGTTCAAAATAGTCTCTAATGAGCCTTTTTATTTCCATGGTACCAAGTGTAATGCCTTCTTTTCTGTCTCTGATTTTATTTATTTGAGTCTTCTCTCTTTGTTTCTTAGCTTAAATAAAAGTTTGTCAGTTTGGTTTATCTTTTTAAAAAGCCAACTTTTAATTTTATTAATCTTTGGTGGTTTATTGTCTCAATGTTATTTATGCTCTGATATTTATTATTTCTCTCCGTCTACTTATTTTGGGTTTTGTTTGTTCTTGCTTTTCTAGTTCTCTAATGTGCCAATGCCAAATGTTGATGAGGTTGTGTAAATTAGAACTCTCATATATTAGTGATGGGAGTATAAAATGATACAACCACTTCTGAAAAATGTTTCACAGTTTCTTACAGAGTTAAACAGAGGCAGAATGTTGAGTTCATTTCTTTGTGTTTCCCTTCTCTCTGGGATCTCCTCAGCCTGTGAGCTGGACAAAGTTCCACTCACTTTATGTTCCTCTAAATAGCCACTTTCTGCCAGGCTTCTCAGCAGATTCACTCTGTGCTTCCTAAAAAACCAGTAGATGTCTCAAAGGAAAAATGGTACAAAATGTCTGACTTTCCTCAATTTTATTTCCCTTCTTTCTTAAGATCATGGCCTCTTGTGTCCTGGCTGCCCTGGTAGTCCTTCAAAGCCTTTAAACAGGTTTTAAAAATAACTTTTGCCAACTGTTCTAGTTGTATTCAATGGGACATTGGTCTGCTAGAAGCTAGTCCCTCATAGCTAGAACTGAGAATTCTTCTCTTAAGTCCATACAGGCCAACCCCTATCAGGGCCTGACACCCATGTCCATCCTGAGATTTGGAGTGATTTCTTCCTGTATCGTTGCCCCAGAATGTTGTCTTGTTTCACAGGGCTTTGCAGAGAGCCTGTGTAAATTTGAGGTTGTTTCTTGGACATTTTCTTCTTCCATCCCAGCTAATACCTACATTCATTACATCCTGGTTTTCATTCAGGCAGCTTTAGAAGGGATTGCGCTCTCTACCCATGGGGAGCTCATTAACCTAGTTAACTCTGTGATTTGTATAAGAGTAAAAAGGTACCTTCACTAGGAAATAACCTAATGATTACTGCCTTCACTTGTCTGCTAAATTGGATTTGTGTCTTCTAGCTTCTTGAATTTTAGCTAAATTACATGAAGAATAAATGTGAGAATCCTATATGTAAGCATATGGAAGTCTCAGTATTCAGGGATGTGATTTTTTTAGTCCTCTCAAAAAGGGGAACAGTTAATAATAAATGCTTTTAAAGCTCTGTAGTAAATTTTGGCTAAGCAATGCAAATCTAATATTACTAATCCTAATTGGAACCCTCATGGGGGGAAGAAACCTTTTTTGTACTAACTTCTGCCAAGGATTGGAAAAGAGATTCATTTTAAAGGCTTCCCAGGAGAGGATGGAAGACATAAAGTCCTTGATGTTTTGTTTTTTTCTCAACAGCTTACAAGAGCAGTGATTCCCAGGCTTCCTCAGCAATGTACCCCGTTTCCTGACATTTACAGCTGAAGGCGAATTTTCCTTTTTGCAAGGAGAAAATTTTGGTGGAGGATTATCCAACAAGAAAAGGACTTGTGGCTATTAAGATAGGTAAGTATTTTACAGAGAGTATGGAGAGGGAAGTAGCTTATGGAAAAAATGCTAAGGAATGTTTCATTTGTTGTGAGTGGGATTCTAGAAATAGTGTGTATTTCACTGAATTCAAGAGAGATGATCCTTGTCATCAATGATCTTCTAATCCTAGATTGAATTCCCAACTCTTCTACTTACCAGCTGAGTCAACTTGGACAAGTGGCCTAAATTCTCTGAACCCCAGTTATTCATCTATAAAAGAAAGTTTCATGGGAAAAGGTTTTGTAAATGAGAGGATATGTAATACAAAAATGTGGCTATCAGTCAGGTACAGTGGCTCACACCTGAAATCCCAGCACTTGGGAGGCTGAGGTGGGCAGATTACTTGAGGTCAGGGGTTCCAGACCAGCCTGGACGACATGCTGAAACCCATCTCTAATAAAAATAGAAGAGTTAGCCAGGGTGGTGGTGGGCACCTGTAGTCCCAGCTACTCAGGAGGCTAGGCAGGAGAATCGCTTGAACCTAGGAGGCAGAGGTTACAGTGAGTCAAGATTGTACCACTGCACTCTGGCCTGGGCAATAGAACAAGATTCCGTCTCAAAAAATATATATATATTGGTTATCACTGTTCATTGTTTTGTTGCTATTAGAAAATTCTATGGAAATAGTTAGTGGCCTTGCGTCACATGGTGCTTTGGGCCATACAGCTTGGCCCTGTGAGTTTGGGGAACTTTGTCTTCTGAGTGCTGGGAGTGGGAGGTATTCCTCACGCCTGCCTCCCCTGCAAAATAACATCATGGCAGCCCTGTGCAGTGGCTCACACCTGTAATCCCAGCACTTTGGGAGGCTGAAGTGGGCAAATCACAAGGTCAGGAGTTTGAGACCAGCCTGGCCAACCTGGTGTAACCCTGTCTCTGCTAAAAATACAAAAAATTAGCTGGGCATGGTGTTGTGCACCTGTAATCCCAGCTACTCAGGAGGCTGAGGCAGGAGAATTGCTTGAACCCGGGAGGCAGAGGTTGCAGTAAGCCGAGATCGCACCACGGCACTCAAGCCTGGGTGACAGTGTGAGACTCCCATCTAAAAAAATAATAATGATGATATCATGTCATTATTTTGACTGCAGGTATCTGCCACTTACTTTTTGTAAGTTGAGGGAAGGGATGGATGTTAAAGATGAGATGAAAGGAAATAAAATAACAACTACCTATTAGTTGTTATGACAACTACCTATCAACAATGACCTATTACAGTAACTACCTATTAATGAAAACTACTCATTAGTTGTATTAGTTGCTGTGGTAAGCATTGTATTTAGTATTTGGTTACTTTATTTCATTAAATTCACACAGCAAGCTTTGTAAGATGAGTGTTACCCTTACCATGAGATTTCTGCTGGACTGACAGGACCCCTTAGGGAATCACTTAAAGAAGATAAAAGTCAGTCTGATTTCTTGTAATGTAAGAGGTTTGGTTAGATGGTGGAAGTTTCAAGCTTTTAATTTTTTCTAATTTTTTATAATGAAATCAGACAGCTTCTGTAATAAAGTGGTCATTTTTAAATGAATGACAGATTTTTAGAAAATTTTTTCTTAAGCACCTACAGTGAATGAGGTATTGTTTTAGATGTTTGTTCACATCAGTGCATGGAGCTTAGTGTTGTAGCCTGGATGGAGACGATAAATAATAAATACATGCGTAGGATATTAGAATCCACTGAGAACATGGAGAAAAGAAAAAGTAAAGTAGAGCAAGGGGGGTTGGGAGTGCTTAGTGGGGTGGGCGTGCACATTGCAGAATGGGCCTCATTGAGGAAAGGCAGGAAGTCAGGAGCTGGCCCTGGGCATGTTCCAGGTAGAGGAAGGCAGCTGGGGTGTTCCAGCCACAGCCAGAAGCCAGTGCTGGAGCAGCGTGAACGGGAAGGTCAGGTCCACAGGAAATGATGGCACTTCTTGGTTTAGATGCATAAGAAAGGTTGCCTTGTCCTTGTTTTCTTCCTGTCTACCTGATTTGTTCTGTTTCCTCTGCAGTTACAGTATACTTACTCCCCCTGCCCCCAACACACACACACACACACAATAAATGTATTAGGCCTCTAGGACCATATTAATTTGCTAGGGCTGGCATAACAAATTAGGCAAACAGAGAGAGCTTAAAACAACAGAAATGTATTGTTTCACAGGTCTGTAGGTTCGAAGTCCAGAATCAAGTTAGGGCCATGCTCCCTGTTAGACACGTCACAGGGAAACCTTCCTTGGCTCTTCCTGGCTTCTGGTGGTTGTCAGCAATCCTTGGCGTTCCTGGGCCGCAGCTGCCTCCCTCCAATCTCCGCCTCTGTCATCACCTGGCATTCTCGCTGTGTGTCTGTGTCTTCACATGGCTGTCTTCCCTCTTCTTATAAGGACACCAGATATACTGGACTAAGGACCCATGCTACTTCAGTGTGACCTCATCTTAAACTAATTACACCTGCAACAGCCCTATTTCCAAACAAGGTCGAATTCAGTGGTACTGCAGGGTCAGGACTTTAGGTTACTTTTCGGGGGATACAATTCAAATCATCACAGCTACCTTAAATAATAAGGAATAGATATTACTATTCCCATCTTACAAGTGGGGAAACAGGCTTCAGAGTCAGTTGTCACAACAGCCAGGTCGGCTGGACGTGATGGCTCACACCTGTATTCCCAGCACATTGGGAGGCTGAGGCAGGCGGATCAACCTCCCAAAGGAGCCAAAGAGTTCGAAATTAGCCTGGGCAGCGTGGCAAAATCCTGTCTGTTGAGCCGAAGAGTTCGAAACTAGCCTGGGGAACCTGACAAAATCCTGTCTCTATAAAAAATCACAAAAAATTAGCCAGGCATGGTGGTGCATGCCTGTGATCCCAGCTACCCAAGAGGCTGAGGTGGGAGGATCACTGGAGCTGGGGAGGTTGAAGTTGCAGTGAGTCGAAATTTTACCACTGCACTCCAGCCTGGGTGACAGAGTGAGACCGTCTCAAAAACGAACAAACCGAAAAAGCAAAACAACAACTCCAAAACATGCAACAACAAAGAAACAAGAGAAACAGCCAGGTCTCGGCCAGGCATAGTAGCAGTACCTGCAGTCCCATCCACTCTGAAGGCTGAGGTGGGAGGACGGTCAGCGCGATTCCACCATGCTGCTTATGTGCTACTAGGGCTGTGATATCAGGCGGGAGCTGACAGGGTACTGCCCTGACCCAGGGCAGGAGTTGCACACACACAGCGTTGCAGTCCTTGTGCAAATTGCTTAGCCCCAAGGTGGCTCACAATTGATGGTTACCTCAGCTTTCCCATCAGAAGCCACTCCTCCCTTCTATTTATCTGCAGCTATGAAGACATAGGAAATAGATGCTTTTTTCCTCTTAGGAAGTTTTCCAGGGAAATCATACTGTAATTTTAAAAAACATGTAGAACATTTTGTGACAGAATTAAATGATTTTTTCTCACACAACATAGGAAAAAATTGTGTGTGTGTGTGTGTGTGTGTGTGTGTGTGTGTCTCCCTGAGTCCGTTGGCTTATTGCAGTAGAATTAGGGGATTTTGAAAGCATTGCATATACTTTGGCTTTCTATTATGTTTAAAGATTCCCTCTGAACATGAGCCGCCTAGCCATCTGTGTCCCTTGGCCTGCAGCTGCATCGCTCCAGTCAACTCTAGGCATGGTCTTGAGGGCTGCACCCGAGGAAGAAAGGCTACACTGAAGCAGAGCTGAGCACTTTTCCATGTGTGCACAGGCACATGGTGTAGGGCAACATCCTGGGCTAGGCTGAAGGTAGAAGTGACCACAGGCGGCCATGCTAGAGAAATGTCTAAATCCTGGTCAAGGAAAGCAAGTGCTCAAAGCTAAGTGTTAAGTCTGGGAGGCGACACAACGCCATAGTAGGAAAACCATGCCTGACCTCAAAACCTGGAAGATTCGAGGTTTCTCAGGAAGTAGAGTGTGAGGTAAGGTGTGAGTGGTGCAGAGGTTGGCTGCTGAGAGCCTCGGGGGCCTGTTTGTCCATGGCTGTGACTGCCGTGTGGGAGTGAAAGGGGAGGGTGTCAGGTGAGACTGGGCAGCCCCCACCTGCTTTTCCTCAGTATGCATTCAGCCATGTGTTTGTTTACATAGCCTTGTAGTTTCCTTTCAAGGTCCTTTTTTTAAACCTCTGTTCTAAATGTGTTTTTATTCCCTCTAGGCTTTTGGGCTTCTCTTTGCACTTAACAGCAGATTGCTTTGGCTCTTCATCTTAGAATAAAGAAGGAAAAAGAAAGCTGCCTCTCATCTAAAGATCCTCCTGTTCTCTGTTAACATTTCTTCTTTTTTTTTTTTTTTCAAGATGGAATCTTGCTCTGTCGCCTAGGCTGGAGTGCAGTGGTGCAATCTCAACTCACTGCAACATCCGCCTCCCAGGTTCAAGCGATTCTTGTGCCTCAGCCTCCCAAGTAGCTGGGACTATAGACATGCACCACCATACCCAGCTAATTTTTATATTTTAGTAGAGATGCATGTTGGTCAGGCTGGTTTCGAATTCCTGGCCTCAGGTGATCCACCCACCTCAGCCTCCCAAAGTGCTGGGTTTACATGCATGAGCCACCACGCTTGGCCAACATTTATTTTCTTTGTCCTGGAAGTGTGTGGAAATAGCAAGATCATCATATTCTTCTAGTGATTTAAAATGATCTGTAGTCTTTGTCTGATGTCATCATCACCAAATGCCACTTCCCAGGACATACCTTTGTCACACAGGTCTGGCCAGGGTTCTAGAGTCTAATCAACACAGGTCTCCTCTATTGCCTTTCGGTTATCTAGCTGGCACTTCATAGCTGCAGATAAATAGCTGCTGCTCTTGCTACTCCTGCAGCTGTTGATTTTGAAGCTAGATTACATGGGCCAGGCAAATCCGGGGTCATTGGTTTGAATTACTTTTCTGCTACCAACATTTGGTAAGTACTAGGCTTTTCACAGGAAAGCCCCAAAGATGAGTAATACTAGAATTTAAAGACGTATTTAATCCCTCTTTTCACTATGGAACAGAAACAAGATCCTCCTTTTTCCCCAATAGTGGTAGATTGTTGAGCAATGAGACATAATTAGTCCTTCAATTATAACACATTTAAAAATATTCAGGTGAAATTCACATAGCATGAAATTAAACATTTTACAGTGAACAATTGAGTGGCATTTAGCATATTCACAGTTTTGCAACCATCACCTCTGTCTCTTTCCAAAACATTTTCGTCACCCCAAAATAAAACACTATACCCATTAGGCAGTTACTCCCCATCTCTCTCTCCCCTCAGCCACCAGCAACCACCAATCTTTCTGTCTCTATGAATTTTCCTTTTCTAGATATTTTGTATAAATGAAATTGTACCATATGTGTTGTTTTGTGACTGGTAAAATGCTTAATTGTTATTACCAATTATTTATTTTTTCAATCTTCTCCTATCATTATGCTGGGAGAGCTGGGGTGCTATGGGAATATTAATATCTTTCTAATTAGGACCTCCAAAAAGAAAACCTTTCCAGAACACCTGCTTCACTTTAGTTGCTGGTGGGCTGCTCTTCACGAGACAGAGAGCAGTTTAGAATTTAGTTACTTAATCTGCAAGGATAGGGAGAATTTGACTTTACCTTATTTCACTTCGATCATGGGGCTCAATCCCTTTGGGTATCCTCTCTCCCCACCCCTGACTTATGTCATTGTTCTAGTGTTCTGAACTCCAATTTATCCCATCATCCAGATGAACCTGTAATTGATATTTTGGCATTGGGATAGCTAGAGATTATATTGCTAGCCTAGGCAACAAAGCAACCTCTCCCAAGGGAGTTAAATGATACTAGCCATTGAAGATGAAAATTTGAGGAATACTTTACACTGTCATCTCTTGGGGAGGCTGATCACATCCATCCCTCCTTTCTTCTGTCCTTGGTGAAACAGGCTGCTCAGGGAGGGCTCTGGGATGCAGACAGCAGAGGCTTGAAATGAGATTCCTCTCTCCATCTGCCAGACGTAACCCAAGATGAGTTGCACAGATGAAGCTGGCAGAGAAACGGGAAACTGGATGGCAAATGAGGTTCTGAGGGAACCGACATTCTAGTTAAATCCTTTTGTGATAGCAAAAGAGCTCTTGCTCTAATAATAGAGAACTTAAGAATTAGGTCGGTGTAGTGCTAGTGATTCAGCAAATGCAACCTCTCTGCATGTCTCTTTTCTGTAGACTTCCTGGGAGTGTAGTGTTTGTGAACAGGTGCCATGGGACCACAGTTAAACACAGGACAAATGATGACTTGTCTTTATCAAATGTCATTATTGTATACTGTACTATACGCTAGGGAGGACTGAATCATCAACTCTGTGCTCTAAGATATCTTTTCCCAGAGCTTGAAAACACCAACTTTAGGGTAACTAGTTTGACAAGCATAGCAGAGAGATGGGGATGGAGTAGGAGCATTTTGTTGATTCCTTTCCTCTTCCCTCCCTCCATTAACATGCATGGAGTTTTTTTTACGTGCCAGACATTGTACTGAGGGATAAGGATATGCAGTAAGGCCATATTATCCAGGAGTTCATGGTCACTTCCTCCTTCCTGTCATCTCTCTGCTGCCTCAGGCTCTCCTGCTCTTAGCAGAGAACTGTAAGTAGTTGTATCTTATCTGTCCTCCATGATAAGAAGTAGCTTCTAAAAGCCAGGGGGTCAGGCACAACAGCCCATGCTTGTAATCCCAGCACTTTGGGAGGCCATTGCGGGAGGATTGTATGAGCTCAGGAGTTCAAGAGTAGGCTGGTCATCAGAAAATGCAAATCAAAACTACATTGAGATACCATGTCACGCCAGTTAGAATGGCGATCATTAAAAAATCTGGAGACAGCAGATGCTGGAGAGGATGTGGAGAAATAGGAACACTTTTACACTGTTGGTGGGTGTGTAAATTAGTTCAACCATTGTGGAAGACAGTGTGGCGATTCCTCAAGGACATAGAAATAGAAATTCCATTTGACCCAGCAATCCCATTACTGGGTATATATCCAAAGGATTATAAATCGTTCTACTGTAAGGACATGTGCACACGAATGTTCCTTGCAGCACTGTTTACAATAGCAAAGACCTGGAACCAACCCAAATGCCCATCGATGATAGACTGGACAGGAAAAATGTGGCACATATACACCATGGAATATTATGCAGCCATCAAAAACGATGAGTTTGTGTCCTTTGTAGGGACATGGATGAACCTGGAAACCATCATTCTCAGCAAACTGACAGAAGAGCAGAAGATCAAACACCGCATGTTCTCACTCATAGGCGGGTGTTGAACAATGAGAACACATGGACACAGGGAGGGGAGCACTACACACTGGGGTCAGTTGGGGGGAAATAGGGGAGGGACAGTGGGGGGTGGGGAGTTGGGGAGAGATAGCATGGGGTGAAATGCCAAATATGGGTGATGGGGAGGAAGGCAGCAAATCACACTGTCACGTGTATACCTATGCAACAATCTTGCATGTCCTTCACATGTACCGCAAAACCTAAAGTGCAATAAAATAAATTAAAAAAAAAAAAAAGAGTAGCCTGGGCAACATAGTAAGACCTCATCTCTATCAACAAGTTTTTAGAAAATTAGCCAGGCATGGTGGTATACCTCTATGGTTGCAGCTACTCACAGGGAGACTGAGGTGGGAGGATGGCTTGAGCCTGGAGGGTTGAGCCTGCAGTGAGCCGTGATTGTGCCACTGCACCACTCCAGCCTGGGCAACAGTGCAAGACCCTATTAAAAAACAACAACAACAACAAAAAAACCAGAGCTCTTGAATTTGCCGTTGAACCCTTGAATCTAGCATTGCTGTAGCAAATACAAATACTTAGGACATTGTAATGGCAATTGAACTTTACTGAATTGAATTCAGATATGTAAACAGATAACCAGGGAAAGTGTGATTAGTGATATTTGAGAGAGTCGTGCACAGAGTGCTGGGGAACACAAAGGGCAGCATAAACAACCGCCACAGGGAGCCAAGGGCCTCCCAGAGGTGTCATTCTAGCTGTCTTGAAAGATGAGAAGGTGTTTGCCAGACACCCGAGGGTGGCACACAATCTCCACAGGTCACACTTACGTGAACATGTTTCTTAGGAGAGGCCCTTGGATCCTCTAAATCCTGTCCTGTCTTTCTTTAATGTAACTAGAAAAATGAATGCTTGATTCACCAGCAGCTTTGGATCAAGCCTACAGACAGTCCAGGCTTCTCTTCTAGCAGATGATCATCTTAGTATTTCTAGAGGATAAAGCCAAAAAAACCCTCCAAACCAACCAAACAAATTAAAAAAAAAGCTATTGAATTTATTACCCCTACAATTCCCATTTTAATCTTTTTCCTTATTAAAATAAATACATAATTTTTTTTCTTCTAAATTGCCCAAGTGAAACCAAGATTCCAGTCCCATGATCCTTTCAGCATTTCAGCAGACACACACTGAATGCCTCCCACAGATAAGACACTGCTCTGGACTCTAGGCTCACAAAGAACAAACAGCAAGACAGTTTCTGCTCCCACGGAGACCAAGACTGACACAAAACAGAAAGCTAAAGACAGCACGGAAAATGTCCTCCATTACCGTTTACTGTTAAAGCGTAATCTGTTGTTCACATCCATGCACACAGATTAAGTTTCTTGAAATAAATGACTAATTCTGAACCGAAGTTCAGAGGTCCGAAGAACAGCGAAGAAGCCTATCCTTATGACTGGAAGATTTACCAGGAAGGGGAGAAAGCACCTTTAGCCTAAACTCCACTGGGCACATATTTTAAGAAGCCTCAGAAAGTTCATTCCATGCAGAAAAATATCCCCCAAAAGGGGCATTTAAGATAGAATTCAAATTTTATGTTAAGGACTTGGTTATATATACTTACGTATTTTTAAAAATCTATATCATTTTATTTCCATTTCTTTGTGGTAAATTTTGGTATTTTTACTATTATAGAACTAGAACCCCAATTTCTAATAATTCTTATTATTGGTCTAATATTACAGAACTTAAGAATTAGGAGACAAGGACGTGGTTTACCCAGGCTTGACATGCTTTGCCCATCCAGGAACTACTTAGTGCTTGAGTTGGGGAGGGCCTGTGATCAATGAGATTGCCCAGCCTGATGCTGCCAATTCCAAATGCCCATCTTCTCTTCTCCTTCTTTTCTGGTCAATAGCTTAGCTGTCCTTAAAGGATAAATTCAACACCAGCACAGTTTATTCTCTGACACCTCCCCCTCCCAGAAGTGAGTGTTTTGTTTTCCTTCCAGAATCCTACAGCAGCTCATTTATATCTGTCTAGCCATCTCTCCTCTCCCTCTCCCTCTCCCTCTCTCTCTCTCTCTCTCTCTCTCTTGCTCTCTCTCTCTCTATCTCTTGCTCTCTCTCTCACTCTCTCTCTCTCTCTCTCTCTCTCACACACACACACACACACACACACACACACACCACTTAACATTTTCTACCTGGCTTATAATTTTTGGTAAATATGTCATATCCCCTACTAAATTATCATCTCGTTGGAGTCAGTGCTATTTTGCTTCATGTCTTTCTCATTTCCTCTACCCTCATCCCAATACCTATCTCAATATTAAACCATAATGGGCTGGGCATACTGGCGCACGCCTGTAATCCCAGTACTTTGGGAGGCCAAGGTGAGTGGATCACTTAAGGACAGGAGTTCGAGACCAGCCTTGCAAACATGGTGAAACCCCACGTCAACTAAAAATACAAAAATTAGCCAGGTATGGTGGCATGCATCTGCAGTCCCAGCTACTTGGGAGAATGAGGCATGAGAATCTCTTGAACCAGGGAGGGGAAGGTTATAGTGAGCCAAGATCATGCCATTACACTCTAGCCTAGGCGATAGAAGTAACACACTGTCTTAAAAAAAAAAACACAAAAAACAACAAAAATCAAAAACAAAAAACAACAACCCATAATGGACACTCAGTTGTAATTCAGTGAATGACTTCAGTGATTGGGATTTCAGCTTAGATAAATGTATGCAAGAATGTCTGCCTCTCTTCCCACAGCCATTATCCATAGCATAACTCTTAAACCATTATTTCCCAAAGTAGATTCCATAGAACAGTAATTCAAAGGAATATTTAAAAAGCATTTCTTTTTTTGAGGTGGAGTCTTGCCCCGTCACCAGGCTGGAGTGCTGTGGTGCAATCTCGGTTCACTGCAACCTCTGCCTCCTGGGTTCAAGTGATTCTCCTGCCTCAGCCTCCTGAGTAGCTGGGACTACAGGTGTGTGCCACCAGACCCAGCTAATTTTTTTGTATTTTTAGTAGAGATGGGGTTTCACTGTGTTGACCAGGATGGTCTCGATTTCGTAACCTCATGATCCTCCCACTTTGTCCTCCCAAAGTGCTGGGATTACAGGCATGAGCCACCACGCCAGGCCTAAAAAGTATTTCTTAAAATGTTTATGGTTAAATACTTTGGGAGATTCTGAATTAAACTAAGTTAAATAGGATTTTTTTATTGCAGGATGTATTGGTCTGTTCTCACATCTAGGTCACACTGATGTAAGAGGTGGGCTTCTATGGCCTTGGACAGCTCTGCCCCTGTAGCTTTGCAGGGTACAGCCCCCTTCCTAGCTGCTTTCATGGGCTGGCGTTGAGCATCCACAGCTCTTCCAGGCACATGGTGCAAGCTGTCTGTGGATCTACCATTCTGGGATCTGGAAGACAGTGGCCCCCTTTCCACAGCTCCACTAGGCAGTGCCCCAGTGGGGATTCCATTGACAGGGTGGGGGGAATCCAATCCCACATTTCCCTTCCACACTGCCCTAGCAGAGGTGCTCCGTGAGGGCTATAAAAAATAAATAAGCATACTAAGATCCTGAGAACAGCATGGGGGAAACCACCCCCATAATCCAATCATCTCCTACCATGTCTTTCCCTAGACATGTGGGAATTACGAGCATTACAATTCAAATGAGATCTTTATGGGGACATAGCCAAACCGTATTAACAGGACTTCTCAAATTGTAGGCATTGAGGAGATAAAATGAATAATGTATCCCAAAATTATTTGACCAGAGAAACGTTGATAATTTTCCTAGAAAGTGTATTCATTTTCTATTGGCACTGTAACCAGTACCATAAACGTAGTGGCTTAAAACAACACAAATTGTGCTTCTAGCGATCAGAAGTCTCAAATGAGTCAACAGACCTGGCCCCTCCTGGAGGCTCTAGGGGAGAATCCCTTTCCTTGTGTTTTTCAGCTTCTAGAGGCCACCTGCCTTCTTTGGCTTATGACCCCTTCCTCATTCTTCAAAGCCAGTTGCATAGCATCCTCCAGTCTTTCTCCCTCCCTATCTCTCTGTGATCTCTGCTTCTACCATCACATCCTCTCCTGTGATTCTGACACTTCTGCCTCTCTCCTATAAAGACTCTTGTGACTACACTGGGCCCACCCAGATAATCGATGCTCATCTTCCCACTGCAACATCCTTAACTTCAACACATCTGATCACCGTTCACAGTTCTAAGGATTAGAAAGTGGACTTCTTTGGAGAGCCATTATTCTACCTGCCCCAGGACATGTGTTCTGCAGCAGCACTGCCTGCAGTCAGGGTGTTCGCCTCCATTCTGAGACCTGTGTGGGACACCCAACCACCACATATGATGCTATTTCGAAGGGAAAATGAATTCTGCGTAGTGGAACAAAACAAATGAACATCCGTAATACACAACTGTGGATAAACTGTGAACTCTTTTTATAGTAACCTTGGCAGCAATAACAAAATAAAGACCACTAAAAGCCTTCTTGTACGTGAATCTGCTTAAACTCCCTTTTCTCAGTCCCAGATGTAGAGCTCTTGTTTTCATAATACATCAGACAAATTGTGTGCTAGAACTGCCCAGAAGAATTGTTTTCTGTCAAAGTTAAGACCTTTTAAACTGTATGTAAATATGAACCTACTGTACATTGAAATAAGAACAAAACTCATCATTTTGTGATAAGTTTACTCTTTGTTCAAGAAGGTATACTGGTCAGGCACAGTGGCTCATGCCTGTAATCCTAGCACTTTGGGAGGCTGAGGTGGGTGGATCACCTGAAGTCAGGAATTCGAGACCAGCCTGGCCAGCATGACAAAACCCCGTCTCTACTAAAGATACAAAAATTAGCCGGGTGTGGTGGTGCATGCCTGTAATTTCAGCTACTAGGGAGGCTGAGGTGGAAGAGTTGTTTGTTTGGACCTGGGAAACAGATTGCAGTTAGCCAAGATCTCTCCACTGCACTCCAGCCTGTGTGGCAACAGAGTGAGACTCCGTCTCAAAAAAAAAAAAAAAAAAAAAAAGCTATACTGTGCTGGGAATTATAACTGTTAACCCTGTCATGGCCAGTGCCCAATAGACTTCAGCAACAAATATCTAATCCTGTAGTCACTAAGAAGGGCATAATACAAATGTGAAATCTAACGTGAAGACTTGTGGGAAAAGGTTCACAAAAAGTAGAGAACCGAAAAAGAAAAAGTAGCAAAATGAAATGAGAGTTGATAAGAACTCAGACCAAGGGTTAGAGAAAGGATTAAAGTCTAACATATATCATCTTATAAAAATTTTGTTTTAAAATAAGATTTGGGAAAGAGAAAATATAAACCTTGTCCTATGCAGAAGAAACAAAGTACTCGAAGAAAGATACTGAATTTTAAGCAGAACGAGAAGACCTTTTTCTGATCTCAAAAAAGTGAGCTTTTCCCTGCAAAACACAGGCATGAAAGATCTTTGAAATTCCAAATAGATTCATGATATCTGAAATTAAACAGGATGGAATAAGATTGATTAATATTAGCTTCTCTTCACCCCACACAGATGACACTTAACACAAGACTATGAGTTCCTCCATGGCAGGGGCAGTGTCTGATTAATCTTTGAGTGCCCTGCTGATTAGTCTGTTCTCATGATGCTAATAAAGATATAACAGAGACTGGGTAATTTATAAAGAAAAAGAGGTTTAATGGACCCACAGTTCCACTTGGCTGGGAAGGCCTCACCAACATGGTGGAAGAGAAAGGAAGAGCAAAGGTACGTCTTACATGGCAGCAGGCAAGATGGCCATGCAGGGTCACTCCCCTTTGTAAAACCATCAGATCTCACGAGACTTACTATCACGAGAACAGCACGGAAAAAACCTGCCCCCATAATTCAGTTACCTTCCACCGGGTCCGTCCCTTGACACATGGGGATTATTACAATTCAAGGTGAGATTTGGGGAGGGGGGACATAGAGCCAAACCATGATCATCACCAGCCTTATGATACGCCACGCAAAATGAACAAAGTTTGTTATCATAGCACTAGTTCATTTGGGGAAGACTATTTAAAAGAAACTGGCAAAAGAAAGGGTGTGTGAGAAGAGAAAAATTAAAAGTATAGTATATAGTAGACTGTTGAGATTTTCAGAGGACATGTCTGGAGATTTTCTTTTTTCCCAAATTGTTCATTTCACTCCAGCATATAATTTTCCCCAAAAAACATATGCAGTATGAATAGAGAATAACAAAAGTATATTGAGATTCAGATGTTGATATTAAGTTTTGAGAATCATTCTTCAACAAAATTGCAAATTGCTACTTGTTGTATACCCGGTGTCATACACATAATCAATCTTAGAGACTCACTTACAAAGAGTCAAATTTGCCTATACTCATTCAAAGAATGCTTATAGGCTACTATGTTTTATTTAGAAGATCAGGAAAAAGAGTTTCTATTTTTTTATATTCCCATACTGGAGCATCCTCTATCCTGCTTTTGTTGGGGTTGTAAAATCACTGAGGACAGACTATGACTTCCTTTTCTATCCTCTGTTTGTGTTGTTTGATATTGTGGGCTTTGTGGGCACTCAGTGAGTAGCTGATGACTTGGATTAAATGGAAAAATATAACAATACGAGCAGTATAAAAGTCAGCATTGGTAGCCATAAAATGATTAGGAATACATTCTTTTCCATAGTGAACTACATTGATATATTTTCCTATCTCTTTACTAATATTCCGTTGTTAGATGGGTTGATTGTAAAGGACAAAGGCACAGGCAGTACTTTGTGGTATACTCTGGCAAAAGATTCAGTAAAAGAAAACATGTAACTGATTTCAGACCAATCCAACAGGGGGCATTTGTAAGCCAGGCCCAGGAAATATTCAAAATCAATAATGTGCCATTCACAGCAGTATGACAGTGTAAAGAAAAAAGTAGTGAAGTTTCAAAATACCCAGTGCTCTAGGGTGATGGGATTTAAGGTGAGCAACATGGAGCAATTAAGCCAAGGAAGCAACTAAGAGATACATAAAAGGAATCAAAATTGAATAAGGAACCATGACTGTTATAGCTTACATTTCAGAGGCAAGCAAAATGAAAAGTAAAACCATGGTCTGCATGATTTTACCCCCTAAAATTCTTATGTTAACATGTTAACCCTCAAGGTTATAGTATTAGGTTGTATAGCCTTTGGGGGATGCTTAGGCCACAAGGGCAGAGCCTTTATAGATGGGATTAATGCCTTTATGAAGGCGACCCAAGAGAGTTCCCTTACACCTTCCACCACACAAAGACACAGTGAGAAGGCAACATCTAAGAACCAGAAATTGGACCCTCACCAGACACCGAATCTTCTGAAGCCTTGGGATTTCCAGCCTCCAGAACAGTGAGAAATACAAAAATTTCTGTTTGTAAGTTATCCGACTTAACGGCATTTTGTTATAGCAGCCCAAATGGACAGAGACACATGGGACGTAGAGGTAGTTCTCTGGAAGTAGATTGACCCTCTCCGGTAGTTTGAACCTCTGGGATAGATCTGGCTAAATCCAAATGGAGACGTTACATTTATGCAGAGACTGTGTTGTTGTAGCAATAAGTTTAGTAATGTTAAGAGAGGGATGGAAGTAATAAATTTAGGACTTTTAAAAGTGAGACTTTTTTGTAATATTAATAGAAAGTATTTTCTTGGAACTTTTCTACTTGAGATTCTTCATGGATAATGGGAGTCCTTTAAAAGATTAAGACTTTGGGATGGAAAGGGTCAATAAATGGATATTTTGGGTTAAGGAAATACTTTATGCTGTGATGTGCACGTAGGAGGACACATGGCTTGCTCGGTACAAACAACCAGCATTCCAGAATACGGGAGTTTCCAGGCTTAGAGGGGAGGGCAGCCAGAACATGGCTATAAATATGCAGGGAAAAGATGCATCAATGCTTCATGGCAAAATATTGTAAGAAATAGCTGTCAAAGCTACACAAATTCTGAAGATCAAAAGTTTAAAGTTTATGGAAATGCAGAGAAATGAATGCTTCAAAAATGTGGTTAGTCCTAGGAAAAGTATAAGAAAGGCAAAAAAAAAAAGATGATGTTAAGGTATTAAGACAATTTAGGTGATTACACATATCAAGTAGGAAGGTATGTGTCAAAGGAACCTATGGGCATATGATAGAAAAGCACATGGAATTTAACCTTTCTAAGGAAACAAAACTTAAAAATGGAAATGTTTCATAACATGTCATATAGGAGGACAAAATTGACCTTATATAAATGTAAATGTTTCAAAAATTATTTTTGCCTTTGGTTGTGAATACAGGATACATTTTCCTAATAAACAACCTCTATAAGAATGAGTATCTGTGAAAACTTTTGAGTTATTGGGAAAATAATGGTGGAATAATAAAAAAACATTATTATTATCCTTTGTTATAAACCTGTTCTCTTACCCTAGGAATATTATGAGAGATTATACTGTAATAACAGAATACAAATCTTTGGATATTAGAGATCATTTTGAAATGAATAGATGCAATGTGAGAGGGTTGTAAATTTGGCAAGATATATTTTTCTTATGCATAGTTTAGGGATTAAGTAGTTTCATGTTAACACTAAAAAGGAAAATGTCCCTGAAATAACCCTACCTTTCCTTTTCAGGTAGGAGGAAGACAGTAAATTTCTCCATCAGCATCCTTAAGGGTCAGCAATTTGATGGAGACTGTAATTCAGTGGACCTACAGTTTTTATAGAGTGTGAAAAGCAAAATAATGTCAGTGTTTTATTACAGGTATCACTTTTTTCCTCCATATCTTCCATTTTATTGCTTATTATGTGATCACCATGATGAAAGGTAATATACTTTCTTTCACAGAAATGGAGGTCACAGGACAGAACTGATAACTATGGGACACTTCCCCTGCCAATTTCATAAGCTTTGTGCTCATAGATTTGCATGCTGTACTTTTTATTTCAGTGATGTTTAACAAAATCATGGCCATGGAGGAAATTAAACTTACAAAGAAGGTCCATAATGAGGCTGTGAGTGCTGATGTTTCAGGTATGGTACAAAGTGGTGACTCTGAGTTGCAAATTAAAGAGACAGAAGCCCTCTATTCTATAGATTGTTTTAGTATAGAAAAATGCCTGGATTTCCCAGTAGATAACTTTTACAAAACACTTATCTTCTAGGATGCAGCAAAGCACCCAGATATAAGCAAAAGCAGCTAAAACAGATGCCATCCATCCTCTGCACTAAACTCCTTGGGGAGCTCTTAGGCTCCTGCTTAGCATCTAGTAACTCTGTCTTTACATATAAGTCTGTCATGCTTGATTATCTAATTTCCTATCTCATAAGCACAAGAAGCAATAAGTTAGAAAGGAGAAGCAATTATGAGAATCAGACTCACCAAACTAATAAGAAATGACAATTGAAATGTGAAAGGAAGAGGCAGAAAACTTACTTTAAAATGGCACCAAAATACTTTAAAATAGAGGGCCATTGAGAGGGACAGACTGTTGTATATTTATTTCAGTTTCTCCCTAAGACATCATTTTCTTGCATGAAAGCTTAATAGCAATGGCCCTGAAACATCCAATATTCCATTCAGTATATAATCTACTATAGAAAAATTTCCTTCCAAAATGCTTTAATTTTCAAAAATGTTGTTGCTCATAGGGATGGCATTAGTTAACATCATCCTTCAATAATACCAGATAAATAAGAATTATCATAATATATTACATTGGATAAGCCCTTATATATAAAAAAAATTTTATGGGAAGTAATCAAAAAGTCTGGTTTTATATTCCTATTTCATTTTTTTTCTTGAAAAATTCCTTCCAGTAACGTACAGGGCTGATTGGATTTATTGCACCTTCTTGGCAGAGATAAAAAAAAAAATGTATATTCGAATTCATTCTGGCCAATTAATTTCCCCCATGGGGTTTATTTTTGCCTTGTTTTAGTTCATTGAAAGCAGAGTTTCTCTCCCTTTAGAAAAAATAGTAGGTTGAAAATAGCTTATTTAGACGTTACACACTTTTCTCTTTAGGAAAGTAGAAGTCAAAATTAGGAACAGCGGAGCAAGGAAGACATTCTGCAATATGCCGACACTAAACTTCTCCTCCTTCCTCCCTCTCACCCCACACCACCAACACGCACCCTCTGGCCAATATATGACTTTACAGTGTGTTTGTAAAAGCCTAGCCCAGCATAATTTTCTGTGACTCAGACAATGAGACTTTTACCACATCTCTAGGGAGGCTACAAAGTCTTAGACCTCTCTATTTCCTTATTGTGTAGGGCGATTTTTTTTTTTAATTTAAGAAATGTATTTTATTTTTCTTGATTCCATGACTTCTTCGATTACATTATTTCTTATCTTTCCTCATTAGAAATCACTAATTTACTTTGCTGTGTGATTCATCTGCACAGTTCTATGGTTACTTGTTGGTATTTAGGAGCATAAAGGAGTTGATCTCTTACTTAAATCCCAAATAAACCAGATTCCATTTTTGGAAATCAAAAATGTACACATAAAATGGTGATATATCCCCCCATACATCTTAAGCTATCATTTCTTTGAGATATAAGAAAATGTGCAGCCCACTGACCATGAACTTCGAGAAGGGGTACTTTGTCCTGAGGGAGTTTGTGTTATCGTAGGCCTTTGACATTAGAAGTTGGCTCTAGCACTAATCAGTGAAGAAGCAGACCCATAATAGCCTCATTCCTACTCTTGTATAATACAGCAAGATGGCCTACCCATCTGGTCCTGGAGTGGGTTGGGGGCTAGTGCTTAGTATGGAAATATTAATAGGTGGAAACAAAACAATTAGAAAGTATACACTGAACTACTTAGTACCTGTGAAGAAGTAGAAGCATAAAGCCTTCCAAAGAAGAGCTCTCACTCTCTATGTATGATAGTCTTATTATCTACTGTGTGCCGGGTACTATGCTCTATGTTATTTCACAAATATCATTTTTCTTAGAGTCATGGCCATGTCCCTTTAGTGTCTGTGAAATGGAAAGAGAAAATGTGTCCCTTCATCATGCTGACTAAAAGTAAACCAAAAAAGACAATAAAAATGTGTGCTTTTAAAGTTGAAGGAGAAAATAAATGGTGTAGAAAAAATAATATATTTTAAAATAAGACCAAAATATTGTTAGGGGACTAGTTTTTATTTTGGTCACTCGTGATTCAGATTTCATAAAATCCGAGGAGCCATGGATTATGTAGTATTCAGTAGTCAGTTTCCTGTTTTTCAGTCATTATTTACCTCCTTACTTTTTACCAGCTTCTGGGTTTTTGTTTAGGTTTTGGTGGGCTCCTTTTCACTACCTCTGGAGTGGAGTGGCATTTCAGGGGCAGTCAGCCCTGACTCCTGATGCATACGCAGCAGGCAAGGCCCTGAGTTCTTTAGGAGTGGTCGTGCCTGATATATATATGTGTCACAGGTGTTCCTCCTGAGTTACACTGCCATGGAAAGATGATCAGGGAAAAATAGCCCCTTAAATGAGATGTAGCCCACAAAAATACTATCAAAGTAGCATATTGAAAGTAGAAGTGCTGAAATGTTGTGACAATAATGTATAATGCAGGCCACTAGCTCCAACTTGCAAATCTTTGGTTATATAGATATTTTCACTCTCATAGCATCTTTTTCATGCTTTTGTCAGTAAGTTAATTTAGGTGTGAGGAACCGGCTTAAAGAGAACCTAATATTTCTTTATCCCTTTAGTTTGAAATCTAACCAAATTGCTGTGCTTTATGCCTCACTCCCTAAGAACTTGTCAAATTTCCTTCCAGAAAGACATTTTCTCTTCTTTGAGCTTCCAAAGACAGATTTCACATCACTGCAAGTTAAACTTCTGACTTTTAGGTTCCCAAGTTGGGGATGGTATTTCTTTCCATAGACTAGACGATGACATATTCTTTTGTTCCACTTATTTGGGGAATAAAAATGGATTAGAGCAAAACAGCTTCACCTTTATCTTGGCAATCATGCCGGCTTCTCTCTGAGCATTCCAGATGCAGTATTTGTTGTAAGTTCTCGCTTTCTTTGTGGCTTAGCATTCAAATAGAAAGTTCTAATAGCATAGCCAGTCCCCAGAGAGCTCTCGTCCATTACACTATGATATTGATAAATGGAATTAATTTCTTTTCTGTGGCTTTTTAATTAAACTGGAACCTCATTTTTTAAATATGAAATAGTTCAACGCAATGAAATCTTCATTAATCATCAGTTGGGAACCCAGAACCTGAGTCAGATGAGAAAGAAAAGGAATGGACATCTCTAACTATACTTTCTCTCTCAATATTAATACTGTTACTTCTAATAAGCATAATGGAAGCATTAATCACTCTACACAGGGGTCTATAAGTTGCCATAGGATATGAGTCACCCAGAAGTTTTTTAATATGCAACACTCGTTTCACTGATCCTTTAAGAAGCCACTTTCATGCTCATCAGATATCATTGCCAAGAACAAGAAATTGGAAAGAAGTTTGTCCTGCTATAGCTTTTATATATTCTGCTACCTTCCAGAATTTTAAATATAAAATTAATGGGAAATTAACAAAGAATACACTGTAGTATTTTTTAATAGACTTTTTTTTTTAGAGCAGTTTTAGGTTCATAGCAAAATAAGTAGAAAGCATAGAGAGTTCCCCTACACCCTCTGCCCACACAGTATAGTATTTTAACTTTTAAAACCCACTTTCAAAATTATAGCAACCTTACTGAAATATAAAGCACATATCCTAAAATTCATCTTTTAAAAATATGTAAGTCCATGTGTTCCAGTATATTCACATATTTGTGCAACCATCACTACTAATTTCAGAATTAAAGTTTACTTTTAAAAAATGAAATTAAAACACCATTTAGGGAGTTTAAAGAAAAGAAGAAAAAAAATACTCCTTTCTAAAACTCACCATTCAAACCAAACTCTTGTTATTTTTTGGTGCATTTTATTTCAGCTTTTCTTAACATCCAGATGTTTTTATATATACTAATGAAAGAATTATATGTAATTATTTTTAAAATTTCTTATGAGCGTCTTTGGCTCTGTCTCTTTAAGGCTACTCATAGTGTGCCAAGGTGTGCTGTGAGTTACTGCTGTGTGTACACATGAAAATATTCAAGTGAAGAAAATAACTCCATGGCTACGTATGCAGTGGTGTGACGCTTTCCAGAATAAATTGTCTCTTTTGTACTTGAACTTTCTGGAGCACTGTTAAAGCTTTAGACTTTTGTTCATTGGTAATTGATAAATGTCTTTTATTCCTGCATTCTGGGACATGAAAACAGTAAAAGCTTAAATTAATTCATAAAGCTGGTATGTCTTTAGATGATGCTCTCCCCTTAAACTAAGGGCAAAGTTGGCAGTGGGCATTGGGGAGTGATTTCCACTAGCATAGATGGGAGGACTGAGCAGTGAGCATGTATGAGGGAACAACAAGAGAAAGATAGTCAATGGGAAAATAGACAGTGGGTATGAAGTGCATTTACAGAAGTTTCACAGATGGCCAAAAAATACATGAGAAGATGCTCAGGAGATGTGAATGAAAACAGTTTTTCAAGTCCATGGAAACAATTTTGAAAATTGATAATGTTGAGTGCAATGAAGGATTTGGGCAAGTGGATACCCATGCAGTATGAGAGTATAATTGATTGACCCTATTAAGAGGCTGATTTGGTAGCATGTATTAAGATTTAACATTCCTAGTCTCTTAATTGAGGAATACTACTCTTAAGAGTTTAGCAGAAGTAAGAGCATGTATAAAAACACATGTACAAGGTGGTTGATTGAAGCCATATTTGGAATACTAAGAAGCTGGAAACAAATTATTGTTCAGCATTAGGAAGACTCACTAAATAAATCAAGGTACAGATGGCCGTTGAAAAGTATGTGGTACCTGTCTATGTACCGCTTGGCGCACGTGTGCATGATGTATTTTTATGTGATTGAGTGGAAATTACAATTCTCCTTTTATTTATAAAAGGCATATTTGTAGCTAAAGTTGTTTATGTGTAGGAAAACTGGGATGAAAGATATTTCAGTTTTTATATGTTTTTTAAAAATCGACTAGATTATGAGTGATTTTTACTTGTTTTCTTTTTACTGTTTTTCAAGTGACATTCTTTTTTTTTAGGCAGAGCCTTGCTCTGTCACCAGGCTGGAGTGCAGTGACATGATCTCAGCTAACTGGCAACCTCCGCCTCCCGGGTTCAAGCAATTCCCCTGCCTCAGCCTCTGGAGTAGCTGGGACAACAGGAGCCTGCCATCATGCCCGGCTGATTTTTCTCTTTTTAATAGAGATGGGATTTTGTCATGTTGGCCAGGCTGGTCTCGAACTCCTCATTTCAGATGATCTGCCCACCCTGGCCTCCCAAAGTGCTGGGATTGCATGAGCCACCACACCCAGCCTCAGGCGACGTTCTCAAGGTTTTCAAAGATGAAAGATTGCAAGAATTTGAGTTAGGCTAACAAAGTATTGCCAAGTAGAAGTCTTTAAGAAACAAACTTTAATGAATAGGTTAAAAAATTCTAATCAGTTTATCAGCAGCTTATATAGAAAAAGATGTTTCTAAAGTATACAGAAATAGTTTTTACTCAGATTAAATCTTCTAAAATAACTTTTGTTTTTTTTCTGATAAAAGTATTTTATGATCACTATAAAACATTTTGAAAAAAAATGAATATAAAGATTATAATAAAAATCACCTGATTCTGTCACCTAGAGATAATAGTAGCTGTATCTTAAGACTAACTTATGGCATCAATTTGAAATTTAAGAAGATTTTATTTTCACTATGAGAGTTTGCTTCACCCTAATCAATTTGTCTAATTGCTGAATTCGCTGGGGGGATATGTACAATATTAATGAAATTTCCTGAATGATTCCTATAGAAAAATCAGCTTTGGTAATATTGCATGTTGCAATAAGAACTAGGACAGAAATGCTGCAAGATAAAAAGAGGGAAAGAAGAAGGCAGATGAGCAGGTCAACGAAAGTGTAAAACTTCACATTATTAAAGAAGACAGTCGACATGTCTGTGATCCAGCCAGCAAGTAAAGAAATTTCCTTTTGTTTCTTTCCCCTGCTGTCTTGCACTGGCAGCCAGCCATAATCAGCAAGGGGCTGGTAGGTATGGAAGGGACCAGCCCTGACCACCTGGAGCACCTGTACTATTTTGTACCTGGAGAGTAATTCTCTGAGTGATTCCTCACAGTATACTCATAGCTATAAGAGGAGCAATTGGATTACAGAGTTAACCATCAGAACCAAAGCTTCTGACCCTGGCAGTATGACTTCAGTGTTCCTCTTTTCATGATGGACCTGGATGCTCCACCATCATCAGTCCATAGATTACAGGCAGGTCTGGGCAGCAGCTTCTTAAGGTTCCTTTCTTCATTCCACTGTCCAGAATTGCATATTGAACTGTGCTCCCAGGTGGCTACAGCACTGAGTAATTTCTAACTCCTCAGCACTTCACTCTGGCATCCTCACCTTTAGGAAAGGCTACATATTTTGTGGGGTCCAATGCAAAATGAAAATGTGGAGCCATTTATTCAAAAACTAAGAACTTAATGAAAGCACAGCTTGAAAACAAGCATGGGGCTCTTTCGGACTGTATAGATTGCATGCCCATGAAGCTGGCTCTGCCCACCTTAACCTTACCTCCTGACCAGAAATAAGCTATCACCAAGAACAGGCACATAGCTAGTACCTCCAAACCTCCTTTTCTTTGCTGAGTTCTTCTAGTACCTACCTCCATACAAGGCCACTGGCCTTCTAACCCCTGGGACAAAAACTGCTCTTTGAGAATGAGAGACATGTGTCCTCTGTAGACAGATGCAGCCCCCTGAGCCCACGACTTGAAGCCTTGTGCATATTCAAAAAAGACTGCCCTTCTTTCAGATGGACACAGCCCTGTGCTGGGGCATGTAGCTGGCACTTGGTGAGTGGCAGCCAAGCTGGATTCCATCTGCCTCCAGCGTCCTTGGCTGGGCATCCGCATATAGGGAACAGCCTGCATGATCCCACACAGTCGCCTTGACCAAGGAACAACCTAACCTGGTTGGTCCATTGCCACAGAGTGACCAGACTGCTGAGCGAGTATGTCCTTTGTCCTTAATAGTTCCCACATGACAATCAAATCCCTGGATTTGGGGTCCTTGAGTACCTAGGCTTCTCTGGTTTGCACTAGGCTGTAGCTTGTTGCACTTTTTATTGGTTATTTTTTGCACTTATTTTTAAAATTCCTTTTCTTGTGATTAAAAATTATCTGTTATTGGGATGTGATGTTTCATCTGCCTACCTTTGCTGAATGAGTTTCTTTAGTAGTAGACACAGAGATCCATTAGACTCTTCTGATTTTCCATTCCAAATTGGTGGGTGTCTCAGTCCACTTTGGACTGAGACACTTTGGACTGCTATAACAGAATACCTGCAGACTGGATAACTTGAAAAGTAATTTATTTCTTACAGTTCTAGAGGGTGGCAAATTTGAGGTCAAGGGACCTGCATCTGATGAGGGCCTTCTTGCTTTGTCATCCCATAGTAGAAGGCAGGTGGACAAGAAAGCACATGAGCAAGACAGAATGGGCAGAACTCATCCTTTTGATCAGGAACTCTCTCGATAATGACATTAGCCCATTCATGAGGGTTTGGCCCTTATGACCTGATCACCTCTTAAAGATCGCACTTCTTTTTTTTTTTTTTTGAGACGGAATTTCACTCATGTTACCCAGGCTGGAGTGCAATGGCTCAATCTCGGCTCACTGCAACCTCCGCCTCCTGGGTTCAGGCAATTCTCCTGCCTCAGCCTCCTGAGTAGCTGGGATTACAGGCACGCACCACCAGGCCTAGCTAATTTTTTGTATTTTTTTTTTAGTAGAGACGGGGTTTCACCATGTTGACCAGGATGGTCTCGATCTCTTGACCTCGTGATCCACCCGCCTCGGCCTCCCAAAGTGCTGGGATTACAGGCTTGAGCCACTGCGCCCGGCCAAAGATCGCACCTCTTAATGCCATCACAATGGCAATTCAAATATGAGTTTGGGAAGGAACATTCGAATCATATCTGGAGTTTTAGGTTTTATGCCTAAGATTGTATACTTTTCAAGAAAGAAAAGAACTTAATAAAAAAGAACAATAATCTTTCTAGTCTTGTGTAGTTCCCGGCTAGCTTTGCTTGAGAGTAAGCTGGGGAAAGATGAGGAGTGACGTAAGAGAAGAAAAGAAGCTAAATCAGGTTCTTAGGCTTTTAAAACTGGATTCTGACATTAAAAATTAAAAAGACACCCAGGTACAGTGGCTCATGCCTATAATCTCAGCACTTTGGTAGGCTGAGACAGGAGGATCACTTGCATTGAGTTCAAGACCAACCTGGGCAACATAGCAAGACCTCATCTCTATAAAAAGTAAAAACTTAACTGGGTATGGTGGCATCCTCCCACCCCAGCTACTTGGGAGCCTGGGGTGGGAGGATTGCTTGAGCCTGGGACTTTGAAGCTTCAGTAAGCTATGGTCACACCACTGCACTCTAGCCTTGGCAACAGAGTAAGACCCTGTCTCAAAAATAAATACATAAATAATTAAAAAGACATCAGATTCCCTTGCTTTCCCATGCTGCCCCCCTAAAATAAGTAATGCACACATCCAGAAAGAGTTATGAGAGATGGAATGCTGTTCACATGGGCCCTTTAAAACCCTATACGTGTTCCTACTGTGAAATTATATTAGGGTAGCAGAAGAGTCATGCTGAGTTTCTACTTGATCATCTGGCCTGATATTCAGACTTCAGTAAAGCCAAAGAATGGATTGAGGAGGGACAGGGACCACTGGGATATACCTTGAAAGAGCCACAGTTGTCAAAAACGGAATAGCAAGCCCTGATAAACTGTTCTAAGCAATTTTACAATCTGGTTAAATGTTTTGTTTGTATGCATATGTGTGTGTGTAAGTGCAAACATGTGCATATGTGTGTATGTTGGGGAGAAGGCTGAGAGTTGAGTCTATTTTAGAAAAAATACTTATTTATAAAAAAAATAGTATTTATTTATTTATTTATTTAGAGACAGGGTCTTGCTATGTTGCCCAAGCTGTTCTTGAACTCCTGGGCTCAAGTGATCCTCTTGCTTCAGCCTCCCAAAATGCTAAGATTATAGGCATAAGCTACCATGCCTAGCCGAAAAATATAATTTATTTTATTTTATTTACTTGTTTAGGTCCTCGATTTGTTTGTCTTTTTTTTTTTTTTTGAGATGGAGTTTCGCGCTTCTCACCCAGGCTGGAATGCAATGGCACAACCTTGGCTCACTACAACCTCCGCCTCCCAAGTTCAAGTGATTATCCTGCCTCAGCCTGCTAAGTAGCTGGGATTACAGGTGCACACAACCACGCCTAGCTAATTTTTTGTATTTTCAGTAGAGACAGTGTTTCGCCATAGGTCACCTGACCTCAGGTGATCCACCCGCTTTGGCCTCCCAAAGCTCCAGGATTACAGGCATGAGCCACTGCACCCAGTCTTGTTTGTGATTTTTAATGGTAACAACTTAGGATTTATCATTTTGAAACAGATTTTGGTAATCCTGTGGCTCAGTATTCTACCCATGGTCTTAGAGATATTCTGTGTGAACAGATTGATATAAAAAGATAGATGTGCATGTATGCTTGCTTCCCTTTTTTCTAGATCAATCTGGAATTTATAGAAATATGGGGTTCTCACCATGAGAAGTATTTAAAGCTGACTAGAAAGATATTTTCTTTGATTTGTATTTGGCAACATCCTTTTACTCTTCCATATTGCTTTGTTCCTGATAATAGAACTAGTTCTCTAGGTTAGAATGAATTAATATGTGCCTGTTTTTCCTATTAGACTGTAAGCTGACCATGAAGAGCAGAGACTGAAAATAACAGTAGCATAAATAACATGATTTATTTCTCTCTTTTATAACAGCTCAGGGACAATCTGGTGGCTTCACTCCATCAGGACATCTGGGACCCAGGGCACTCATGTGGTCCAAAATGACTTGCCACCACAGGCATGCCCTGAGAAGCAGGATAAGGCAAGGGAGGAAAAACAGTGTATGCCTTCCCTTTAAGCATACGTCCTGGAAATTGCCTGTATCTCAGTAGATGGAACCTAACCATAAATGTAATGGCAGACAGCCAGGTGCCCAGTTACAAATCATGGGCATTTAACATTATTACTGCAGTCTGTCTCTGTTACACTTATCTTTGACAATATGTTCTGCTCATCCCATCACTTTTTACAGGAGATGAACAAAGCCTGGTCTGTTTTGAACCTATTTGCTTCCTTAAAGTTCCAGTTTGATCATGCTTCATTTAGCATAAGTCCATCTTGGTTTGGTTTTGTCTGTTAGGGCCTAGGGTACAAGCTCAGTCCAAAACAATGGCATCCCATACTTCTGTTTAAAAATTCTTTTCTTAGGTGAGAGTGTAACCCAAACTGAAGGCTTTAGTGCCACTCTCATTTGTCATCATTTTGGGGTTACAATCTCAGGACATTATTCATAAATTACTGTGTCCTCATGGTTGCGCATTTCTTTGTTTTTCTGGTTTCAGTCGAAAAGACACCATTTAACATTCTAGAGTTGGTTACATGCAGATATTTAAAACTTGTAAGAGAATACAGTGCACCAGAGAGACTACTGTTAAGACTGTCTGGAGGGTAATACCACGAGTTTGGAGTATGCTTCCTGGACAAGGTTCCTGTGAACCAAACCAACTAAAATCAAATAGATCGAAGAATGAGCTAGATGAGGATTCTTCTCATTAAGAAACAAAAACAAAAACCAGCCTGTTCAATTCATTGCAACTGAATCTCTGTGATACCCAACATATCCCTCCATGTGCAACGGGAAGTATCAGCAACTGTACAGACACCTCTCTGTTTAGCCAGTAAGTAATCTAGAGTAATTCTATTATTTAGCATAACTTTAGCAAGAGAATTTAAGATCTGTCTACACCTATATCCTTTATAGTAGAATCTGCTATAGAGCCTATGATGAGAGGTAAATTTCTAATCATTACTTCATTTTCTTCAAATCATGGAGAAAGAGACCTAACGTAATGCCTATCCAGGAAAGTGAAGGCCTTCTGGCAATGTTCTCTTTAACCTATGATGTGAGCTGGGGGAGTAGACCAGTGTTCTGTTTGTGACTAATTACAAAGCAACAAAGGTACCATTAAAGTTTCTCGGCCACAGTGGCCCTTCATCTCCCATCTATCAAGGCATAAGGTTGTCCATGTGTATGACTGGCTGAAAAATCCTCCACAAATAAAAACATAATCCACAGGTACACACAAGAGATCCCTTTTTCAGATCTATTCATAGAGGCTAAGCAAGGAAAACATTGAGAGATAAGAGTTCTCACGATAGCAGAGAAGTCTTTTTTTCTTACATATTAAGAACTTTTTTTCCTCATATATATATATATATATATATATATATATATGTTTCTTTTATTTTTTATATTATTTTATTTTATTTTTGAGACAGGGTCTCGTTCTGTCACCCAGCCTGGAGTGCGTTGGCACTATCGTGACTCACTGCAGCCTTGACCTCCTGGGCTCAAGTGATCCTCTTGCCTCAACCTCCCTGAAGTCACTGGGGCTGCAGACACATTATGCCTGGTTAATTAAATTATTTTTTGTAGATATGAGGGTCTCACTGTGTTTCCCAGACTGATCTGTTGGCCTGAAACAATACTCCTGCCTCGGCCTCCCAAAGTGCTGGAATTACAGACGTGACCTACCATGCCTGGCTGCAGAGAAGTCTTGATTCAAGGGGAAAAACTGTTCATGTCTCAGATGTCACCTGCTTCTGGGAGAAACTTCCCTGGTTAGCTTTACCTTAAGGTCTCCAATGGACGTACAGTTCCAAGGTGTGAGATTACAAACCCAAGGTTCAAGGTCCTGAAGTTTTGCTGCAGTGTGAGTGGCAAGGGCATCTTTCTCTGATTACATTCTCAGAAGACCCAATCTCCAGGTTCTAGATTGTGAAGGGGTTGATTGTTCTCAGTCAGTGGACCATGAAAAGCTTTCTTTACCTGGTGAAAATACACTTTGACACATGCATTAAAGCATTCCAGCATTTAGTTATATCAGAATTTAGTAGTGGAAGGTACAGGAGGTTCTATTATTAGGTACACAGGCCTTCCAGTGACCATTTCACAAGATGTCAACTTATGCTTTACACTGGAAGTGGATCAGATTGTCCTCAATCTACAACATCTTTGACCAAGGAAATCCAGTCAGTTCAGGTGGTTTTGCCTAACGCTCTTGTATCTGTAATACCTTATTTAACTGTTTTACAACTTGTCCAGTGAAGTATTTCTATAATTGGAAATTTCTCCAGGACGTCTCATGAGGAAAATATTTCCTAATAACTTTTTATGACATAGGCCATGATGATGTTATAGTATCAGCCTTCTTGCATGGGAATGCTTTTATACAACCAGAAAACATACACTGAAAAAGACAATTGAATAAAATCCCTTTATAAATGTTTACATGATCCATCAGGTAGCAGAAATGGACCTGAAGTTTTGATCATCTTCCCAGGATTAATGATTTGACAAACCAAACATTGGTTATAAACTATTTTAGCAATTTAGAACTGTCACAACACACACACACTCTCTCTCTCTCTCACATAATTTGTATTAAATATTTATATTAATATAAATATTTAATTGGGATTATTTTATCTCTTCCATGATGAATCATGGAATGCAGAACTTTTGATAATGGAATCTTTCAGAACTTAGGAAGGACCAGGAGGCTGTCAAGGCTCTCCATGACTCCCTGCATAACATTGAACTTACATACTCTTAAGTACCAGATTTGTTTCCCCATTTTAGATACATAATACCGATAAGTCATAGGTTACCATAGGTGATTCGTCTTGGACCGTGGAATTCATTCAAATTGCATATTTTAATAGTTAAATGCTGGCTAATTTAGCATGAAAATCTGGCAAAGTATTTTCTTTTTCTTAATTTATTTTTAAAAATGTATTTATTATACTTTAAGTTCTGGGGTACATGTGCAGAACATGCAGGTTTGTTACATAGGTATACACATGCCCTGGTGGTGGTTTGCTGCATCCATCACCCTGTCATCTACATTAGGTATTTCTTCTAATGCTATCCTTCCCCAGTCTTCCCTACCCCTACTATTCCTCCCCTATCCCCCACCCCCAAGTCCCTGGTGTGTGATGTTCCCCTCCCTATGTCCATGTGTTCTCATCGTTCATCACCCACTTATGAGTGAGAACATGTGGTGTTTGATTTTCTGTTCTTGTGTCAGTTTGCTGAGAGAGATGGTTTCTGGCTTCATCCATGTCTCTGCAAAGGACATGAACTCATCCTTTTTTATGGCTGCATAGTATTCCATGGTGTATATGTGCTACATTTTCTTTATCCAGTCTATCATTGATGGCCATTTGGGTTGGTTCCAAGTCTTTGCTATTGTAAACAGTGCCGCAGTGAACATACGTATGCATGTGCCTTTATAACAGAACGATTTATAATCCTTTGGGTATATACCCAGTAATGGGATTGCTGGGTCAAATGGTATTTCTATTTCTAGATCCTTGAGGAATTGCCACACTGTCTTCCACAATGGTTGAACTAATTTACACTCCCACCAACAGTGTAAAAGTGTTCCTATTTCTCCACATCCTTTCCAGCATCTGTCTCCTGATTTTTTAATGATGACCATTCTAACTGGCGTGAGGTGGTATTTCAATGTAGTTTTGATTTGCATTTCTCTAATGACCAGTGATGATAAGCTTTTTTTCGTTTATTTGTTGGCTGCATAAATGTTTTCTTTTGAAAAGTGCCTGTTCATATCCTTTGCCCACTTTTTGTTGGGATTGTTTTTTTCTTGTAAATTTGTTTAAGTTCTTTGTAGACTTTAGATATTAGCCCTTTGTCGGATGGGTAGATTATAAAATTTTTTTCCCATTCTGTTGGTTGCCGGTTCACTCTATTGATAGTTTCTTTTGCTGTGGAGAGCTCTGAAGTTTAATTAGATCCCATTTGTCTGTTTTGGATTTAGCTTCCATTGCTTTTGGTGTTTTAGTCATAAGTCTTTGCCTATGCCTATGTCCTGAATGGTATTGCCTATATTTTCTTCTATGGTTTTTATGGTGTTAGATTTCATGCTTAAATCTTTAATCCATCTAGAGTTAATTTTTATATAAGGTGTAAGGAAGAGATCCAGTTTCAACTTTCTGCATATGGCTAGCCAGTTTTCCCAAGACCATTTATTAAATAGGGAATCCTTTTCCCATTGCTTGTTTTTGTCAGGTTGGTCAAAGATCAGATGGTTGTAGTTGTGTGGGGTGCTTTCTGAAGCCTCTGTTCTGTTCCATTCCATTGGTCTATATGTCTGTTTTGGTACCAGTACCATGTAGCCTTGTAATATAGTTTGAAGTCAGGTAGCATGCTGCCTCCAGCTTTTTTTTTTTTTTTGTTTGTTTGTTTGGTTTTTGTTTAGGATTTTCTTGGCTATGCAGACTCTTTTTTGGTTCCATATGAAGTTTAAGGTGGTTTTCTCCAATTCTGAAGAAAGTCAATGTTAGCGTGATGGGGATAGCATTGAATCTATAAATAACTTTGGGCAGTATGGCCATTTTCATGATACTGATTCTTCCTAACCATGAGCATGGAATGTTTTTCCATCTGTTTGTGTCCTCTCTAATTTCCTTGAGCAGCGGTTTGTTGTTCTTCTTGAAGAGGTCCTTCACATTTCTTGTTAGTTGTATTCTATGTCTTTTATTCTCTTTGAAGCAATTGTGAATGGGAGTTCACTCATGATTTGGCTCTCTGTTTGCCTGTTATTGGTATATAGGAATGCTTGTGATTTTTGCACATTGATTTTGTATCCTGAGACTTTGCTGAAGTTGCTTGTCCGCTTAAGGAGATTTTGGGCTGAGACAATGGGGCTTTCTAAATATACAATCATGTCATCTGCAAACAGGGACAATTTGATTTCCTCTCTTCCTATTCAGATATCCTTTATTTCTTTTGCTTGCCTGACGGCCCGAGTCAGAACTTCCAATACTATGTTGAATAGGAGTGGTGAGAGAGGGCATCCTTGTCTTGTGCCAGTTTTCAAAGAGAATGCTTCCAGTTTTTGCCCATTCAGTATGATTTTGGCTGTGGGTTTGTCATAAATAGCACCTATTATTTTGAGATATGATTCATCAATACCTAGTTAAATATTGAGTTTTTAGCATAAAGGGCTGTTGAAAATTTTGTCAAATTTTATCAAAAAATTTTGCCATCTCTGCATCTATTGAGATAATCCTGTGGTTTTTATCTTTGGTTCTGTTTATGTGATGGATTAGGTTTATAGATTTGTGGATATTGAACCAGCCTTGCATCCCTGGGATGAAGCCAATTTGATCATGATGGATAAGCTTTTTGATGTGCTGTTGGATTTGGTTTGAGTCTGGCAAAGTATTTTCTTGATGTTCAATTAATTTTTCTCCTGCTTGGGTTAGCAGTTTCATAAATTAGTCAGTCTCTTCATTAGAGTCCTAGGAATTCTTACCCAGTCCAAATTACGTGATCCAAAAGTTATCAGGAACCTGTATTCAAGAGTGTTTGTCAGAGTCCTTTCCATCTTTTTTGTGAACTTCCTTGAAGACACAATACTCTAGAATTTTGCTTGCTTGTGAAATTTTCAGAAACTGCTCCAGAATTAAGCCTTTAACTGTGGAAATGACTTAAAATTGGCTTAAAGACACAATTGGAGGCCAAGTGCAGTGTCTCATGCCTATAATCCCAGCACTTTGAGAGGCCAAGGTGGGTGGATCACCTGAGGTCAGGAGTTTGAGACCAGCCTGGCCAGCAAGGTGAAACCCCATCTCTACTAAAAATACAAAAATTAGCTGGGCATGGTGGTGGGCACCTGTAATCCCAGCTGCTCAAGAGGCTGAGGCAGAATAATTGCTTGAATCTGGGAGGTGAAGGTTGCAGTGAGCCGAGATCAAGCCATTGCACTCCAGCCTGGGCAATAAGAGCAAAACTCCATCTCAAAATAAGAGAAAAAAAAAAAGACACAGTTGACCGGGAAATGGGTTATTTTATGGCCTACAGTAATTTAACATAACAACCATACGTAAAACTGGTAGCATATACCCAGACATACAGAATTTTAGGAATCTCGTATAGTTTTACAACATATATTAATAATATATTCAATAAAATACACCTTAAAGAAGGTTAAACATCATTTATTATTTGGCAATGCTTCCCATATGATTTAACATATCAATCCCGTTGTCTCTCTTATGGAGGTTTCAGGGGTTTTCTGTAGTATTCCAAAATTAGAGGTCCAAAGAGACTAAATTTTTAAGTTAATCTAATTTTTAATTAGATTTTGTGAAGCCTGACAAATGTAAAAGGTTTAAAAGACTTGATTAAAATAGGATCACAGGTCATCATAAAATAATAGTCATTTATTTAGGCAAAGTGATAAAAGATTTTAAAAAGCAAAAATATTTACTCTCTGATAGGGGAGACTCAGTTTTCCAGCAGTCTAAAGACTTGAGAAAGACAGCATTAGGCAGAATCTGTCTCTCTCCTCTTTTTTATTTTTTGCAGTTGACTCAAAAGGTGAACAAAAATATCTTGCTATCACTTATTAACGCTATACAAAAGTTTTGTTCAAAAGAGAAATCCAAATTTTACTTTTTTATTAGTGTATTATCAATAAAGCTGATTTTAATAAAACCTTATAAAAACCTCAGTCAGCTTTTGACCACACAGATTCCCATAATCCTTTTATAATCTCTTAACAATTAAAAATTTTTTCAACTTTTTATATTTTAATTTTATCTACATTCTTTTTATTCCTTTAATTTGAAACAAGCTTTAAGTAACATAAGTAATGTTTAACTAACTTCAAACTAGACAGACTTCAAACTAGACAACTCTAGTAACTTCACCTAGACAAAAATTTTTTAACAAATATACATTTTATGCCTCTATAACTTCCATCATCAAAAGCACATCTTGCTTTTATGTGCTATACAGAATTGTTTTCTTACATCTAGTCATTTTAATTACATATATTAACTACATTAACTCTTTAACCCTAGTTTTTAGTGAAATCCCTAGGAAGTAATTTTGAACTGTTTTATATCAGTATTTGTAGATAAAAATTATTTTATAATTTTTTAGAAAGGTGTTTCTTTCTGTATTTTATTAATAGATGTAAATATATTTAGCTTCTCTATTTGATATAAAAATAAGATGCCAAACTATATAAAGTTAAACTTAGGTTTAATAATTAATGTTTTAATATTTCAACTTACAAATGATTCCAATTTTGTGATTATTATTTAATATAACATCACTTTAAGATTTTAAATTACTAGAAAGCATTTTGAAAGGAGGACACAGTTACCCTTCCTAATGTCTTTTCCAGTCCTCGTGAGTCTCAGGTAGCCACGCAGCATCCAAAGTGGCTATGAAGGGCAGAGCTTATCTGAGTCCTGAATTTATAGGCCAGGAGGGAGCCCAGGACAGAAAATAGGACTATGAAGTTGATGGCCCTAGAGGATCCAACCCCTCTCAGAATAGCCAGGGGCAAAGATTAGGCAGGAGAAGGGGCCATAATGGGCTTGACTCTGACTTGTAGCTGCTGGTCAAGGCACTGAGAACGTGTTTCCAGACTTCACCGTGGCTACCTATGCAGAACCCTCAGTTCGGAGGCTCAAAACTAGAAACACAAGATCATGGTAAAATCCAACAAGTATAAAACTATGTTTAACTGATAATTTTGAAACCATTCCTATTTTTAAAAATGCCTTAACCTTTATTTTAGGTTCAGGGATATATGTGTAGGTTTGTTATATAGGTAAACTCTTGACTTGAGGGTTTGGTCTACAGATCCATTTCTCTGTTAGCAACAGTTGAAAAACTAGCTATACTTAACCACATATTATCACATGTGCATAACACATATAGACATAACAGACACAAAGACAGAAGCAGATCTTACAGATTTGTAAGATTCCTCATTTGCCCATCTTCAAAGTTTCTTCCTATTGTCAATCTCTTGATTAAGTCTTTTATGCCTAAAACAATTGTTAGAGAGGCAGCTCTAAATTCGCAGCTCTAAAGAGAGGACACAAGCAAAACAAGGTAGAAAGGTTTACATCTGAAAGCACAGAACTCAGGTTTAAACAAAGGCAGGGTTTGTTACACAAACATTAATCCATTGTCTTCCCCATAATTAAAGTTCCTAGTGGTTTAGGTGCAGAGACAGAGATACCTTACAAATGAAGATTTCCTTTATAGATGTAAATTTATTTCACAAAAGGATTTGAAGATTTCCAGTTAAATGAAATAAAGGTGTATGTGAGTTCTGTAAGTGGTCTCTTTAACTTAGCTGTAATTACTGAGTTTAGGGTGGTGCCCATTAAGGAATAGGGCAAAGAAAGCATTCTCCATGCCTGGTCTCTGCATGGACAGATCTGAAAAAGAAGCAAACCCAGTTTACCCTAAGGTTTACCTTTTGCAAACACTTTATCTAGGATAAAGTGTTTTATTTGCCTTTTATGAAGAGTCTTTAACAAACATTAAAAATATTAAACCTTTTTAGAAGCGTCTGCATATCAGTAGCCATCCCTAGATGAGACTAGTTTGGGAGCCCTCATTTTCAAATGCATTTCTTCAAGTTCAATGTTGTTCATTTGTAACAATCCATTGTAATTTTAAATGACCTTTAGTAAGATTTTGCCATTTCTAAAGCAATTACTGCTTCCAGGGCCTAATATAATACTTATGTCAGAGGCCTTTGAACCAGAGAAACTCAATCTTGAATAGGGGCTGAGTAAAACAAGGCTGAGACTAAAAAAGGATTTTTCCCAGTCACTTTGCAAGCCTGGCCAGCAGTGCCCCTACCCAGGCCTAGCTTGGTCACACTGCCTGCCACAGGAGGCAGCTTGCCCACTTGGCCTGCCCAGGCCATGCCTGGCTTGCACACCAGCTCAGCCTGTGGCTATGCCAGGTGTGCCTCAACCCATCTTTGCTATAGCCTGTATCCATCTTTGGCAGTTCCTGAGTTCTTGTCTCATGTCCAAGAAGAATGAATATATGGTGACAACTGAAGAGTGAAGAAGGCAGAGAAGAATTTTATTGAGCAAGGAGACAGCTCTCAGTGGAGAGTGGATGCTGGGGGAGGTCAGCCACTCATGGTTGGCTGGGTTTTCCCCCAGTGTGGCTGAGTCTGGGGCAATTATGGGCTCAGAATTGAGGAATGAATGCTGATTGGTTTGTGAATATGGAAAAAAGGTTAAAACAAAGGGACTACTAAACATGGGCGTGACAGTATAAAACACCAATTAGGGAAGGGTAGGTATATGTAAAATAGGTGAAGGATAGGGACTAATTAGAGGAAACCACGCCAAGTGGGAAGACAGGTTCTCAGTCTGGTTCACGGATTTGACTTGTAACTTGGCTTTCAGGCTTTAAACTGTCTTTGGCCTGGTGGTGGGATTTCACTGGGGACACACCCCAAAATACCTAATTTGAGTGCCTCCTGCTGAAAAAAGACCTGCTGGGCTGTGTCCCCGGGAGGCTAGGCATTTTTAGTCACAGGATGAGGCAGGAGGTTGGCACAAGATACAGGTCACAAAGACCCTGCTGATGAAACAGGATGCAGTAAGGAAGCCAGCCAAAACCTGGCAGAACCAAGATGACGATGAAAGTGACTTCTGGTCATCCTCACTGCTCATTGTATGCTAATTATAATACATTAGCGTGCTAAAAGACACCCCTACCAGCACCATGATAGTTTACAAATGCAGTGGTAACATCTGGAAGTTACCTTATATTGTCTAAAAGAGGGAGGAACTTGCAGCTCCAGGAATTTTTCACCCTTTTCCTGAAAGACACATGAATAATTCACCCCTTGGTTAGCATATAATCAAGAAATAACCATGAAAACGGCTGCTCTGCAAAGTAGCTATTTATTTACTGCTTTACTTTTTTAATAAACTTAACTTTCACTTTATTCTGTGGACATGCCCTGAGTTCTTTCTTGTGCAAGGGGTAAGCACCCTCTCTTGGGGTCTGCATCGAGATCCCTTCCCAATAACACTTACACATGTAAATGTAGGCATAGCTGGACAGTGGAGTAGTTAACTCTTTCGAAATTAGGGATCTCATTTTTACCTTGAATCTTGGCTTGGGCTCTCAGATCACCTTGATCAACTTAGCCAATGATTTTCCCTATCAAAGTACACAAGAAAAAAGAAACAAAGGGGGTAGAACACAAAAATACCTGCAAATTTGCCACCCCTGCAATATCGCCATTTACTACCAGTTTCTGTCTGATCCAGTCAGATATCTAATGCCTCTAAATGGAGCCAAGCCAGTTAATTATTGGATCCAATCTCATCCTGGACTCAGTCCAGTTTCTGTCATGACTTCCAAACCCAGTTTGTGTCAAACAAACTCAGATCACTCATAACACAAATCTGTGGAGCTTTGGAATCCAAGGGAGAACTTACCATGGCCTCTAGTTGCTGCAGGAAAGCAGTGGACACAGTGGGCCTAGCAAGTAACCTCTCTTGGTCACTTGATGCTCCTGGGAGTCTCTGGAAGCTCTGCTTTAGGTCTCACTTTAGATGCCATCTGTTAAAAGACAAACTTTAGACAAATTAGAGAGTTTAATTGAGCAATGAATGATTCATGAATTGGGCATCACCCCCACTTCCCCAGCCTTTACACCCCCAAACCCCAAGCCAGAGTAGATTCAGAGACTTCAGTGCAGCCACATGTTGGAAGATGTATGGACAGAAAAAGGAAAATGACATTCAGAAAATGGAAGTGAGGTGCAGAAACAGCTGGATTGGTTACAGTTTGGTGTTTGCCTTATTTCTGGGTTGGTTACAGTTTGGCATTTGCCTTATTTGAACACAGTTTGAACACTTGATCACCTTGGATTTGCCAATACTTGGTGATTAGCACAAGACTAGGTTATGCTCTGTTTACACATACAGTTAGGTTACAGTTTACTATGGAAAAACCTTTAGGCTCAACTTAAAATATGTAAGAAGGCAACTTAAGACTAAACCTAATTTAACAGCTGAATGACCAACTGAAATAAATTTTTAGGAGAACATTCAGTAAACCTGAAGATAATAAGAAAGTCTGAATGGTCATATTCAGGGTAGAAAGGGTGAGAAACAGGTTGGTAAGACTCAGGTAATTTTCTCCTTGCTGTGAATTTCTTATCTTAATCCATTCAGATGTTTTAACAAAATACCATATCCTGGGCAGCTTATAAACAACAGAAATTGATTTCTCACAGTTCTAAAGGCTGGAAAGTCCAAGATCAAGGCACTGCGATATTTGGTGTCTGATGAGGCCCTGCTTTATTGTAGATGACCATCTTCACACTGTAACTCCACATGAAAAAAGGGGCGAGGGGTCTCTCTCAGATTTTTTTTTTTTTTGGTAATTAAAAAAAAAACAAACCTGCACATGTATTTTTTTATTTAAAAAATATAACAAACCATTATTTTTTTAAGAGACAGTGTACTGCTCTTTCACCCAGGCTGGAGTGCAGTGGCACAGTCATAGCTTACTCTAACCTCAAACTCCTGGGCTCAAGCATTCTTCCCACCTCAGCCTCCCAAGTAGCTGGGACCACAAGCACATACCACCACACTCAGCCAATTTTTTTAATTTTAAAATTTTTTTTAAATTTTTAAAATAGCTCTTGAAAGGATGGGATCTCACTATGTTGCCCAGGCTGGTCTTGAACTCCTGGTCTCAAGTGATCCTCTCACCTCAGCCTTCCAATGCATTGGCATTGCAAGCATGAGTCACCATGCCTGGCTCATATGTCTTTATAAGGACACTGATCCCATCCATGAGAGCACTGCCCTGATGACCTAATCATTCCCCAGCGTCCCCACCATCTAATACCATCATCTTGGCAGTTAGAATTTTAGCATATTAATGCTGGGGCAATATAAATATTTAGTCCATTGTATTGTGAGTATGACTGAATTGGCAGTTTATCATAATGCATATTTACTGCCTTGTTTTACTTTCTCTTTCTTTGTGTCTTGTCTCTTCAACTGGACTATGAGCTCTTGAGAAATGAGTCTAAGTCTGTCACCTATCTATGCCCTTGCAGTCTCTAGCACAATGTCACACATAGAGACAGCACAATAGATATTTGTTGATTGCTTGATTGAAACCATGGGTAATGATCTAGTTAGCTTTTGTTTTTTTTTAAATTCAAAGTGTTTTCTCACTGCGTAGTATTCTATCCTCAATTTATCTTTTGGATGCTGAGGTTGAAGGTGACTAAGAGATTGTACCATTCTTCCGGTGGTTCTAAATGCATTATTGATTAGTAACAGAATTGACTAGCATAAATGGCAGTTGAGGATTTTCTTCCTCTCTTTTATCTTGTGTCATTTTAGCAGAAAGTGAAGGATGATTTCTAAGCCTCCTAAAAGAGCTGCATGATAAATAACTGCTGGATAAATTAATATGCTCTTGTAGATGAGAGCAAAACAAGGGACCAGGTCTGGCTGTCCTGATTTTGCTTTCTTTGTTCAGCCCACTGACGGGAGTTGCCCTTGCTCTTGGTTCAGGTCCCAGCTCCTCCCTGGCTTGTCTGTAGCTCTGGGTGAGTCATGGCAACCTTGTTGGCCCTCCCTTTTCCAATTGTAAAAGAGTAATGCGTTGCCACCAGATGATGTCTTAAAGCACCTGCAACTTCTGGAATGGAAGACCCTCTGGAAACACAGAGCTGTGTGGTTGCAGAAAACGGGCTCTTTGCATGATAACTAACTCATCTTCCTCTCTCCCCCAACCAGATTTCCTGCTGAGGTAAGTAATGTGGAGTGGTTTTTTTGTTCTTTTTCTTCAGGCTTCAGTTCCTTTTGTCTATGTCTGGCCTTGTAAATGTGGCGAATAAATGCTATAATTATAACCCTTTTTGACAGCTCTGTAATTTAATTGTAATTCATTCTGAGCATCTGTTTAAGACAGTGATGTGTATTGAAGATACAGCTGTTCCAATCTCATCTGCTAAACTGACAGGCATCAGTTGGAATCATAGTCCCAGCAACTGTGGAAACTTCCGATCTATTCAAGACCAAAAGTAGGGATACAATGTGTGTGTGTGTGTGTGTGTGTGTGTGTGTGTGTGTGTGTGAGAGAGAGAGAGAGAGAGAGAGAGAGACTATGTTCCACGTTCCATATCCTGGTTTGGCAAAAGTAGTAGTGTAATATTTGAAGAGAAGCAACATTTAAAATTGGCCTTTGTGTAAATATGAAATTTATTTACATAAATATGAAAGTTACTCTGAAGTGGAAAATCTCTCAAGTTTACCTTTTGCAGAAAGCTAAGCTGTATTTTTTCTATTAACATTTAGAGGGGTCCCCCTATAAACCTGAAGTTGATTTCTGGTACCACTGGTTTGGGGTCATTGCTTATCAAATGTATGAGCGACCTAGGGATGCCCTAACAAAGTACCACAAACTGGGTGGCTTCAACAACAAATATATTGATTGTGTAAACCAAGAAGTATCTGAGACAAGTCTTAATCAATGTAGAAGTTTATTTTGCCAAGCTTAAGGACATACTCATGATGCAGCCTCAGAAGGTCCTGGCAACATTTGCCCAAGGTGGTTGGGCTTCAGCTTGGTTTTATACATTGTAGAGAGACATAAGATATCAATTAATATATGTAAGATGTACGTTGGTTTGGTCCAGAAAGAGGGAGGTCGGGTGGGAGAGGGGAGGGCTTCCAAGTCCTAGGTGGATTCAAAGATTGAAATAGTTTCAATCTTGAATTCAAAATTGAAATAGTTGGCAGTCGGTTGAAATAGTTTATTTAAAGACCTGGAATCAGTAGAAGGGAGTGTCTGGGTAAAGATAAGCGTTATGGAGATCAAAGTTCTTATGCAGATGGAGCTTTCAGGTAGCAGGCTTCAGGGAGAATAGATTGTAAATGTTTCTTATCAGACTTAAAGCGTCTGTAAATGTTTCTTATCAGACTTAAAGCGTCTGTTCTGTCAGTATTCAAGTTTCTGTTTTAATGTTAATGCTGGTCAGCTGTGCCTCAATTGCAAGTGGAGGAAGGTATAAGTAATGAGGCATGTTTGACCACCACTCCCATCATGGCCTGAATTAGTTTTTCAGATTAACTTTGGAATGCCCTAGGCCAAGAGGAAGGATTCGTTCAGTTGCTTGGGGGTGGGCTTAGAGTTTTATTTTTTGTTTTACAATTGTGTCACCATTATGGAGGCTAGAAATCCAAAACCAAAGTGTTGGCAGGGTTGGTTCCTTCTGAGGGCTGTGAGGGAGACTCTGCTTCCTGCCTCTGTCCTGGCTTCTGGTAGCCTCAGGTGTTCCTTGGCTTGTACATGATGTTCTCCCTGTGTCTTCACATTGTCTTTCTTTAGGTGTGTCTTTGTCTCCAAATCTCCCCTTTTTACAAGGATATCGGCCTTATTAGATTAGGGCCATCCTAATGACCCCACTTTAGCTTGATTACTTCTGTAAAGACCCTGTCTCCACATAATGTCACATTCCGAGATAGTAGTGGTTAGGACTTCAAGATATCTTTTTGCGGGGACACAATTTAACAAATGTCTACTTAAATATTCAGGAATTTTCTTCTTTTCTTTTTTTTTACCCCTTTCTTTTTTTTTTCAAGAAGAGATGGAGTCTTACTATGTTCTCCAGGCTGTTCTCAAACTCCTGGGCTCAAGCAATCCTCCTGCTTTGGCCTCCCCAAGTCCTGGGATTACAAGACTAGCCACCTCATCTGACCTGCTTCCTTTTTTCCCCTTCTCCTTCCCCTTCCCCTTCCTCTTCCTTCCTTCCTTCCCTCCCTCCTTCCCTCCCTTCCTCCTCCCTTTCTTTCAACAGGCTCTCTCTCTTTCACCCAGGCTGGAGTGCAGTGGCATGATCATAGCTCATTGTAACCTCAAACTCCTGGGCTCAAGCAGTTCTGCTTCAGCCCCCACAAAGTGTTAGGGTTACAATCATGAGCCACCATCCCCAGCCTAGAAATTTTCTTCATATAATGACTGCAAATAATTTCAGTTTAAGAGGCTTTTAGATGATTGCAGGAAGAATCTCACAAGAATTCTTTATTTCATAATGATATTGTTCTTCTAATTTATTTTTGGCTATAACATAGAGCAATAAATTTACCATCTTTCTTGATATTTGGCCAAGTAGTTGCAGAGGGGCCTGTTCTGCTTTTGACCTTCGTTGCCCTGAATATGGCTTACTGAATATGAAATGTTATGAAAAGAATCAGTAATGGGGAACCTCAGAACTTTCTAACTGGTAGATGGATTGAAGATGGACTAATCTAACTGAAGATTAATAACTTGCCTCTCCCCCAAACCCCAGTTCTCTTCTTACCTCTACTTATACTCCCTGTTGCAAGAGGGAGTTTGAATATAATTCAAGATGCTCCTAGTAACAGGAAATTCCTTCATTTGAGGACTCTGGTGGGCTAGACCACAGCTGGCTATGAAACAAATTTGAGAACAATAAGATTAAGGAAATAAAATAGAAGGAATGGAGATAACTCTATGTGATAGAAATAACAATGAAATGAATTTATATTAGGGTTTTGTTTTTTTGTTTTTTTTGAGACAGAGTATTTTTCTGTCACCCAGGCTGGAATGCAGTGGCATGATCTCAGGTCACTGCAACCTCTGCCTCCTCAATTCAAGTGATTCTCATGCCTTGGCCTCACAACCAGCTGGGATTACAGGTATGTGCCACCATGCTTAGCTAATTTTTGTATTATTAGTTGAGATGGGGTTTTGCCACGTTGGCCAGGCTGGTCATGAACTCCTGGCCTCAAGAGATCCGCCTGCCTCGGCCTCCCAAAGTGCTGGAATTACAGACGTGAGCCACCATGCCCAGATGAAATGAAAACATCCTGGTCAAGGTTGTGCAGTCAACTCGTGATCTTAGAGAAATATATCCATCTTTTTTCGTAACTGTTCACTGTGGGCATTGGATCACTTGGTGATTTCTCAGATACCTTCTAGCTTAAAGTCCTGTGGTTCCAGGGACAGTTAGATAGTAATGATTTAGGTCAATGCTTAAATATGTGTGTTTAGTAAGAAGCTTAAAAGGTGTTGGGTAAAAAATTTAACATCTGTGAAAACATAAATGACCATTTGGTGCATTCAGGCATACAGTATAATACTGCAGGCAGATAAATTGAAAAAACTGATTGGGAGTATTTGGTTGAAAGAAATACAAGAAAGGAAATAAGAAGATTATATTAGATTGAAAGCGGGGGGGAAAGGAATAAAATCACTCAGAAACCTACCTTTGGTATCGTAGGCAGGGCACTGGTCTGGAGGGCCAATTACACTAGCTCCTTCCCTACAGCTTTGATCAGCAACCATACCTTGTATTCTTATTACTAATCAACTGTTTTTCTGAAGCCAAATTCTTACTCTCACCATAAGCTGAAATACTCCTAAACATACAAGAAAAAAAAATTAGACTGCAGTCCTTTGTTTTCTGGAAGATTATCACAGGGATCTAATTAGGGGAACTAGTGATTTCCAGTCTCTGCTTTTGTAACCGATTGTTGGCTCTCCATAAATAAACCTATGGAGGTTCACTTTGCTCACCAGGAAATGAGACTGTGAGGTTTTCATTGGTGTATGCCCAGGGATAAGTAGGTGTTCTTTGAAGGAGTCTGATAGCCTGCTGGGGCTTGCTGGAAGAAGGATACAATCCTCTCTGCAGCTGTTGGTGTGCTGTGTGAATAATACAAGATGTTGATTTCAAGGACCATCTGGAATGAAGGCAAACCAATAAATTCATTTTAGTGGACTGGTAAAATTCTTTGCAAGCCTGACTTTTGGTATTCTTTTTGGAATTCCATTATTTGAAGTTAGGATTCTTTGGGGAAGGGATTGGGTTGGCCATAAGGCATGATCTTTCATTTATTCACTACTGACTAGTACAAATAGTAACATGGTACATCATGACATGTAGTGTATTATAGACTTGAAGGAAGGACTCTGTGGGCATAGTGGAAGGGAAAATTGATTAGTCCTAGTAGGGGAGCATAGTCCTTGGTAGTTCTACTTGAGACAAGTGAGGGCAGGCTTCCAAAAGGATGTGTCATATAGCTGGATCTTGAAAGATAGATAGAAAAAAAACTCACCAGATGGAGAAGTGAAAAGAAGTTCCAGGCAGCAGATAATCACAGACAAAGAAAGCATTTGGTGTATTCAGAATCCATTTTCCTTGGGGTTTGGGATTTGTAATGAGGAATGGCAAGGCAAATCCCTGGAAAAAGGGTAGGTTAGAGCTAGATTATGAAAGATGTTGAATATTGTGCCATGCTAGGGAGTTGAACTTGATCCTGTAGTTAAGAGGGAGACACTGTAAGTTTTTAAGCATGATCAGATCTGTATTTTAGAATGATCAACCCAACAGCCACATGAAGAATGGATTGGAAAGTACAAGATTGCAGTCAGGAAAATGAATTTGGAAGCTATTCAAATACTTCACTGAAGAAAAGCAAGAACACGAGCAGTATGTTTGGCGTACATATTTGTTATTAAGGGGAAAAAAGAATATAGGTGTTTTTGTGAATGCATAAAAAACATTGAGAGATTCACATAAAACAGCAGTATTTTGAGGAAGAAGAAACTGACTTGAGGAATGAAGTGGGAAGAAGAATTTATTACTTAAACCTCAAAACCAAATGCAACAAAAACCAAAATAAATAAATGAGGCTTCATTAAACTAAAAAGTTTCTGCACAGCAAAAGAAATAATCATCCAGAGTAAACAGACGACTCACAGAATGGGAGAAAATATTTGCAAACTACACATCTAAGAAAGGACTAGTATTCAGAATCTGCAAGGAATTCAAACAAATCAGCCAAAAAAAAAAACCCTCCAAAACCCAAATAATCTCATCAAAAAGTGGGCAAATGACATGAACAGACACTTCTCAAAAGAAGACGTACAAATGGCCAACAAACGTGAAAAAATGCCCCGCATCACTAATTATTAGGAAAATGCAAATTAAAACCAAAGTGTACTACCTACTACCTTACCCCAGCCAGAATGGCTATTATTAAAAAGTCAAAAAATAGTAGATATTGGCATGGATGTGGTGAATACAGAACACTTATACACTTCTGGTGGGAATGTAAATTAGTACAACCTCTGAGGAAAACAGTATGGAAATTTTTTAAAGAACTAAAAGTAGATCTACAATTCAACTCAGCAGTCCCACTGCTGGCTATCTACCCAAATGAAAAGAAGTTATTATATCAAAATCATGCCTCCATGCATATGTTTATTGCAGCACAATTCACAATTGCAAAGATACAGAGCCAGTCTGAGTTCTTATCAATCAATGAGTGGATAAAGAAAATGTGATATATATACATATCATGGAATCCTACTCAGCCATAAAAAGGAATGATATAATGTCTTTTGCAACAACTTGGATAAAGCTGGAGGCCATTATTTTAATTGAAATAACACAGGAATGGAAAATCAAATGTTGTATGTTCTCACAAGCGGGAGCTAACGTATGGGTATGCAAACACATACAGAATGGTATAATGCACTTTGGAGACTCTGAAGTGGGGAGGGAGGGAAAGAAGTGAAGATTAAAAACTACATATTGGGCCGAGCGAGGTGGCTTACGCCTATAATCCCAGCACTTTGGGAGGCCTAGGCAGGCGGATCACGAGGTCAGGAGTTCAAGACTAGACTGGCCAACATGGGGACACCCCGTCTCTACTAAAAACTACAAAAATTAGCAGGGCATGGTGGCTTGTGCCTGTAATTCCAGCTACTTGGGAGGCTGAGGTAGGAGAATTGCTTGAACTGGGACCTGGGAGGTGGAGGTTAGAGTGAGCCGAAACTGAGATCACGCCACTGCACTCCAGCCTGGGCTACACAATGAGACTGTATCTCAAAAAAAAAAAAAAAAACACTATATATTGGGTGCAGTGTATACAACT
>NW_022436945.1:42280762-42397528 GCF_009761245.1 Sapajus apella
AAAAAAAAAAAAAAGAAAAAGAAAAAAGTAAAGAAATGAGCCGGGCATAGTGGCAGCGTGCACCTGTAATCACAGCTACCTGGGAGGCTCAGGCAGGAGAATCACTTGAACCTGAGAAGTGGAAGTTGCAGTGGGCCGAAATCATGCCATTGCACTCCATCCTGAGTGACAGAACAAGACTCCATCTTAAAAAAAGAAAAAGAAAAAAAAAATTAAGGAAAGAAATGAAAATTAAGAACCAGTAAACAAAACAAAACAAAAAAAAAGGCGGCAGGTCTTCATCTTGTAATGACCATAGTAAAATATCCTGAATAGAAGTTCCTGAAGAAATTGATGGCAGACAAGAGATACTAAGCACCTGAACTAAGGCAGTGTATCTTTAATCTCTTTTTAATCCAAAGGGTCATCTCTTTTTCTTTTTTCTTGATTCTTTTCTTTTCTTTTCTGATAACACTTTGAATTTGTTCTCTTGAGTATCCCACAGACTGGATTTTGCTAGTTGTATACCTGTGGTGTACTTCATAAATGTTCCCATGTCCTCTTTATTTTCTGTAAATTGGTAGGGATTGAGGTGCTTTCAGATTTAGATTAATTTTTCCCTTTCAAGACTATCTCATAGGTGGTGTGTTTTTCCATCAGGGACAGATAATGTCAGGTTGCCTCATTTTTGTGAGTCTTCTAGTACTTATGGTTTCATTTTTAAAATTTTAGTCTTTGTTACACTTGGAGTCTATTCTGGTGTCTGGTGTGCGTGTGGTTCCAACTTTTTCTTTTCCAGTTGGCTGTCCAGCTGTCCCAGAAACATTTATTGAATGGTCTGCCTTTCTCCACTGACTTAAGATGCCATTTTTATCGTATATTAAATTCTCAAGTGTATTTGGTCTGCTATCTGTTCTATTCCATTGATTTATCTGTCTGTTCATGCAACAGTTCCACACTGTTTTGTTGTTATTATTATTATTATTTTTTAATTTATTTGTTTAAGATGGAGCCTTGCTCTGTCACCCAGGCTGGAGTGCAGTGGTGCGATCTCGGCTCACTGCAACTTCCACTTTCCGGGTTCAAGCTATTCTCCTGCCTCAGCTTCCTGAGTAGCTGAGACTACAAACATGTGCCACCATGCCCAGCTAATTTTTTGTATTTTTATTAGAGACAGCGTTTCACCATATTGGCCAGGATGGTCTCGAACTCCTGACCTCGTGATCTGCTTGCCTCGACCTCCCAAAGTGCCAAGATTACAGGCATGAGCCACTATGCCCTGCCTATTTTTATTTTTTTAGACAGGATCTCATTCTTTGTCCAGGCCGAAGTACGGTGACACAGTCTCAGCTCACTGAATCCTTGAACTTATGGGCTCAAGTGATTCTACCACCTCAGCCTTACAAGTAGCTGGGACTACAGGCACCTGCCACCGGGCCCGGTTAATTTTTTAATTTTTGTGGAGACAGGGTCTTGCTATGTTGCCCAAGCTGGTCTTGAATTCCTGGCCTCAAGCAATCCTCCCTCCTTGGCTTCCCAGTGTTGGGATTACAGGTGTGAACCACCACGCCTGGCCTGGTTTTAATTATTAAGGTCTAATAAAACGTTTTAATATTTGGCAGAGCTAGTTTCTTTTTATTACTCTTTTTTTCCCCAGAGCTTTCCTCACTATTTTTTTTTATTGGAATTGCATTTGACTTCCAGGTTAAGAAGAAATGACATCTTTATGATGTCAGTTTTTCCTATCTGAGACCACAGTGTGCTTTTCCATTTGGTCACTTGTCTGTCCTTTAAAAATGACTTGAAATTTTGTTCATATATCTCCTTCACATTCCTGTTAAGTTTATATCTAGGCCTTTTATTGTGTTGGCTGCTATACTTGAAGTCTTTTCATCCATTCTATCTCCTGTTTGTTATTTATGGAAGCCATTACTTCACATTCATCAGGCTTACTAAATTCTGTTGTGTTTCAATAGTTTTCCAGGTGATGCTCTAGAGTTTTTCATCATCTCATCTGCACATAGTGATGGTTTAATCTAATTAATTAGAAAAATGCAAATTAAAAACCACAGTGAGATGCCTACCACCTTACCCCAGCCAGAATGGCTATTACTAAAAAGTCAAAAAAAAAAAAAATAGATGTTGGCATGGATGTGGTAAAAAGGGAATGCTTATATAAGGCTGGTGGGAATGTAAATTAGTACAACCTCTATATTATATAGTCTGAGATTGACCTAATTTCTTTCTATTGTGTTGCCTTAACCATCTACATGCTTAATCCTGCTTCTTCAAACCTGTTTTTTCTTCAGTTGCTAGTTCTAGTTCACCATACTGTCTTTTGGTTTAAAGCCAGCTCTTCCAGCACAAGCCTCCTCCTGGAAGCAGGTGACCTCACTGTCTCCTTCACCCTGAAGCTGGGAGCCAACTGTCCTCAATTGGTAAAAGATCTGGAGAGGGTTGGGTGTCAGAGGATATCAGCCTTAGGCCAGGGGCCCTTTAGTCTCCACCTCAAGTCTTCACTCTTCGATCTCCACACCCTTATTCTTGCAAGGAGATTAGCTCTTCATTTGCGATCTTCTCTGAACATGGTTATGTGTTTATTATTACTATTATTTGAGATGGAGTCTTGCGCTCTCACCCAGGCTGGAGTGCAGTGGCTTGATCTTGGCTCACTGCAACCTCCACCTCCTGGGTTTAAGTGATTCTCCTGCCTCAGCCTCCCGGAGTAGCTGGGATTACAGGTATGTGCCACCACACCTGGCTAATTTTTTTGTATTTTTAGTAGAGATGGGGTTTCACAATGTTGGCCAGACTAGTCTCGAACTCCTGACCTCGTTATCAACCTGCCTCAGCCTCCCAAAGTGCTGGAATTATAGGTGTGAGCCACCACGCTGGCCTCTACATGGTTATTTTTTTAAATAAAGACACTTCCATTGAATATTCCTCTTCTATATCTTTCTCTTCTTGATCTTTATCTTTTCTCTTTCCTCCATCTCCTCTGCCTCCCTGAACCCATTTCTTCTTACCTGCCTTCCATTTATTTCTCTCATCTTCTATTTCTCTTACATATTTCTCATTCCCCAAGTACCTCTTATTCTTTGTATTATATTTGATTTTGAGTCTAAGGGATGCCTAAAGTCTTATTATAAAGGAAAAAAAAATCGTACAGCTTGATTTGCCATGCTTGATTAGGTAGAAATATTTAGGGCTTACTTTTCGTTCATTATTGTGAAAGTGAGACAGGAATGACCAGTTAGTGAAGCAGGATTAGCATGCCCCATCTATCTAATGTCTTTTTGGACCTTTAGGGAGTAATTCAAGATCATAACACTAGCTGTGGAGTAATTTTTGAGATATTACTGTGTAATACAAGGAAGTCTCCATTTTTAGGTAGAACCCATTCGTGGAAGCCACATCTTCAAGCTGTTGCTGTAAGGCAGAATCCTGAGTTTGCTTTTCGTCCTCCTCTGCAACTTTCTCCTTGTCCATTTATATATTATTCAGTGTCACCAGAAAATACAATGAATGTGTGAACGGAGCCCTGAAAGTGAAATATTGGGCCTGAATGAGCACAAAATAGCAAAAGAAGTGGGGCCTTCTTATGTCACGTTGGGTTTTCTACCAAGGTTGGAGTCATGTTTCTTTTTCTACCTAATCAAGCATGGTAAATAAAGCTGTACAGTTTTTTGTTTGTTTGTTTGTTTGTTTGGCTTTATAATAAGACTTTAGGCACCCCTAAGATTCAGAAACCATGTCTTAATCATCACTGAATGTAAGACTTTGACTACCCCAGAGGAGGCATATTATAAGTATTTGATGATTTGGTGAACTAAACTAGACCAAACCATCTTATTAGATGGCACATTGTTTGAGATCTAGGAATTGTGTTGTGAGATTGATGGTTGATTTAGATCACCTTTCAGTCCTGGTATTCCACTGCAGATCAGCTGCTGAGAATGAGAGAGGAGAAATGCAGATAAAAAACTATGAAATGAGTTTTCTTGCCCCTTTTGTGTTGGCTCAATTAGCCTCTATTCCTTAGTAGCCCCAGAGGTCTATAGTGCAATAAATTTCATTATAATGATTCTGAGTCAGCAAAAAAGGGTAAAATTATATTCTGTATGCTCTGTTGCTAAGAGAAAATTTGAGAAATCCATTAAGATAGTGCTATAGTTTGCTGTTTGTCCCCCAAACCTCATGTTGAAATTTTATCCCCAGTGCTGGAGGTGTGGCTTAATGGGAGGTGTTTGGGTCAGGCTAGGGGACGAATCCCTCAAGCATAGATTAATGCCCTCCCTGTGGAGCAAGGAGAGGTGAGTGAGTTCTATTTGTTCCTAGGAGCTGCTTGTTAAAAAGAGCCTGCCACCTGCCTTCCTTCCTTCTCTCCCTCTCCTTCATGCCTCTCTCTCTTTCTCTTTCTCTGTCTCTGTCTCTCTCTGTCTCACTGTCTCTCTCTCTTTTGTTCTCTCTGTGTCTCTCCTGATCCCCAAGGTGATGATATTAGAAGGTGGGGACTTTGGAAGGTGGCTCTGCCTTCATGAATGGGATTCATGTCCTTTTTCCCTTGAGTCCCTTTTGTCCTTCCATCTCTTCCACCTTGTGAGGACACCACATTTGTTCCTTTTTTGCCCTTCTGCCATATGAGAAGGCAGTAAGAAGGCGTCATCTGTGAGGAACAGGGCCCTCACCAGACACTGAATATTCTGGCACCTTGATCTTGGACTTCCCAGCCTCTAGGACTGTAAGAAATAAATGTTTATTGTTTATAAATTGCACAGTCTAAGGTATTTTGTTTTAGATATCTTAGAATGGACTAAGATACATGTGAATGAATGAAAGAGGGCCTCTACTATGCTATGTATGGATTGCCAGTTGAGGAATAACTAAAACACAATAAGAAATCCACAATTGAATTGTATGAACATTAAACCGGATGCTTCGTAGCTGATACAAATGCCACCTCATAATCATCATTGTTGTCATGTATGGTACCTTCTGAATAAAGGGAAGCTTGCCTTTTTGCAAACTCAGCCAGGGGTAAGGTGTATACCAGAATGCAGGAGCTCATTTCCATCTTCATTGCTTCCACTGCTACCCCTGCACAACTCTGTGATTTACCTCTGGATGTCTTATTACAGCTCTCCAGTACTCAGTGCCTTTATAATGATGGAGAAAGAACTAACAGGGTAAACTCTGAGTGATATTACTGCTTAGAAATTAAAAATATTGCTTGGAAAACAAAAAGCATGTCTTTATGTTTGCCCCTGCACTGTGGATTTACCGCTTATTTCCTTGTGTCTTTTATCATCCCATTAAAGCATGAAAATAGTTCACATCTCTCCCCATCTGTTCACCACATTAATTGCCCTGGGCAGGAAGAACTTTCTTCAATATAGATATTCTTCCTCTTTGTGGTTTTAAGTCCATTACATACCCCAGCTGCTTTCCTGTTTGACATTTTAATCTTCTTATTGGTATTGCGGTATGTCCTTGGTGCCAGCTAAGCAGGTTAGGTATGGTGACTGAAGTGACCCTTAGCTCCTTTGATAAAAAGCATGCAGGCCTTTTTCTGCATATATTGAACCTTGGGTGGTGATTTGGCCTTTTCAAGTTGAAAAGCAGATACATATCAATTGTTCTATTAAACAGCGTGTACTGAGCACTGCTGTCTGTCTGTGGTGGCCCAGGTGTGGCACACAGACACAGCATTGTTCCTACTCAAAAAGTAGTGGTGTGTTAGAAAAGATGAAATTGATTCAGAAGGTCTAGTTCTGCAGCTGACTTGCCTTATACCCTTGCTTTAGCTGCTTTTTCTAGAAAATGAAGGAATTGAAAGTGAACAGTGGTTTTTGAGCAGTGTTTCTGAAAGATTCTTGGCACGTAGGACCTGTCATAGAGGGCTAAGCTTAGGCTCCAAGGTCTTCAAAGTGCTGCAAGTCTCTCTCTTGTATGTATGAGGTCTCCATATAGAATTTCAAATGAAGATTTTCAGAGCTGAAAGTATTTGTGAGCAAGTGGACTAAATGGGTCCCAGCATTTCTTTCAGTTCTCATTTTCTGTGAGCCTATGACTGCTACAAAATATAACAACATAAATAATTACATGCAAGGTCATGTGACGTAGAATTCTGTATCAGTTGTTCACCTAGTACTAACTTCCTTGTTGGCTGGAGAATGGCATTGCTACTGAACATCATAGCTCTCTTCAGGTAGGTACCTTATGGACTTGGATCAGCATATATATGTGGAATTTAATATGATTGGTTATCCTGGAAAATATAGAAAAAGTTAAAAAAAAAAAAAGAAAGAAAAAGAAAAATTGCTAACAAATCCTTTACCTAAAGAGAAAGAGAATCACTCTTATACTTCTGGTTTATTTTCTTTCTAGGCTGTGTTCTTATACATCATGATATTTTAACATAGTTTTGAAATACACACACACACACACACACACACACAGAGTTTATCCCTGGATTTCTGTTTAGCCCTAGAATGTAGATATTTTTCTGAGTGCCACCAGGGAAGAGGCAGCATCTATTGTCCGTCAGTACATATCCAACACATCGCACAATGCCTGCACAATGATAGGTGCTCAGCGAATATTCACTAATGAAATTACTTGTTAAATAAATATCACACAAATGTAAAAAAGTATGTTTCTGCCTGTTCTCTACTATTAAAAGCTTCTATTGCTTATCTTCTAAAGATGACTGTAGGCATGTGTGACCCAGCGGCTCCACTCCTATGAATATCCAGCAGAAATGCGTTTATTCACTGAAAGACATGCTAGAGAATGTTACAGGAGCAATACTAACAATAGGAAGAATGAGAAACTACCCAAATGCCTATCAACATATGTTGAGGTAAATTACGTGGATTCACACAAGGGAGGCAAAGCAGCAATGGTGATGAGAAATCCACAACCATACACAAGCCAGATACAAAAGAGTGCATGCTGCCTGATTCCATTTACATAAAGTACAGGAGAAACCAAGTCAGGATAGGGAGCATGAGAAGACTACTAGATGCTGCTGTTGGATTTCTTGATCTGGATGCTGGTTTACTTGGTTGTGTCCATTTTTCAAAAACTCATCAAGTGTTAAAATGTGGCTATTCTTTGACCCAGCAATTTAGGTATTCAGACTTTATATGCAAGCAGCTATAAAATGGACCTTCCAATTATTAATTCACTAAAGAACATGTGTTGTGTATATACTAGGCACCATAAAGAAATACTTAAGAACGTACAAAAAATTAGTGAATAATGGTGTTTATTGCAGTTATAATAAGTTACAAACATGGAGAAAGATGAAAACCAACTCAACTCTCCCACAGTAGGAGCATATGTGCAGTAGTCCCACCTTCCTGCTCCTTACCCCTTTTCGTTTCTGCTCCCTGCCCCTTTGTGTTTCTGCTCCCCTACCCATTCCCAGGCAACCACTGATCTGCTTCCTGTCACTATAGATTACTTTATATTTTCTAGAATTTTATATAATGGAATCATATAGTATGTTTGTTCTCTTTTTTTGTTTGCATACTTTAACTCAACATAATTTTGATTAACTCAGCTTCCTCTATGTTATAGCATGTACTAATGCTATAACATTCCTTTTTATTGCCAAATTAATCCCTTTTTATTGCCAAGTAGTATTCCATTGTTTGGATATACCACAATTTGTTTATCCTCCTCTTAATGGACATTTGGATTGTTTCCTACTTGGGGCTTCTGTGAATATTCTAGATGTCTTTCATTTCGGTTGGGAATGTTTTCATTTCTCTTGGGTAAATACCTAGGAGTGAAATGGCTGGATCCTATGATAGATGTATGCTTAACTTTTTAAGCTATTATCCAAATGTTTTCCAGAGTTTCATTCCCATCAGCAGTATATGAGGTCCCCGTTTGCCACATCCTTGCCTATAGTTAGCATATGGAGTCTTTGTAGTTTTATCTAATATAATAGATACTTAGCAGTATAGTTTAAAACATCTCCCCTCCCTTCCCCTTCCCTCCCCTTCCTTTCTTCCCCTCCCTCCCCCTCCTCCCCCTCCCCCCCAATCTGTTGCCCAGGCTAGAGTTCAGTGGCCTAATCTCAGCTCACTGCAACCTCTGCCTCCTGGGTTCAAGAGATTCTCCTGCTTCAGCCTCCCAAGTAGCTGGGATTACAGGTTCCCGCCACCATGCCCAGCTAATTATTTTTGTATTTTTAGTAGAGATGGGGCTTCACCATATTGGCCAGGCCGCTCTCGAACTCCTGAACTCAAGTGATCCACCCACCTTGGCCTCCCAAAGTGCTGGGATTACAGGCCTAAAACATACATCTTTCTTAATAACTAGTTTTGCAGAACATTTTTTCATGTGCTTATTTACCATTGGCTTATCTATTTGTGAAATGTTCAAATCTTTTCTCAGTTTTTAATTAGATGATTCATTTACTTATATTAAGTTAGGTGAGTTTTAAAATATATTTTGGATTCAAATGCTGTGTTAGGTGTAGAATTTATCACTGTCTTCTCCAAATCTGTAACTTATAATTTCATTCACAGTTTCATATGGATTTGAGAATCAGTCAACTTCAACCTAACTGCCTGATGAGAATTTAATTTGATTGTGTTGAATCTATAGGTCAATTTGGGGAGAATTAATAACAATATTGAGTCTTCCAACCCATGTATATTGTACGTCTCTCCAATTATTTAGGTTGCTTTTTATTTCTCCTATTATTGTTGTTTTGTAGTTTTCAGAGTACAGGTCTTTCACATCTTTTGTCAGATTTATCCCTAAGTATGTTATATTTTACAAATGGTGTCATTTTCATAATTTTAATTTTCAGTTGTTTGTCTCTATCACATAGAAAGACAGTTGATTTTCATATACTGATATATCCTGCAATCTTTCTGGACTCACTAGATCTAGTAGACTCCATCATTTTTAAAAATAGCTTTACTGAGGTATAATTCACATACCAAAAATTCACCCTTTTAAAGTATACAACTCAGTGTTTTTTCACTATATTCACAGTGTCATGCAACCATCACCACTATCCAGTTTTAGAGTTTTCACTACCCTTGAAACAAACTGCTACTCAGCAGCAGTCACTCCCTGCTCCTCTCCTCCCACAGCCCCTGGCAATCACCGATCTGTTTTCTGTCCTCTAGTTTTGCCTTATCGGAATAAATGGAATTATTCTGGCTTCTTCTACACAGCATAATGTGAAGGTTTAACCACATTATAGCATGAATAAGTACTTCATTCCTCTTTATGACTGAATAATATTTTCCATTATGTGGATATATATCACATCTTGTTTATCAGCCGATGGATATTTATTTAGGTAGTTCCCACTTATTAACAATGATCGTTAACACTGCTATGAACACTGTGTGGTGATTCCATCATTTTTAAAACTCTGTTTGTTATAACAAAAATATTATTATTGTAAAAAGGGAAAATAGTGAAACAAAGCTTAGAGAAGAATGATTAAAGAGTCCACCAAGAATGGTTAAAGAGTCAGGGTTTGATAGGGTAAAGGAAAGGCAGGGAGCAGGACAGAGGTAAGCACAAGGTTTAAAGCCTTAGTGGTACTAGAAATAGGGAAACGGTGGGGGTATTCATTAATTCATTTCCATATGACAATGATATATGATGTGCCTTGAAGTTAAAATGTTTCACTAGATAACCATAATGTAAGTGGAAGACTAAAGCTGAAAATATAGGCTTAGAAATTAGTATAGTGGTGCTATTAAAGCCAAGGGAACTGATTTTCTGCTAAGCACAAACAGGAATTTAAGCAAGATATGCCCTCCAATCTAATTCATAGGGTACAGTCCTGCTGTGTTTAAGGGCGTGTTTTCAACAATTCATTGCATTTGTGTGCATATTGTGGTAGACTTTAATGTGACTACAAACTATGGATTTTAAAAGAAATAAATGCCTTACCCTATATTCACATGATTATATCCTTAAAGATACAGTGGGAGTAGGGGAAAAAACTGTAAAAGCTCCTATTAAGTCTTATCTGACCAAATGCCAACAAGCAATACATCTTGGGGGTATTTGTAAAGTCAGAGCTTTCATCAAAGACAGGTAAGACATCTAAAGCTAGAGTCACCTGGATTTGCATAAACTATTTAAGGATTCTGTTTAGGAATAGTGAAATATTATAGAACTTAGAAACTTTCATTTTGTGAGATGTCTAAGGGAAGATAATTTTAGAGGTTATTTTTATTTCCTTGGGGAGACAAGAAGGAGATTAGCAAGCTCTGTAGTGCTACAGACTCATTAAATACCAGCTCACATCTCCATCGGTAAAAGCTAAGTTCTCCAAGTAGTGGAATATTCTCTTTGAACAAAGGTATCAGACAAACCATTTGTCTAGAGCTCACAGTTGCACAAGTGTACAGTCCCTCAGGACAGGGGCAGCAAAGTACTAACTGAAGGTCATTCACCACATGCTCAGAGGAGAAAGTATGATCATGTCCAGATTAGTCTATTAACTGTTCCACATCCACAAATGCTCATTGTTGAGAGTGGATTCAGCTTTTGAAACAAAGGTTTAAGCACCATACAGGGAAAAATGGACTGGTTTGGCTATAGAAAATTTAAAACTTTTAAGATCCTGTGCACACAGGAAAAGACAAAACTACCTGTATCTATATCTGTGTAGATGCACATACAAGACGAGGGCTGGGAAGGGGGAGTTGAAGAGGGCATGCTTTCTCTGGTCAGAGTTCTAAGACTAGACAAGAACATATTTACCTACTGAGGGTATGCCCTGCCCACCATCTGTGCATGAGTCTGGGCCTCTACCATGGCCTGAGTTATCTGGGCTGGCCAGCTGGTGCCTGTTAAGAACTTAATTGTGTTCCTAAAAATGTTGTGTTGGAGTCTTCATCCCCAGAACCTCAGAATGTGACCTTACCTAATAAAAACAGGGTCTTTACAGAGGTGATGCAGTTACAATAAGGTCATTATGGTGGGTCCTAATCCAGCATGACTGAAGTCCTTAAATGGGGGACTTTGGGGCCGGGCATGGTGGCTCATGCCTGTAATCCCAGGACTTTGGGAGGCCAAGGCGGGTGGATCGTGAGGTCAGGAGTTAGAGGAACAGCCTGGCCAACATGGTGAAACCCCATCTCTACTAAAAATACAAAAATTAGCCAGGCGTGGTGGTGGGTGCCTGTAATCCCAGCTACTCGGGAGGCTGAGGCAGTAGAACCTCTTGCACCTGAGAGGCAGAGGTTGCAGTGAGCGGAGATGGTGCCACTGCACTCCAGCCTGCGTGACAAATGAGACTCAGTCTCAAAAAATAATGATAAATAAAGCTTACACCAGCCCTTCAAACTGTAAGTAAACACTTTGGATATCTGCGGCAGTGTTGAAAGGTAATTTGCCATTTCGGACTATGATGGAAAGGAAATAACACCTAGTAGAAAGCTTGTAGACAGGAACCCTGTTTCTGTAAAGGGGTCCTACCTATGTAATATCTCTTAGAAAAGGTTTCAGTGCTACTCAAGAGTACATCACTGGGCTGGGGTGGCGGCTCACGCCTGTAATCCCAACACTTTGGGAGGTCAAGGTGGGCAGATCACTTAAGGTCAGGAGTTCAAGACCAGCCTGACCACATGGTGAAACCCCATCTCTACTAAAAATATGAAAATTACGCTGGGCTTGGTGGCAGGTGCCTGTAGTCCCAGCTACTCAGAAGGCCGAGGCAAGAGAATCACTTGAACCATGAAGGAGAGGTTGCAGTGAGCTGAGATCGTGCCATTGCACTCCAGCCTGGGCGACAGGGTGAGACTCCACCTCAAAAAAAAAATGTACATCACTGACCAAAGAGTATATGATTGTTTGTTTGTTTTTGAGACAGGATCTTGCCCTGTTGCTCAGGCTGGAGTACAGTGGTGTGATCATAACTCATTGCGGCCTTGAACTCTTAGGCCCAAATGATACTCCTGCCTTAGCCTCTTGAGTAGTTGGTACTATGGGTGCACTATTGTGCCTGACTAGTTTTTAAAAATTTTTATAGTGACCAGGTCTTGCTGTGTTGCCCAGGCTGGTTTCAAACTCCTGGCTTCAAGTGATCCTCCCACAGCCTCCCAAAGTGCTGGGATTATAGGCATAAACCACTGTGCCCTGCTGTATGTGATTAATAAGTCATATTTTTATGATTTTTTTTGCTTTCACTTACTCAGCAATGAGTCAAACACTGTCTTGGGTACTGGATACACCATGGGATGCAAAACAAGTTCCTTGCCCTCACGGAGATTTTTCTCTGCTGTTAGAGATGGACTTAAACAGTCACAAAAATAAATGTAACTCTGCAAGTTACAATGAGAAGGAAAAGAGCAGGGTACATGAGAGGACCACATGGAGGGGGAGTAGGCTTTTTAAATATCACTGGAAGTGACATTTAAGCTGAATCCTGAAAGATGAGTAGAAGCTATCTAGGCAAGAGTTAGGGGCAAAGTCTTCAATGAGAAGGCAAAGGCCTGAAGAAAGAAGGGGCCTTGGTGTGTTTCAGGAACTGAAGGGAAACCAGTGTGGCCCGAGGTGAGTGATCACAAGATGAGGCTGGAGAGGCAGGCAGGGCCAGAGCAGGTGAGCCAGTCAGAAAGATTCCAGACCCTAGTGACCTACCTTGTTAAAATATCCCCTGGGCCATGATGCAGAGAAAGGGCTGGAGGTAAGTGACATGTAAATGGATTACAGTCATTCATGCAAAAAAGAGAGGATCTTAGACTAGGGAGGCTGATGGCAGACAAAGATGGGGACAGATCTTTTAAGGTAGGAGCTAAAGACTTCTGTTTCACATTTCACTAGTAGCTTTGATTCATTACGTCCTCCAAGGTGCTTGAGCGTTTAGCCTTTATTGATAGTGTTGTCGGGAGGAAAGATTTATTTTCTCACCCATCACTAAGTTCATGGCAGAGGTACCCATAACAAAAGGCCAATTAACAAGATAAAAGCATTCAAAATTATTGAATATAGGTTGACATGTCATGAAAGCCTTCATATTGAAATGAAGACCCAAAGAAACAGGGAAACCTGGGTATTTTTCTATACATTTGATGAAGCATAGGCAGTTGTAGAGAAGTATGATTGGAGAGGGTATGGATTGGTGATACTAAACTGGGGGTCTTAGCAAGGCCCGTTTATTCAGGTTCTTCTCTGTGTCCCTGTGTCTTCTGAGCTAAGGATGTTCCTTTCCTGCAGGTATAGGGAGGATGCCTCTCAAATGATGGTCTTGCTTTAGGGGAGAAGGGGAGGGGGAGTGAAAGTGACCTTCCTGCTTCTGCTGTTTTCTTAAATGCCAGGGTGCTATATTTTGGGGTTGTATGTCTTGAACCCCATTAGTGTGCTTTTCTAAACTCATCCCTAATGTCAGGGTGACTTCAGGGGTGTCACATGGTGCTGAGGCTTCCACTCGTTGAGTGAAGCACGGTTTCCTAATTTGCTGCTCCAGTAGGCAGAGGAGGGAAAGATGCCCAACATGCAGCCCAGCTCCTTTTTGGCTTCTCTTCATTCCTTGAATCAGTGAAGAAGTGACACGATGAAGGCAGAGGGTTTCTCAGCAGAATAAAATTGAGTGGGGTCAGAGCAGGCAGAGGAAAACTGTAAAGACATCCGGCTCTGCTTTTCAGAGACTTTATCTTCCCCACTCTTGCATCAAAATGTCCAGTTTTCTGTGTTGTAATCCCCTGAGAAAGAAATTCTTTGTAAGAAAACTTACCTTCCATAAGGAAAAAATAGAAGTATCTTTGGGCGAGATACTGATTTGATTAAATGGATTCTGATCCACAAATAGGCACTGAGAATCCAGCATGCCCCGGCACTATGGGGGACCAACATCCTCCCACGTGTCCCTCACCATGGCCTTGTGAAGTGGGTGTCATCATGCTCCATTCACAGACATGGAGACTGGCCTTTAGTGTCAGAGTATAGGGTTGACATGTTTCGTCCAAGAATGTTTTCATCCAAGAATGATACAGAGAGCCATCACACCTCCCTCTCCCCCAAGTTCAGCTAAAACAAGATGACCTAGACATCATCTCATTGCATTTAATAAGCAGGACTGAACCGGGGGCAAATTCACATTGTCTTTGCACCTTAAAAACAAGTGTCTAAATCTAGAACTGGGATAGATACTAAGTTAAATCAACCTTTGTGATAACAAAGTTAGTCCTCTTCAGAGTCAGTTAGCACTCAGCTTCACCATATCCTGGGACCCCCGCTCCCACCCCCTGCCACAGGCTCTTATGTGTTAACAACACCAGACTAACACAAAAAGGTTTATCTTATAATTACCTCAAAATTATAGACCTCTGGAATATGAACACTTTAGACAGTACAGATGAACATCTGTTGTGCTGATGTTTGTATGTGAAATGAATGAGATGAAAGGGGGAATGATTAAGCCTCTGATGGGTTTTTTTAACAGGACTTTTAAAAGGCCATTAAATCCCAGATATTTTGATTTCAATTTTTCTTTTTAATTCATCCATCTGATATGCTCCAGACACATGCTAGACACTGAAAATAAAGAACTGTAAGACATAATACTCATTTATTAAATGTGTATACTTTTTCTTGTCGCAAAAGGCATATGAAAAGGCTTATAATAATGGCATTATTCCCCACCTCAGGAAGCAGGGAGGATGGAGAAGTGCGTGGACAATAAACACCATGATAGAGGTATGCCAGAGGACTGCCCTGCAGCATGTGGAGGTTAGGTAGGGGGATTCCTAACACAGATTGGGGAGGGGGAGGGGGGTAGTCCAGAGAGATTCCTTGGAGGAACAAATTACACAAAACTCATCAACACAGTTTTGTGTATTTTACATTTTTTCCTGTTTGCCTTTGGACCCAGCATCTGGCCTTAGGAAGCCAATCACAGTTTTAGGTGGGGCTCAGTCACAGTTGCTCTTCCGTTTAGCCAACTGCATACCTGATCCTTTTCTTCTTCTTAAATACAGGGTCTCACTTTGTCATGCAGGCTGGAGTGCAGTGGCATGATCATGACTCACTGCAGCCTCCAACTCCTGAGTTCAAGTGATCCTCCTGCCTCAGCCTCCCTAGTAGCTGGAACTACAAGCATGCACCACCACACTTGGCTGATTTTTTTTTGTAGAAACAGGGTCTTGCTATATTGCCCAGGCTCGTCTCAAACTCTGCCTCAAGTAGTCTTCCCAAAGCATTGGATTACAGGCAAGAACCACCACGCACACCTTGATCTTCAAAAAGAAGGTTCTTAGGTTTGTCTTCTGTGACTTCAGACCATTCCTTAAACTTATTTCAGAAACCTATTCTTATGTGTCTGTTGAACTGTGCTGTACCCCCAAGAGTTCCACTGTGCAGCTGTGATTAAGTCCATCTGCACACCCACCAGGTTTACAGATGCCCTGCCACACTGTCAGCATGATGGATGGGCCTGCATTGTGGTGGCTGCAGTGGGGGAAGCAGAAAAGCAGCTGAGAGCATTGTCAGCTGTTCTGCCTACAGTCAAAGTCCATGTTACAGTAATTGCCATTTTCTTTTGTGTATCTGGTTGACATATGGAAAAGGGCAGACTATAAAGTGCTCATGAAATTTTCCTTAGCTCTCCTCTCCAGTGTGGTTACTCAGTGCAGGGCTTGTATGCATTCTGGATCCATTAGCACTCATTTTTAACTTGGGTGGATTTCTGTTTATTGCAACCAAAGGGCCTTGAGTAAAAGAAAAACTGAAAGCACAAGTTTATACTACGTCTTTTTATCTGGCCATCAGTGATTCAGTTCTCCAAGATAAACTTCAATTTTTGAAATTCTGTTTCACTGAGTCTTATAGACGTTTTCTGTGCTTGCTGAATTAATAAAGTCACCGAGAGAATGAGTGAATAAAAGCAACTAAGGTGAATTACCCCTCCCAATTCCTCTGCTTCTAATTTCATCAAGGGACTTTTGTTTCTATTTGGAAGCCGGCATTTCTCTTATTCATTCAATAAGTGAATACACAGCTAGAGACTGCTATGTTCCAGGCATGGCTAATAGATGCTAGGAATGTAAAGATAAGGAGAACATGGACTTTGCCCTCCAGGAGCTCATGGTTTAGTGGGGTAGACTGACAAATAAAGCAGAGATTACAGTACAGGAAATACAGTTTAAGGGTAACATTGAGTACCATGGAAACACAAGTGCTGCACCTGATCAGCCTTTGGAACAGCTCATGGAGGTCATCAGACAATCAAGGAAGGCTCCCTGTAGGAGGCAGCACCTGAAATGAGTTTGGAAGGATGAGTAAGAGTGAGCCAGAGGGAAAAACTGAAGGGCGTGTTCTGTGTACATGGTCTCACGTGAGCAAAAATAGGAGGGTAAAGACTGGTTCTTTCATGCCAAAATATAAAGTAAATTTTGTTCCCCAAAAATATGTCGGAATAAAGAGAGTTGCCTTATATGTAAAGTTTTGAAAATCTTTTATATTATAGGCTACTCTCTGATTTACTTTATTTTGAATGACAAAGTAAGAAAGAATAGCCCGACACTACCTCTGTCACTGATAGTTGGTATGCCTATGGAGGTCATCTTAAAAGGAAGCAAAGAAATTCAGTACAGATTTAGTTAAGTATTGGCGGGGGGTGGGAGGGATGACTTCACAATCGCAAGTCTTGAGTATCATTGCCAATAAGCCTTTTAAATATCACTTGAAAATGAAATAGAATTAGTGGTTACTTTGTGGAGATCATGAGTATACAGCCACAGGATGAACGGAAAAATAAAACTGTCCTTATTTTAAGCAAATGGGTATTTGTGGCTTGAGATAAAATTTCCAGTGATAGCATCATATACAGATGAAAAAAATGTTCCCAGTTTCACAATAAAAGAGTAAAGCTATTTTCACTTCCTTCTCCTCTTCCAAATCCCCTAAATAATAAAAAGAACAAGAAACAGGCATGCAAGCTTCAGTGACACTGGGAGCCATGTGTAGCCCTGAATGAGGATTTATGAAGCCTGAACAGTGGTGTGGGAATGGCAAGAGCGTGGTAAGTTCAAACCTACGTTGCTGCAAGGATGAGCAGCCAAAGAACCCCTGAAAAGCTCAGAAATAAAGATATCAGGGGCCACAGGAGGCAGAGGCGATGAGAGGTCAAGGATAGGGATTTTAGGGGAAAATCCATCCATGGAGAACTTGAACCCCACTTTCTGACTCCCATTCCAGACTGATAGGGAACTAAGCCTCCTCTGCCACCACATAAAACCAGAAGTTTATTCTCTGGAAAAACAAAACCAGAGGACCACCAGGCTCTGAGATAGCAGGGGATGGAGGGTAGGAGCGAGGACCCTATGTGAAAACAAGGGAGTACATGGAACACTTCACAGTGGCTGTGAGCAGCCTGGGGCGCCAGGTAAGGGGTTGAGGGATGCACCCCTAGAGCGCATGAATCACCCCAGAGAAAAACCTATGGATACTGCCATTTGAGAGTCTTGAATTTGGAGAAGATCCTAATGTCCCCCACTATCTATTTTTCCCTTTATCCTTTTTACTAATAGAACTTCCCCAAGTTTTGGCAAAGAACATGGATGCCTGGGTAGAGCCTGCATCTCCCAGATTTCCCTACGGTGGGCTGTGTCCACCAGCTAAATTCTTATCAGTGGTGTGAGCAGTTTCTGCCTCACTCTCTTAAATCTGCTTGTCGTTGCCTTTCCCTCGCTCCCTTCAAGAGTAAGATGTGGATGGGGTGCCCGTGAGGGAGATTCAAACATAGATCAAGATCAGGGCCATAGGAGATGGCGATCAACCAAAGATCAAGGCCTTAGGGGATGGGGGAACAACAAAATAGAAAGAATAGAAAGAGCCGCAGCATCCACTTGTCTTGTGCCACTTGTCAACATAAGGAATATTCAGAGAGAGAGAAATGAACTCCTAACTTGTCTGAGTCACTCTATTTTGGAGCCTCTTTTTTGTAGCAACTTAGTCTATAAACTAGTGTACTATATTATAAAACAAAACACCTGGCTTTTTGCTCAAATACTGTATTACAACTTTCTCCAAAATAGCATATTATCAATGTAAAATAGCGTTGGATTTTGTAAATGGCTTTCTCTTTTTTCTTTTTCTTTTTAATTTTTGTGACTACATAGTAGGTGTATATATTTATGGGGTACATAAGATGTTTTGTCATAGGGGTACATAAGTCACACTATTGACATAAGGGTACGTGGGTGTGAAATAAGCATCATAGAGAATGGGGTACCCATCCCCTCAAGCATTTATCCTTTGAGTTGCAAACAATCCAATTACATTCTTTAAGTTATTTTAAAAGGTACAATTCAGTTATTGACTATAGTCACCCTAGTCTAATAGTAGGTCTTATTCATTCTTCCTATTTTTTGTACCAATTAATCATCCCCCTCTCCCCGCAAGCCCCTTGCTACCCTTCCTGGCCTCTGGTAACCATTCTTCCACTCTCTATGTCCATGAGTTCAAAGATTGTATATATTTAAATTGACCAAAAAGCCTTCCAAAGACTTTTTCTTTTTTGCTAAGAGACAGGAGGATTGTCTTACTGGGAAAGTGGGAGACTACCTGAGATTCAGGACCACCTTATATTTGTTTATCATCTAACGTTCTGGGAACTTGAGAAAATCCTGAAGGCAGAAGTATAGGGTGTAAAACAGAGAGTAGCCCTGGCTCCCATCAAAATTTATATAATGGAGGTTTCCTAAAGTCAGGAGGGAGGTTCATATGCTGGCAGGGATGTTATGGGCCTGATAATGATTCCCAGATTTTTGATGTGAGCACCTGGATGACTTATGATACCATTTTGTGACGTAATCATAAAGTGTTACATGTTTAGGAAAGTACCTGGTGAGTTTAGTTTTAAACTTACTGAGATACCTACGGACATCCAAGTCGAGGTCTAGGCTATAGATCCAAAGCTTATATTGGCTTTTGATATAGATTGTTTTTTCTTTATTGCTAAAATTCAGCCAGTGTATATCAGGGTGTCTGTATCAGTTGGTAAAATTCTGAAATACTCTGTACTTATTGGTAAATGGTCATTTCCTTCAGACCCCCAAATGCCTCCCATGCCCCACACACTAGCTGTTCTAACCCTTCTTGGCATACCCCCATACCACCCTACAGTCCATGACAAAAGGGTTAATACCTGGCCCACAAGTGGGCCTCCAAAACTCTGCCCAGCCCTGTGGCTGTCCTGTGTGCTCTGTTTGTTAAAGTTCTAAATATAACTTCTGCTCACAAATCATGAAGGTGGAACACATTTCCCACATAGCCATGTGCTTAGTATGTTTCACAATCTTCCATAAATCCTGTCCAAAGCTGCCCGTCCAATCTAGTTGATATCTCTCCTAAGTGCCCTCTGCTGCAGGCAGTGTTAATCACCCACTGCTCTCTGATTCCCTGCATTTTCTCACCTTCATTTCTTTGTGCTCATTACTCAAACTTTTCCCTGATTTTCAAACATTCTGTGTTTTATTCATCCTTCAAGGCCAGTCATTTCCCTTCTACAAGTAAGCTGCCTTCATCTAGAAATAATAATTCCATCCTTGAAATAACCACCCCCTTCTCATAGAGCATATCATTCCCTATCTTATTTAATATATTAGGAACCCATTACATTATCTTAGTATTTTCTGTAAAGTCTTTCTCATAGTGGATAGATAATAAATAATTGTTGAATGAATGCAAGTATGAATCTAAATCAGGAGACTGCCTACCAGTTACCATTGGTCTATAGTTGCTAGCAATTTTACTCCTTCTTAAGACTGTCTAATCTCAGAATCCCTGAAAATTCTCCCTGGCTCTGATGCCTCTACTGTCTTTTGTCCCATGCCAAAAAAAAACAAAAAAACAAAAAAAAAAAAAAACTAAACAACAATGACCAAAACCAAACATATGCAGGAATGTTTAGCGGTTTTCTGAATGAAAGCCTTTGGTACTTTCAGTTGTATTTTGGTCATCTCTCTTTAATGCAAAATGGCGAAAGTGATTTTCCATTTCCTGCACTGACTTAATTAATCTTCCAGAAATGCTGGAGCAGAGCTTTTTTAAGGATTGTTGCACCATTTGCTCTACTGCAGCAAATCAAGCTCCTATTGTAACGCTGGTGGCATAGGATGAGTCATTGCTTTGGCTAGGACAAAGTGATTCCTAGTCAGATACAAGAGCAGAATACGTAATGGTACCTTAGTACCTATATTCTGTCCCAAACACTCAGTCTCTTATTACCCTTCATTGAAGTAAAGGAAAAATCAAACTTTCAATGTTTGGGTGAAGTAGCAAATAATTTGTGCTCAAGGTCATTAGCATGTAAACAGATTTTATTTTCCCTGCAAACATTGAATTGCTTTTTCTCTCTTCTTTTACATACGATTCAAGCAAAATGTAGACTATGTTATGTACTGTGCCTAGTCTGTTTTGTCAAGAAGCAGTGTCTGCATTTGTCCTAGGCAGATACTGATGGGGAGGAGGATGGGCAGGAGTCATTGTCCACAGCCTGAACGGTACCTAAGGCTGTGATTTCGAGCGCCAACCTGCTGGCCTGAGCTCCCAGCCAGTTCTCATGACCTGCAGTGTGCTTCTCAGCCAGTCTTTGTCAGATGTGGGGGAAGAGGCACTTCCTTGAGTTGCCATTTTTCTATCCTCTGAAAGTAAAAAATGCTGAGACTAAAGCATCTCATGTCTGTCCTCTCATCTACCTTCTTTTTTCATTGATATCTTTTAATGGAAAGATTATACATCTTCACGTGGGGCCTTAGGTGGAAGGTGATGGCAAGTGGTTACTTGATGTGTCTGTAACTGCAGGGTTGGGAGGGATGCATGCACAGCCACAGGGCGGGCAGTTGAGCTGCTTCGCACAGGGGTTCTGAGAGTAACTGTCAGAGCAGAATCCTGGGTTGGATCCCCCATTGGCTGTTTTCTCCTTACTGGAATTAGAACTATGTCCAAAGCCAACCCAATAGTACCTGCACTCACCTGACTCATACCATAGGAGCTTTTTATCCTAATATACCAAGTGCCCTACTGAGCTTCTACATGGAGCATGCTCACTCCCATGGTGCGGTGTCCCGGAGCGGGGCTAACTTACCAGATGGAAGAATCTCGTGTTTGATCGGGAAACCGTAGACTTCAATCAGCCCAGAAGGCAAGTGTATGGAATGTAAAGGCCCTGTACTTGCCCTCTGAAATTGGGAAATGGGGGAAGAAACTGGCATCCGTTGTCACCCTAATGATATCACGGTATGGCTTTCAGCTTCCTGCCTCCATGGCAGCAGTTTTCTATGACATGAATCCCCCAACACTGTTATTATTAGTAATACTTAGGTACTGATATTAGTGCTAGTACTGGTATGGCTAGTACTAAGAATCAGTACCTGGGTACTGGTATTAGGACTTAGATATTCAAAAAAGTTCAAGTACATTCATAGTTGGCTCTCTGTAAGTCATTCTGTCCTGTACTTTTATAAGCTTTTTTAAATGTGAGAGAAAGAGTTGTGATATTGCTAGGACAAGGGAGTTGCAAATAATCCAAGCTTTGTGCTCTGTGATCATCCTCTGTCATGGGACTGGGGGAGAAGCAAGGCTGAAACCCACTGTGGCACGAGACTCTTTTGCACACGATGCCTTCTCCTGCCATATATGCTAAAAGTTGGGGCCCAGGGGTAGACTGCATCTTTTGAAGCTCTGAGTCTCTCTTGCTAGATCAGTCCTACACAGTGAAGGAGTATTCTCCTGATAGTCTTTTCTTGCCCTGGCTTTATTTCTTGTGTCAGGAGTAATTGATGATATGCTAGCTACTTTTCCAGCTGCGTGATTGGCAGTGGTTGAGTGGCAGCTGATAATAACTCAGGAATCTAAAGAAAAGTCCACTTTGGCTTTCAGAGTTACATAAAGGACCTCTGCCTTCCTCTCCTCCAGTAGTTGGCAGCCTTCCAATTAATAAGAGAGGAAAAACTCACCTAGAGAATCCTACTGCGAACCAGGCACGGGGGCTCATGCCTGTAAGCCCAACACATTGAGAGGCCGAGGCAGTTGAATCACCTGAGGTCAGGAGTTTGAGACCAGCCTGGACAACAGGGTGAAGTCCCATCTCTGCTCAGAATACAAAAATTAGCTGGGCATAGTGGCGTGTGGCTGTAATCCCAGCTACTTGGAAGGCTGAGACAGGAGAATCGCATGAACCTGGGAGGTGGAGGTGCAGTGAGCCAAGATCACGCCACTGCACTCCAGCCTGGGCAACAGAGTGAGACTGTCTTAAAGGAAGAGAGAGAGAGAGAGAGAGAGAATGAATCCTATTGTAAAGGCTGGGTGTGGACTTTTCATGGGATGCGTCATACTTACAGCACTCCACAGTATTTTATCAAGATAAATAACTTGGGAGAGTGAATTCGACGAGGCTGAAGATTCTGTATGGTATATATCCAAGAAAATGAATAAAACATCACAGCAGCACCAGAATGTGGAATGAATCTTTCCAGTGGTGGGGCTATGGGATCCCATTAGAGAATACTCAGCTTATCATTCCAATACAGGCTCTTCTTACAGACAAACTAGGAGCATTATTTGTTTCCCACTGAAGAATCGGGAGCATTGCAAAGAATAGCTCAGTGTAATTTGTTTTTAGAGAGCTTCCTTCATTCAAATGGTTAGAAACTATTTCTCAAAATAATTTTTCCTGAGTCAGAGCTGACATTTTACTATGGAAAAATGCACATTTGAGGGGCCTGGTGTAGCTGGTACCTGGAAGACTGTGTTTTAAAGTTTTAGTATTTAATCTGCTCACTTTTGGTAAGCTAGAACTAAAACTCAGTCAGCTAAGTATTTATTAGGTGCCTACTTTGCTTCTCCCACAATTAGGTAGGTCATACGCATAGATTTTTTTTAACTAAAATGCAATCAAGCCTCAATACATTATTTACAGGCAATAAATTTTATCAGAATACCGGGCACCTGCCTTGGCATTTGTCTTTCAGAGATTGTAAAAGCCTCCACCTCCACAGAGACCCCTTGGAGTATTTTGGAAGAAGGAAGATGCCTCCTGAGCCTATGTATTTGCTCTTTACCCCAGAGCCTTGTACCACACCTGCCAAGTTTTGTGCCATTATTAGCAGATAGTTTGGTTTCTGGCCCACTTCAAAAAAAGGAAAATTTCTTGTCTCCTGGTTCTTTGAACTGTAATTTAAAATTGTGTATGTGTCTATTACTGCCTTTGTATCTGATTTATTACAAACATTACTAGTTTATGTGTTTGTCCAGAATTGCAGGCAACCTGCAGGAGAGTTAACATTGTTTTCTCACTATCCAGAATATTGCCATATGCCAGTGAGGTCGAATATGTCCTGGGATTGGGGTAAAACAAGATAAAGAAACCTTACTCCATCTTCAAAGTGAATCTGAATTGCCCTGTAGAATATCTAAAGCTCTTTAACTTTCCTTCTCATTATGTACTTCCTAATATTCTTTTTCCTCTTTATGCTTTTCCTTCTTATATTTTGATTCTCTATATCCCACTCTTCTCCTTTCCCTTCTTTTCCTCTTCCTAACTTCTTTTCTCTTTTTTCATAATAAGTAAGAAATGCTGTATAATGGTCAAAACATACCCATTCATTAATTGTAGAAATTTCATTTTTCTCTTGTTCCATCATTGGTGTCTAATAAAACATTTCTTAATACTAGCTAGCAATATAATAACTAATTATTTTTGCTGGACATTCTACTAGGTGCCTTATATACCATATCTAATTTATTCCTTACAAGTCAATAAGCTGTGTATTATTATTACTCCTGTTTTATAAACAAGAAAGCAGAAACTTAAAAGATTATGGAAGTTGCCCAAAGTCTTGTAAACTAGAAAGAGAATTGAAACTCAGAACCAATGTCTAACTCCAGAGCTCGAATGCCTTGCAAAGAATGAGCTCTCAATCTCATAGTGTCTCCAAGACATACTTTTGAAATGCAGCAAAATGGTTAAGAGCATGGCAGTTGGAATTAGACTTGGCTTGAGTCTCAGCACTGCCAGGGATTAACTGTGTAACACAGGGCAAATCATTTCACCTCTCTGAACCTCCATTTTCTCATCTATAAAACGTGGAAAATAATACCTCACAGAATGGTTGTGAGGTATTACATGTAAAACTTTAAGTCTGGCACATGTCCAAATTTTAATACAGTTTACTAATATTACTATTTATGGAAAAACATAGTATTTGTTGCCCTTCCAACCAACTTCATTTAATTACAAACATATTTCAAAATAGCTCTGTCCTCAGTAACCATTGGGAATTTTTCCTTGATGAACGTGTCCAAAGATTCCTTGAATCCATTCATGTCTTCATCCTGCACAGCTGCTGGTGGTTAGGAACAAATTCTGAAATTTCCCACATGATGTATGAAGGAGCATAATACAGTCCTTCCATTTAATGGTTCCAGAATAGTCTTCTTCCATCTGGTGCCACACAATTACTTTGGATATTGGTCTAGGAAGGGAAGCCCTGAAAAACTGCTAGAGAGGAATAGAGTATGCCTTGACCACCTGAGTCTTCTGGTCTCAGCGCCTGGCCGGCCAAGTGTCTAGACATCGGGCTCAGAGTGGAGAGGCCTGGTTTCTTCACTTACTTGGCATCTAACCTTGTTCAGTTAGCTTAACTTCTCTGGTCTCACGTAGAAATCAAATAGTGACTTCACTGTCACTTCCAACTCCTTGAAACTGTTATTTGAAAGGTACTCAAAAACTATCGGGTGATGTGATTCAGCAGAGATGTGTCTGGTGTGTGCAGATTTTATCTCCTTTAGCCCAAGTAGGAATTGTATATTGAAAGTGAAGCATATATGGAAAAGTAAAGCATAATACTTCCTTAAAGTTATGCCCCCCAAATTATGAGTATTTAGGTTATGCTCAAAACCAAAATTCAGTGGCCACTAAGGCTCATGTTTAGTAAAGCATTCTTTTTTCCTTAATTGACAAGTGGAAGATTTTGTGAAACTCTGGTAGAGTTTTGGTACTTGAGAAGTAAAATGATCAAAGCCAAAGTTGAGATCTAAGCAGTATGAACATCAGCTCTGGCTTTGGCAAGGTCAGAGCGCTTAGTTAATTGCTGTGGCAGCTCTCAGCCTGTTTTTGCACGCAATGCTTTCTCTTCATTTAGGCAGAGTGACTGCCACATATGCAATGGAGTGTAGATAAATAGTTGTTGATTCTTGCATCTAAATGCCTAACTTACTGGGAAATGTGGCCATTTTTCTTGATCAGTATTTCTCAAATATTTTTTTACTTGATCCAGAGCAAGAAATATGTTTTATATCAGAACATGTATATATATATAAAGTTGTGTATACATACACATATAAAACTGCAAACAGAATTATGAAGTAGTACCAACCTTATGTTGTATTTCACTCTATTCTCTTCCTTTCTATTCCACTTAACGTTATTAAGCAATTTTGATGATGACGCACTAAATTGATTGTGAAGTTCACTAAATGGGCTATCACCCACTATTTGAAGAATGCTGGCCTTAAGATTCCTCTTAGTCCAAAAAACTACCTCACTTCTCTGGGCTTTACATACCCTCAAGGAAAAACTCCACACACTCTTTCAGTTCGCTCCCGGGGCACACACATACCACCATCACAACCATCTCCAACACCACCAAACTCTTTGAACCCCTAAGTAGAGAGAACTCCATCAGCTGTTACCAGAGATTTTTTTTTTCCCTAGCAGCCTCCAACTTCTCACAGGAGGCCAGAATTAGGACAACTTGAATTGTGAAAAGCAGCATACTCTCCTCCTTTCTGCGGGTTCACTGGCATCGGGAACTCAAGCATTCTGTGCTGTGCCAGTGCCAGCTCAGGATTACAGTACTGACTACAGGACTGCAGTGAACACTCATCGGCTGGCCGTGGGCCCAGTCTGGACAGAATACAGTGGAAACAGGGATCCTGTGAAGGTAGCATTGAATAGCACTGGTGATCCATAGACAGGCTAAGTTAGCCTGCAGGATGTAAAGTTCCAGGATTATTGAGTAGAGCAGGAGTCCAGGCGGAGTGCAGGTTCCTCAATATACACGACACCAGGAAAAGCAAACAGGCAAACACAGGTTAGCACAGTCTGGATATACTGGGGCAGAATTGGTCGGTGACTGAAGCTCTCTCTTTGTATCATTGGCTCATAAGTCCAAGGCTGTCTGAAGCCTGACTTTGCCCTTGAGTGTAGAACCTGAGGACCTAAAGGGAACCCTGAGTGATTTGCGTAATTCCCTGATGTCTTAGAAGTGTGTCTGAAGGCAGGTTCACATATTTTGTGCAGATTTGAGGTTCACATGTTAGTCACTCTTCTCAGAAAACCTCACTGGCCTGACCAGGGTCACAGGGAGATAACAGGGGTTGGGGATTTGGATTATAGGACTGTGACCTTATTCATTCTCCATGAGCATGTTCTTCCCTAGGAGTAGAGACCTGCATCCTGACTTAAATGACTTGGCTCTCTTTTAGCAACTTGCAGACCATACTCTGGCCTCTCCCAGGCCCTGAAGGTCATTTATTTTGCAAGATAAGCCACAATAATAACAACACCAGCAAAATTTGGCGAATAAACCAGGAGTGGAGAAAACATAATGCATATAATTAATACGTAATTTATAAAGTTACAAGTTTTTTTGTTTTTGTTTTTGTTTTTTAAGATGGAGTATCACTCTGTCACCTAGGCTGGAGTGTAGTGGCATGATCTCAGCTCACTGCAACCCCTGCCACCCGGGTTCAAGCAATTCTCCTGCCTCGGCCTCCCGAGTAGTTGGGATTACAGGCACCTGCCACCACACCCAGCTAATTTTTGTAGTTTTTAGTAGAGACGGGGTTTCGCCATTTTGGCCAGGCTGATCTTGAACTCTTGACCTCGTGATCCATCCACCTTGGCCTTTCAAAGTGCTGGGATTACAGGTGTGAGCCACCATGTCCAGCCTAGAGTTATAAGTTTTATGAGCCAGATATGTTCCAAACTTTCTTAGTGTTTTAAAGAAACAGTTCATAGAATTTATATCCAGGAGGGACCCTTGATAGTCGACAGTTCAGTCACCTCATTTTACAGATGTGGGAACTGAGGTCCTAAGAAACTAGAAAATGGCAGAGGTGGCCAACCCCAGATCTTTAGGACTCCAGGCCTTGTTTCCCCATGTCTCATTTTTTACTCTTCAAGTAAAAAAGGAGTTCTCCTCATTGCTAAGAAAGGTACACAGAAATGTTGTAGTTTCAGCCACTGTTCATGGACTCAGCGATGTTAAAAGCAAAAAACAAAACAACAAAGCAAAACCAAAAAACACAGCAATCATTGCCCAAAGGGGCTGCATTTAGGTCACAGAAATTTAAACCATAATGTGTGTGCTTCAGGAGATTTCATGAGATTTTCTGATGCCAGCTGTGGGGCTCCTGTGGCTCTCTTTGAGGACTTTGGACAGTCAAGGGTTATGTAGCTAACACGTGGATTCCTAAGTCACCTGTCACCATAGAGCACCGATTGTATCACAAAAGCAGTTCTTGACCATAAAAGGACAAAGGACAGCTCTGGAGTTTTTTCCTTTACTTCTACATCATGAGTCAGTGGTCACTAGTCAAAGAGGTAACACATCCAAGATATGGGAGGAAACTTCAGTCATTGACCCTTTGAATCTCAGAATTGGAAGGTCATCTCTTCCAGCAGTATCTGGTGTGTGAGTTAATTGAAAGATTCTGCAGAGCATGTAGCAATTGTATCTTTTTTTGTCTCCCCAGAATAGGACCCTGCCAGAGGAATCTGTTACTAGCCTGAGCTATTGTCTAAGGTTTAGCCTGGGAAAGAGGCATGTGGTCAGAGGATAGTGATTGTCACAGGGCTGTTTTATCCACACATAGCGCTCTCCAATGAGAGCAGAATAGGAAGACAAAAGACATAAACTTTATGTCAGTGCAACAGAGTAAGTCTAGGATCAAGGAGGAATAGCCTGACAGGACTGTCCCACCCAGTCTGGAATCCTGAGACAGACTATAGAATTTCATTTACAAAATCCTTTAAAGCAGAGTTCTGTGGGTTTTTTTTTTTTTCTGTTCTCAGAAATCATTTCAGTGTGGCACTACTCACAGGTAGGCACAGACGATGAGGCGACGTCTTATTCCTTTCCTCAACCATCTGAACATTAAGGATTTCATTCTCCTGCCGCTTCGGTTTGTACTTCATGAATCTCATCTATTCAATAAGCAATCAAGCACTCTGCCCAGTGGGTCCAGGGAAGGTTAATGACACATTGACCCTGGCCGACTTCCCACTGGCACCATCTAGTACTCCTGCTGAACTTATCAAGAACTGATGCTCACCTAGTAGAACTAGTGACTTCTGTCCTACATCTCTAAGAGTTTTTACATACTCCAGCATGGTTTGAGAATTTGACTTTAAATTCACCTTTTATCCGTCAGAAACTATTACTGCACCTGCCCCTACATTTAAAAAAAAAATTGGTCAACCAGGCGCAGTGGCTCACTCCAGTAATCCCAGCGCTTTGGGAGGCTGAGGCGGGCAGATCACAAGGTCAGGAGTTGGAGACCAACCTGGCCAAAATAGTGAAACACCCTCTTCATTTAAAAAAAAAAAAAAAATGTGTTAGGTGCCTGTACTCCCAGCTTCTCAGGAGGCTGAGGCAGGAGAATTGCTTGAACCTAGGAGGGTGGAGGTTGCAGTGAACCAAGATTGCACCACTGTACTCCAGCCTAAGTGAGAGAACAAGACTCCGTCTCAAAAAAAAAATTGGTCAAATTATTCTGAAATCTATAACTAGTTATTTAATTAACCTGCGTTGAGTCTCTATTATCAATAGTTACTACAATTTTTCTCATGATTTCCAGCTGTCTAACTGCTTAGCCCGTTAAATCTCTGATAGCCGCAAAAGTTACTAGACGTCCTCTCCTCAACAATCCTCAATAAACATTCTTTTCTTCAGGGCTCACTTCTGGTTTATCAGCACCATTTTTGCTCTCAATTTAATGAAGGCACTAATGTAAAGACACAAAAACCTTGAAATTGTTACCAATTCATGTTTGAAAGAGTACCAAATGGAGACACTGACTCTAAAAAAAAAATCAGCTAGCTTGTTTTTAAAAGAAATCAATGACACAGCAATAACATTACAGAGGCCACAAACTTGCAGACATGATGCCTGGACCTGCTGAGCAGAAAGTAGCAATCAAGTACTGGTAAGACCTGTACTGGCCAAAAGATGAGAAATAAATCCCACTAAATTTCATGGGCCGTCCCTATCAGTGAAATTTCTAGGAGTCTAGTGGCGTGAGGTATATTGAGATGTCCCTTCTAATGTGAAAGATAAGTTGCTGCATCTGACCTTTCTTTATAAGCAGAAAAGAAGCATCATGTCTGGTGGCTTTTCTTTGGATTTTGGAGGCAACGTATTTCTCGTTTGTATGTGTGACTTTGGCCCATTTACCTTGTAACCCAAGAAGCTGCTCATTTTGAATAGGGCCCAGGACAAGAGAAAGTGCTGCAACAGGTCCAGACTTCTATGCAAGTTGCTCTGCCATTTGAGCCATATGACCCAGCAGATCCAATGTTGCCTGAAGGGTCCTGGTTGAGAGGGATGCCGTTTGGAGTACTTGGCTGGCCCCTATAGGTGATTCACAGCCCACACACTTAGAATTTTAGAGCAAAACTCTGCCATCCTCTGCAGATAACTACTGTTGTGGTTTGGCCGTGTCCCTACCCAAATCTCATCTTGAATTGTAGCACCCATAATTCCCACATGTTGTGGGAGGGACCCAGTGGGAGATAATTGAATCATGGGGACAGGTCTTTCCTGTACAGTTCTTGTGACAGTAAATAAGTCTCAAGAGATCTGACAGTTTTATAAAGGGGTTTCCCGGCACATGCTCTCTTCTCTTGTCTGCTGCCATGTGAGACATGCCTTTCACCTTCTGCCATGACTGTGAGGCCTCCCCAGCCATGCGGAACTGTGAGTGCATTAAACCTCTTTCTTTTGTAAATTGCCCAGTCTCAGGTATGTCTTTATCAGCAACATGAAAGCAAACTAATATAACTACTGTCCTTTGAAGAAACAGCTTTGGCCTGTTATGTGTATTAGTCGAGACTGAATGCTTAATCATGGGCCACCAAGTTTCCATGAAGCCTGAGCCACCTACTGTGAACTGGGTGTTGCCTGACCCACCACACCATCATATTAGGAATGCACAGTATCATCATATGGAAGTGGTGTATACATGAGATCAGGCTTGAGCAGGCCCTGAGGACACATTTAAACTGAACAGGAAGTGGCCCAAATGCCTGTGGTCCTCATTCTTGCTACATTACCTTCTTTCTGTCAGCCCCTGTCTGGGGAATGTAAACCAAAAATAAAGTTCTAAGTCCCCCAACATATTGAATGGACCCCCTCTTGGCCAAAGGCATTCCAAAGTAAACCTGAAAAACTAGTTCAGGTGATATGGAAAGGGAGGGGGTCAGACATACCTCATTATACCCTTCTCCCTTTGGAATTCAGGCACAACTGTCCAGCATTAACATTAAAACAGAGATCTTAAGACTGACAAAACAGACTCTTTGAGGCAATAAGACGTGTTACAAAATTACAGATAGCAGGCTCTGAAATAAATCAAATATTTTACCCTACAGTATATTTTGATTTTTTTTTTTTTTTTTTTTGAGATGGAGTCTCACTCTCTCACCCAGGCTGGAGTGTAGTGGTGTGATCTCAGCTCACTGCAACCTCCGCCTCCCAGGTTCAAGCAATTCTCGTGCCTCAGCCTCCCAAGTAGCTGTGATTACAGGTGCCCACCAGCATGCCTGACTAATTTTTGTATTTTTAGTAGAAATGAGATTTCACCATACTGGCCAGACTGGTCTCAAACTCCTGACCTCAGGTAATCCACCTGCCTTGGCTTCCTGAAGTGCTGGGATTACAGACATGAGCTATCATGCCCATCTTCAATGTATTTTTTAATGGCCCTGCAGGCTGGGTACAGTGGCTAACACCTGTAGTCCCAGTACTTAGGGAGGCTGAGACAGGAGGATTGCATGCACCCAAGAGTTTGAGACCAGTCTGGGCAATATAAAGAGACCTTGTCTCTACAAAAAAAAAAAAAAAAAATTAGCTGGACTCCATAGCACACACCTGTAGTCCCAGCTACTCCAAAGGCTGAGGTGGGAGCATTGCTTGAGCTCGGGATGTCAAGGCTGCAGTGAGCTGTGATTGTGCTACTACATTCATAAAGTGGCCCATTCGTAAAGCTGTCTCTGGTGGGAGAAATCTACATTCTGTATATGCTCTCCTTCACCTTCCAGGTCTAGTTATGATTCAGGAGAGATTAAGAGTCTGGCACCTTTTTAAGTCTGATAAGAAACATTTCCCATCTAGTCTCCTATGAGGAGGCTTCATCTGCATAAGAAGAAACTTGGCCTCTGCAACTCCTTACCTTAACCCAGACATTCCTTTCTGTTGATTCCAAGACTTTAAATAATAATTTAACTCTTTCAACCGACTGGCAGTCAGAAAAATCTTTGAATCCACCTATGACCTGAAAGCACCTCCCCACTTTGAGTTGTCCACCTTTCCAGACCAAACCAATGTGCACTTTTCATGTATTGATTGATGTCTGCTTGTAACTTCCATACCCCTAAAATGTATAAAATCAAGCTATACCCCAACCAGCTCGGAACATGTTCTCAGCACCTCCTGAGGCTGTATCATGAGCATGTTCTTAACCTTGGCAAAATAAACTTCTAAATTGATTGAGACTTGTCTCAGATACTTTTTGGTTTACAGGCCTGTGGGGAGTTCCTATGTCTAGTTAGCTAAGGAAGAGAAAACTCAGGCCTGTTTTACAGTTCGTTCTGCACAATAATGCAGGCACCACCCAAAAACAATAATGCTGTACCCCCATTCTGGGACAGCCCTGAAGGACAGTGGTGAAGGGGAATCCCCCTAGTAGGTAGAGCTTTGAGCAGTGCATCTGATTGTTCATTTTGCTTGGAAGGAATAATGGCCAGAGGTACAAGTCTATACCAATTCATAGGCTGGGTGGTTAGGGATTTGGAAGGAATATAATTGAAAAATTGTGACAGAAAGGTCTTTGGGGAGAGGTATGTGGATAGATCTCTCTGACTGGGCAAAGAATTTTAAGATATTTGTGTTCATGTAGTGTTCATGAAAATATTACCCAACCATATGTGCTCTAAGTCTGAGTCCAGTATATGGTGCTGTTTCTCTCATAGTCAGGATTAATGGGTCTGCAACTAAAACGTAGATTCAGTCACTCACCACTTGCAGAGTTCAATTAACAAGAACGATTCTGGTATAAAGAAAGTGACTTTATTCCAAAGCTTAGCTTAGGGGAAGAGGTACAAGCTCCTGCCTTTAAGGGTACTGCTTGGCTTTTGGGGCAAAAAGCAGGGGCTTTTAAAGGGGGACTTGGAGTGAATGGCATTCAGGGGAGGAAGCAAGCAGATGTGGGATCTGCGTGATTCACTTACCTACCAGGTGGTCAAGCTGGCACCATCGTGGGCAGAGGTAGGTTGTAAGGGGGCTGTAGTCTTGAGATCCTCCTGGGCGGGAGAGAATTCTGTTCAGGACACTCTTCAGGTTGTAAATGGCCTGTTGTCTCTTGAGGCCATCTCCTTGTGGGAGCGTTCCAGTTCTGGAGCTTCTAAGTAAGCACAGATAAGCTTGCCCTTTAGGGAGTGCCTGGTGAGGGGAAGGTAAAGGTTGTAACTGCATTTCTAAAGCACTAAGTAGGAGGTGGGGAATGGGGAAAGGAGGAAAGAGAAAAGAAGTTATTTGAAAACATAACTCATTCTCTTTCTCTTAGAAAAATAGAGTACTTGGTTATAGGTCCAGGAATCAAGGGGTAGAAACAGGAGTGGCTTCCTTTACTATCACTCCTGGTGATCCACTATGAAAATTGTTGTTTTCCATCCTTAGAGACTTAGTTCCAAAGGGAGGGACAGTGCTTCCCTTGAACTGGAAGCTGAGACTGTCATCCAACCCCTTTGCACTCCTGCCTCTCAGTCAACAGGCAAAGCTGGACTGGCTGGGGTGATTGGTCCTGATTACCAAGGGTAAGCTGTTGCTATGTGATGGAGGTAAGTTAGAGCATGTCTGGAATACAGGAGATTCCTTAGGACCTTTTAGCACTCACAAGTCCTGTGACAAAAGGCAATGGGAAACCATAACAATCAGAACCCAATTGAGGATGACTAATGGCCCAGATTCCTCAGGGATGCAGGCTTCAGTTTTCCCACCAAGCTAAGAATCACAACCAGCTGAGGTTTTTGCTGAGGGATAGGGAATATAGAATGGTTAGCACAGGAAGATAGCTATAAAGATAGCTATAAAGTCATGACCACATGACTGGTTGTAGAAGCAAGGACTCTGACAGAAGTGTTTCTTCCTTATTTTGTTATGAATGTGTTTGCATATTTATTAACCAAACATTTTTGTTTTCTTCCGCCTCTTGTCCACTTATCATCTAACATAAGATACGATAATGATAGTTTCTCTCTCAGTATTTAAGTTGCAGAATATCAGAGAAGTGTGAACACCACCCAAGGACTTTGCATCCTCTTCTAGGGGAACAGGCTAGTGTGATTTCAGATGTAGGTGGGACACTTGTGTTGCATTAGTGAAAGGATGACTTTCTTATTGGCTTTATGAAAAACTTGGAGATTAAGTATAGTTTAAGGACATGTGTATGGGTGCCAAGTTGACAAAGGGTGGAGTGTGATGATCTTTTCATTGTATCCAGTTGGGTAGGAGATAGTCCCCAGTTATTTAATCAGACTGTAATGTTGTTTAATTGAGCTTTTGTAAATGTATTTTATAGGTGTAATTAAAGTCCACAGTCAGTTGACTTTAAGTAAGGGAGATTACTTGAGATAATCTGGGTGGACCTGATTCAGTAAATTGAAAGGTTTTAAAAGCAGAGCTGAGGCTTTCCTGAGAGAATAAATTCCACCTTTGGACAGCAGCTTTAGTCCATGGCTGTGAATCCAGCCTGTTCTTCCTGATAACTTTGCTCTATGGATTTCAGACCTGCCTAGCCAGCTCCTGGTATGAGCCAACTCCTTCCAATATATCATCCATCTGTCTGTCTGTCTGTCTATCCACCCCTCTCTCTCTCTACCCTCCTGTTGGTTCTGTTTCTCTGATTGAAGCCCCTCAGATATTCTTGAAAGTTTTGTTTTGTCCATCAGTGTAGCCAAGCAGGACTCAGCACTGATCCTACAGGTGTTGGGTGTTCAACACAGTGTGTGGAACTGACGTGATTTTAATGTGTTCAGCCTTTGTATAGAGGTATCCTTTGCTTGAGGTAGGTTGCTACTGCACGGATTCTGCAAGGCCAGGTAGCAGGCAGCTCCCCTGACAGTATTTTCCACCCAAAGTCAGTCACTGATTCATGGTATCCTCTGAAACTCAAGTGGCGGAAAGCAGCATTGGAAGGAAGCACAACCCACATATCTTCTAGCGTGTGGGAGAAATGTGGCCAAACACTGAGGCTTCACAGTAAAAATATCTCCGCCTCTGCTACTGCTTCTTTTTTTTATTTTTTTGAGACGGAGTCTCTCTCTGTCATCCAGGCTGCAATCTCGGCTCACTGCAACCTCTGCCTCCCAGGTTCAAGTGATTCTCCTGCCTCAGCCTCCTGAGGCAGGAAGCCTCACCTGTGGGCTGGAGGCCTCATGCAGACCAGAGCGGCTTTGAATGCAGCCCCACACAAATTCTCAAATGCTCCTGAGTAGCTGAGATTACAGATGTGCGCCACCACACCCAGCTAATTTTGTATTTTTAGTAGAGACGGGGTTTCTCTATGTTGGTCAGGCTGGTCTCAAACTCCTGACCTCAGGTGATCTGCCACGTTGGCCTCCCAAAGTGCTGGGATTATAGGCATGAGCCACTGTGCCTGGCCCTCTGTTACTTGTTTCTAAATATTATTTTATTTCTCCTGTGAATTGTGAAACATATGTAAAAGGAGGTTCTAATAGACCAGTGGAATAAACTAGAAAAATTAAAAATTGAGAGGTTTTCAGAGATGGGGGAGGAAAAGATAAGAAACAGCCAAAGAGCTGTTATTTTTATTGATACATTCTTGCCTAAACCTAGATAAGTACAAGCCTATTTCAGGAGATCCTATTTAGGTTCATATAGTCAGCTCTGCTATAAAGCCATATATGCATTACTAAAAATCCATGCAGACTCATGAAACAAAAACCACAGGGCTTATGGAGAAATGGGAAATGTAGCATTGTACCCAAAAGGGTCATCAATGACATAGTAAAAAGGATAGGAACCTAGTGAAAAGTGTAGCTCGGCTTTGTACATGTCAGATGGTTAAGAAATACATCAATACAATAAATATGACACTTTGCCTTGAAAAAGTCCTGAAATTTGCCTGTGGACTTGGGTGTCAGAAGGGTTGCAGCCTGTGCGATATTGTGAGGTGAGGGAAGGAGAGTCATCTGAAATTGGACGGAAACCTGTTACACCACATTTGATGGGCATAGGCATATTTCATAATCGCTGAATACCTGAGCAATCTGAGGTATCCAGAAGATATTTGGGGTTAGGTATGTGTGTGTTTTGTCTTATTTCTACACACTTCAGTTCAGCTGGGTGCAGTTTTCTACATTCTCCTAATGTAAGCTTGTGCAACCTGTGGCCTGGAGGCCTCATGCAGCCCAGAACAGCTTTGAATGCAGCCCCACACAAATTCTCAAACTTTCTTAAAACATTATGAGATTTTGTATGTGATTTTTTTTTAAAATAGCTTGTCAGCTATCGTTAGCGTTACGTATTTTACATGTGGCCGAAGACAATTCTTCTTTCAGTGTGGCCCAGGGAAGCCAAAAGATTGGACACTCCTGGCTTACTGTCTCTGACAGGGTGAGATATCATATATCAATCACATTGAAACAAAGTTGCATTTTCAGAACAAGGGTGATTGCACGACTGACTGTAGAATGCTAAGACATCACTGTCCTTTGTCTGTACTTTCAAAATCCTAAAAGTTCTTTGTAAGTTTGGCGCAAATTCATTTGTTAGCAAGGCTTAATGTGAATATTGATGTTTTCCTAAAATATTGCATTTTGATTATTAAAGTGCTGTCGCAGACCCCATGAGGTTCTGAATATACCTTATAGAGTTTGAAAAATTCCGATTTCCAAAACACATCTGGCCCTAAGGGAAGGGGGAATGGTAGGTCTGTGTTGTTGAGCATCTGCATTGTGTCTGGGATCACAACGGGTGCTGCAGATGCAGAGACACACAAGGCACAGTCCCTGGGAGACCCAGGGAACTTGAAGTCTAGGAAGGCTACCACACTCTTTGTGCTGTTGTGGTAGATGTCTGTACTATGCACAAGCAGAGAACAGAAGAAGGAGGCATTCTTTCTAGCTAGAGTGTTCAAAACAGGCTTTCTAGAGAATGTGACACCTAGATTAGGTTTGCAGGGAGTGGTTAGAAATTCTCTAGGCAAAGGAGAAAGTCATTCCAGGTAGAAAAAAATGTGTAAAGGTGCGAAGGCACAGTTAAAAAACAGCAGGTCCAAGGTGATCTCTTTAACGTCACGCAACTATAACATCACAAGGGCTGCCATAAAAAAGTACAACAGATAGGTGGCTTAAACAACACAAATTTATTTCTTTGTAGTTCTGGGGCAAAAGTTCAAGATCAAGGCATTGGCAGCAATGATTCCTTCTGAGGCCTCTTTCCTTAGCTTGTAGGTGGCCATCTTATCCGGTGTCTTCATATTGCCTTCCCTTGGTGTGTGTCTGTGCCCTAATCTCCTCCTCTTATGAGAGCACCTGTCATACTGGATTAGGGCCCACCCTACCTAGCTTATTTAACCTAACTACCTTTTAAAGACCCTATCTCCAAATATTCACATTTGGAGGTGCTGGGAGTTAGGACTTTAAATATGAATTTTGGAGGGACACAGTTCAGCCCATCACACATGGGCTGGAACAAGAGAAGCATGAGCTTCCTCCACAGAAGCTGGAGGAAGGTGTGATAAATTATCATTGGACTTGGGGGCTTGGGAAAACTTTAAGGATATAGGTCTTGAAGAATGAGTAGAATTTCATCATGTTGAGTTGTGCCTGATTCTCTCTGTATTAGTCTGTTCTCACACTGCTATAAAGACATACCTGAGACTGGGTAATTTATGCAGAAAAGAGGTTTAATTGACTCACAGTTTTGTAGGCTGTACAGAAGGCATGGCTAGGGCAGCCTCAGGAAACTTACAATCATGGCAGAAGGTGAGGGGGAAGCAGGCACAAATTCACATGGTGGCAGGAGAGAGAGAGCGAAGAGGGAGGTGCTACACACTTTTAAACAGCCAGATCTTATAAGAACTCACTCTATCACAAGAACAGCAAGGGAGAAATCCACCCCCATGATTCAGTCACCTCCCACCAGGCCCCACCTCCAACGCTTGGGATCACAATTCAACATGAGATTTGGATGGGGACAGAGCTAAACCATATCACTCCCCTACTACAAAACCCCATTATAGTAGTCCTCCTGAATAAAGTCTATCTTACCATCCTAAAAAAAAAAAGAGAGAGAGAGAGAGAGAAAATTTCATCACATTAAGAAGGAAGCAAATCCAAGTTTTAGGCTTGCGTTAGAAGCCTAACCACATATACCACATACATCAAATATACCATAGCCCGTGCACCTAAATGTCCAGGACCTGGTATTCCCTGAAAAGGGCTGGTCACCACTTTCTCTGCTTCTGACCCCTGATTTGTGCAAGCCACAGTCTCTGCTGCCCCTGGGCCTCTCACCATCTCTTTCAGAGACCTCCTATCCCTTCTAAAAGAATAACTATGTTGTCTCTTCATTTCTGAATCAGCACAGCAGCAAATACCTTCTTTCCTCCATGCTTCCCCCAGAAAAAGAGAAAACTGTTTCTTCTTTCCTCTTGTCACTGGACAAGCTGCCATGCTCACCTTCCCTCATGCCTCCTGGAAGCAGAGTCTCAGTCCTCAGCCTTGCCATAGCATGGCCCTGGGGAGCACAGCCCATCTGAATGTGACCAGCTCCTCCATCATATCAGAAACGTGCTGGGACTATGGGGCCCAGTGAAACTATGACAACCACAGAGGACTTGTGCATGCCAGTGTATGTCTAGTAATTTTTCTTACCAGTTTCTTCTCAGAAGTATTCAGATACTCCAGAGCTAAGAAAAGGATCACAGAATTCTCCTTATCTTAGTAAAGTTATAGGATTCAGGCCATTGTTGTATACATGTTTGAAATCAGAAGTTGAAATAAACATTAAGTTTATTTAACCAAAGTAGCCCAAGGTGCTTGTCAACTCACTCATCTTTACTGAGCAGTGTGCTCTGGGGTATGGAGGAGACTTGAGTGTGTGCGTGCGTGCGTGTGTGTGTGTGTGTGTGTGTGTGTGTAACATATGGTATCAAATAAATGAAAAGATGTTTGAAAGAAAAAATGAAGGCTGCTTCCCAAAGTGTGTTCAGAGGAACTCTAGTCCTACTGGTTGTTGAGAAAGTCAAGTTTCCACGGCCAAACAAGGCTTCCAAAGCTGAAATTCCAAACGAGTTTAGGAAGCACTGCATATCCTCTGCTCTTTTGGAGAGCAAATGTGATAACAGCATATTAAAAACTCTGAAAGGTCACATAGTAAACAAACAGATTTAACTTTATTTTGCCTGGATTCTCAAAAACGTTCTGGTACCAACCCATAGGGCACATTCTGAGAAATCTCAGACTGAGACATTTATGATGCTTTAAAGGGACTGTCAGAGCATATTTCTGTTTCTCACTTGGAAGCATATCCTAGAAATCCAATGCAGAGGAAGTGGATGCTTTTATTATTTTAGGTTTAGAAACAAAAATGTAGGAATTGCATCCGTATGACAAATGGAAAATGAATCAGATTTGCTTGACTTGCCTAGTGATTTTTAATTTTTAGAATCTTCTATATAAACTAGTAATTACGATGATGCAGCCATCAAATAGTATGTAATTATACCCTTGAAATAATGGATAATGAGCACTTTTTTAAATGAAAAAAAAAACCTAAAGTAATTATTGGATGATGAAAATAAATTAATTCAATTCAGGACTTAAAAAATGAAAAGTACTGTGATCCCTGAAGCAGTATAGATGCACATATAAGTTCTTTCATATGGAAAATTACAACAGAAAAATGCTGAAATATCAAGAAAATGTGGCACCCACTGCCTTTTTTCCTATAAATTCGGTCTTACAGCTTAAGATGGCAAATTTCTAGGAAGGCTGGTAAGCAGATGTTTCATAGCTAGTAAAAGATGGGATCAGGATTTGAAGCAAGTCCTCATGTCTCTGGGACCCACATACTTAACCCTTAACTAGAGCTGCAGTGAGGAAAAATAAATTGATAGTAACATTTCTTCCCTCCTGTCCCGTTCTCCTCACTGCCCAACCACCCAACCAAAGTCAATTTTGTGTAGTAAAAGTCTAAAACGCCATCTAAAGTACTACAGTGCTGGAGAACACTTTGCTAAACTATACTTCTGTATGGCAGTTGTTCTGGAATATTTCCCATTAGCATTGCAGAAGTGCTGTGTTTCACTACATTGTTAAAATTGCTTCCATCTTTTAGGCCCCATCTGTGTACCACAAAAACATCTGCATCAGCAGTTGTTATTTGTCAAGACAATAGCTACTACTGATGACCGTGCACTTAATCCAGTTGATTCTGTGGAGACAGACTGCTAATACTGCCCCAGTATCATAAACTGGTCATAATATAGTTTACTTAATGGTTGCTAATAGACACATGCTCAGGTTTTCATAACGGTCATTTGACATGGGATTGTAAAGCTTTGGGAACTTGTCTTTTTGACATGAAAGATCTTATATTTGAGAATATCAGTTGGAGAATCAAACTGGAATATAATTCCTTCCCTAGTTCATAAAATTGTATTTCCTATTAATGTCACTTAAGTTTTGCTGTCTGAATGTCGAGTGGGCTGAAATATAATTTCTGAGTCTTTTCATGAAGTCAACGCTAGAAAATTAATCAAGTGCCACAGTCAATAATAAAAATACCATAAAATACACTTGAAAAACTTTTTAAGATTTAAAGATATTTCTGATGGAAAGTACATTATTAATTTTTAAAATGAGGAAGGGGAAATTATTTTTCATAACTGAGATGTCACCAAACACTAGTAAGACTTTGGAGCAGACTTTTTAATGATAGCATCTATGTTCTGAGTCCTCCTTTGAAGGGAAATTGGTGTTTGTAGGACTTAGAACCTTTTATTTCTCTGGGTAGAAGGATTGGTTGTTGGGTGGAGAATTCAATTAGGTTTTACTGTTCTTTTTCCTTCCTGGTAATAGCTAAGGCATTGCTGAAACAGTGTTCCCATGTGACCCATCAGTATGCTCTCTCACACTTGAACTTTGTTCCATATTCCAGGGTGATGCGTGTGTACTTGTGTCAAGTTATTTTGCCCATATTAAGTGTGGCACAGAATGACAGAGTACTCACCTTTTTGATAAGCAGCCTTCAAGTGGGCTAGCTCTATAAATGGGCCACCTCAAGGAGGCCATTCTCTGATGCCAAAACCTTCCCAGTTCTCAGAAATAAGGCTTCTAAATGATGATATCTTCTCCCAGCCGTTTTCTCATCCCATTCAGCTCCTCCCGGGGCCTGTTAACTTTCTGTTTTCCACAGCAATATGACCAGTGCAGCAAATAATTTATATGGTAGATGCCAGCATTCACAACAGTGAGGTGACACAGAGGGGCTCATCTGACGGGCAGAGAAGATCACCGGTTGGTTAAATAGATGAGTAACCTGTTTAGAAAACTATAATTTAATATCTTTAATTAGAGTTAACTCTGATTAAAGCTCAGCTGAACATTACCAAATCCACCTTTTTTTTAAATGACAGTAATGAATTATTTTTCTAGTCAATAAATTCTAACATTATCTACAATTGTCTGCTTATCTCGGAAGCTAAGTCTGTGGACCCAGGCTGGGATAATGATGTCATAATTGATATTCTTATAATGTTGCTATTGTATTTTGTAATATTTCTGATTAGAAATTTTGGGGGTATAGTCAAGGAGCAGTGTTGGGTAAAAAAGAGAAGCAATTGTAAAAAACAATTTTTTTAAAAAAAGAAATTTTGGGTTTCGATATTTAGTGGGGAAAAGACAACTGATATAAAATGAAAAAAGAATCTTACTTTGGAAATACGTGGAATATAATATAAATAGCCATTTGACCACTTACTGTCATGCTGCCAAACTAGAATTCAGGCATTGTTTACATATTTTCAGCTTTGGACAGTCGTAGAGAAAGTTTTCACTTATTACATCAGTCATTGCCAAAGATCAGTTACAGAAGAGTGTAATAATGGTAACTGTGGTGCCTTACAGAATGCTTTCAAATTTAAATTTTAAAAAATAAACCTATGTAAGGGCATTCTTTTTTTATTTTTATTTTTATTTACTTATTTTTTTTATGGATGTCTTTAAAATGTTTCTCCCACCACTCAAATATATCTCAGATTGTTAGTTTTCCCCAATAAATCTTGGGGAAAGCCTAGGAGAGAACAAAGAATCTTTTCTTCCTTTTTTTGAGTGGTGGGGAAAAAGAGAAAAAATAAGAAAGAAAGAGAGAAAGAAGGAAAGAAAAGAATGAAAGAGAGAAAGAAAGAGAAAGAGGGAGAGAGAATGGGAGTCTTGCTTTACTGCCCAGGCTAGAATGCAGTCTAAAAATGGGTATTGAAAACCTTTTTTATGCCAATAATTGTGTTTAACAATGAAGACAGGAAGGAATAAGGGAGGAAAATAACAAACAAGCAGCCAACCAATATTTCATTTAAACCTGTGAAATGCTATGCAATTACTGAGGAGTGATTTACTTCCAATTATGTAGTCACTTTTAGAGTATGTGGTGCTGATAAGAATGTATGTTTTGTGGATTTGGGGTGGAGAGTTCTGTAAATGCTTATTTAGTTTACTTGTTCCGGGTCTGAGTTCAAGTCCTGAATATCCTTGTTAATTTTCTGTCTCATTCATCTGTCTAATATTGACAATGTGATGTTAAAGTCTCCCACTATTGTTGTGTGGGAGTCTAAGTCTCTTTATAAGTCATTAGGAACTTGCCTTATGTATCTGAGTGCTCCTGTATTGGGTGCGTATATATTTAAGATTGTTAGTTCTTCTTGTTGCATTGATCCTTTTACCATTATATAATGACCTTCTTTGCCTCTTTTGATCTTTGTTGCTTTAAAGTCTATTTTATCAGAGACTAGAATTGCAACTACTGCTTTTTTTTTTTTACTCTCCATTTGGTTGGTAAATCTTCCTCAATCCCTTTGTTTTGAGTCTTTGTGTATCTTTGCATGTGAGATGGGTCTGGATGCAGCATACCGATGGGTTTTGGCTTTTTGTCCAATTCGCCTGTCTGTGTCTTGTGATTGGGGGCATTTAGTCAATTTAAATTTAGGATTAATAATAATATATGTGAGTTTAATCCTGCCATTTGATGCTAGCTGGTTGTTTTGCCCATTAGTTCATGTAGATTCTTCATTATGTTGATGCTCTTTACCTTTTGGTATATATTTGGAATGGCTGATACTGGTTGTTCCTTTCTATGTGTAGTGCTTCTTTCAGAAGCCTTGTGAAGCAGGCCTGGTAGTGATGAAATCTCTGAGTACTTGCATGTTCACAAAAGATTTTATTTTTCCTTCACTTATGAAGCTTAGTTTGGCTGGATATGAAATTCTGGGTTGAAAGTTCTTTTCTTTAAGGGTGTTGAATATTGGCCCCCACTCTCTTCTGGCTTGTAGGGTTTCTGCTGAGAGATCTGCTGTGAGTCTGATAGGCTTCCCTTTGTGGATAACCTGACCTTTCTCTCTGGCTGCCCTTAGCATTTTCTCCTTAATTTCAACCCTGGTGAATCTGACGATTATGTGCCTTGGGGTTGCTCTTGTTGAGGAATATCTTTGTGGTGTTCTCTATATTACCTGGAGTTGAATATTGTCCTGCCTTGTTAGGTTGGGAAAGTTTTCCTGAATTATATCCTGAAGAATATTTTCCAACTTGAATTCATTCTCTTCGTCACATTCAGGTACACCTATCAAACATAGATTAGGTCTTTTCACATAGTCCCATATTTCTTGGAGACTTTGCTCATTCCTTTTTACCTTTTTTCTCGAATCTTGTCTTCTCGTTTTATTTCATTGAGTTGGTCTTTGACCATTGATATCCTTTCTTCTGCTTGATCAATTTGACTGTTAAACTTGTGCATACTTCTCGAAGTTCTCGTATTGTGTTTTTCAGCTCCATTAATTCACTTATATTCCTGTCTAAATTGCCTATTCTCGTTAGCATTTCATCAAACCTTTTTTCAAGGTTCTTAGTTTCTTTGCATTGGGTTAGAACATGTTGTTTTAGCTCACAGAAGTTTCTTATTAGCCACCTTCTGAAGCCTGATTCTGACAATTCATCACACTCATTCTCCATCAGGCCTTGTTCCCTTGCTGATGATGAGTAGTGATCCCCTGAAGGAGGAGAGGCATTCTGATTTCCAATATTTTCAGCCTTTTTGCACTGGTTTCTTCCCATCTTCGTGGATTTATCCACCTGTCGTCTTTGTAATTGCTGACTTTCAGATTGGGTCTCTGAGTGGACGTCCAGCTTGTTGGTGGTGATATTATTTCTGTTTCTTTGTTTTCCTTCGGTGGACACCCCTCCATCACAGAGCTGGACCTTCCCGGGTTCAGCTGTGTTTGATGAGAAACTCTCAACCATCAGCATTTCCAATTGCTGTTTTTTTGTGGGGGTGGGACCAGCTGAGCCCAATCACCTGGCTCCCCACCTCGGAGCCCCCTTTTTTTCTTTTCCTAATTGAATGCTGATTCTCTCCAAGGTGTCCGAGTCCCCCTCCGAAAAGGCACTGGGATCTATGCAATTTCCCATGCGGGGACCGTGCCGGCTGAAACAGCTGCACTGAGATTCGTGGCACTTTTCTGCCCAGGAATCTCCTGGTCTGGCTCCCAGCTTCAGTCCCCATTTCAATCAGCAGAATGGGCGACTCTGCCTTCCCAGAGATCCAAACGCCAACTAAAAGGGCACCCAGTCCTGCATACTCCGCACTGAAAACCACCACACCGGGACGCTGGCAAAACAGCCGCACCAGCCAAAAGAGCTGCGCTGGCAACCTGTGGGGCTCCTCCGCTGGGAATCTCCTGGTCCGTAGGCAACAAAAATTCGTCTGAAAGTCTGGCGTCCACTTACTCCCTGCGCCTTCACTGGGAGCTGCTGCTAGTCGGCCATCATGGATCTCTCTCAGGGCATTCTTTTAACACATGCCCAATGCTCTTGGATTGTCTTCAAAAACTACTTATTATAGTTCTTAAATATTATTCACTGGAGATTTTACTCATAAGAACCTAAAGTAGGTGTCATGAAAATCACTGGCCTACATTCATTCCTGAATAAATAACCACTGAAAAGATACTAATATTCTGAAATCAAACCCTCCATTTTTTTTAACCATTTTTAAATGATATGATCTCAGTCGTATTACGTGATGTGTTAGGCCATTCTTGCATTGTTATAAAGAAATTTCTGAAAGTGGGTAATTTATAAAGAAAAGAGGTGGCTGAGTCCGGTGGCTCATGCCTGAAATCCCAGCACTTTGGGAGGCCAAGGTGGGCAGATTAATTGAGGTCAGGAGTTGGAGATCAGCCTGGCCAACACAGTGATACCCGGTCTCCACTAAAAATACAAAAATTAGCTGGGAGCGGTGGTACGTGCCTGTAATCCCAGCTACTCCAGAGGCTGAGGCACGATAATTGCTTGATCCTGGGAGGTGGAGGTTATTGTGAGCTTAGATCGCACCCTGGTACTCCAACCTGGGCAACAGAGTGACACCCTATTGCTAGAGAAAAAAAAGAGGCTTAATTAACCCACAGTTCTGCAGATTGTACAGGAAGCATGGCACCGGCATCTGTTGCCTTCTGGGGAGGCTTCAGCGAGCTCTACAGGGTGAAAGGCAAAGCAGGAGCAGGCAGGACACATGGCGAATGCAGGAGCAAGGTTAGGGGCTAATGATAAAAAAGGTTAGGAAGCCTTTTTTTTTTTTTTTTTTTTGAGACAGAGTCTCATTCTGTCACCCAGGCTGGAATGCAGTGGCACGATCTCAGCTTACTGCAACCTTCGCCTCCTGGGTTCCAGTGATTCTCCTGTCTTAGCGTCCTGAGTAGCTGGGATTACCTGAGTAGCAGGGCTACCACGCCCTGCTAATTTTGTAAGTGCTACACTTTTAAGCAACCAGATCTCACAAGCAGTCTGTCACTATCACAAGGACAGCACCAGATCATGAGGGCTCCACCCCCGTGATCCAGTGATCCAAGCCCCACTTCCAATACTGGGGATTACAGTTCAACATGAAATCTAGAGGGAACAACATCTAAACTGTATCACACACTTTCCTGTCTTTCAAATAATACACAGTAAAAATAATGTCATTCTTTTTTGTACCTAGCACCAGTGCCTATGTATAGCAAGCATCCGGTACGTTTTAAATATCCTTTCCTGCTAAATGTGATCTGACACAGGATCGTTTCAGGGGAGCACTAATGCTGGAGGCTGTTTGCACCCGTCCTATGCTCCTAGATGACTGTCTTTTTGTAATGGGTTATTATTCTGTCTGCATCCTCAGCGTCTTATGCCACTACTTAGGATGAAGTAGTTTGAAGCACTTCTTTTCAGATTTTGTTATTTATTTATTTGAGATGGAGTCTCACTGTGTCACCCAGGCTGGAGTGCAGTCACATGATCTCTGCTCTCTGCAAACTTCGTTCCCCGGGTTCAAGCGATTCTCCTGCCTCAGCCTCCCAAGTAGCTGGGATTACAGGCACCTGCCACCACACCTGGCTAATTTTTGTATTTTTAGTAGAGGTGGGATTTCAGCATCTTGGCCAGGCTGGTCTTGATCTCCTGACCTCATGGTCCTCCACCTTGGCCTCCCAAAGTGCTGGGATTACAGGCATGAGCCATTACGCCCAACCTACTTTTTAAAAATTTTTTAGAGATGGGAAAATTGTTGCCCAGGCTGGTCTTGAACTCCTGGGATCAAATGATCCTCCCACCTGAACCTCCCAAGTAGCTGAGATTACGGGCATGAGCCACCACACCTGGCAGCACTTCAAATTTTCTGTGACATCTCAGTAAAGCCAGAATTGAAGATCACAGAGGAAATGAGATGTCTGGCTTGTTTCCTCATTAACCTCATTTGTGTACCTGGATTCCTCTATGGATTCTGGCCAGCAGAGCTCTGGGGCCTCTGATAGCTGGGTAGAAGGTGAGGGGAATTGTGTCTGTATTTCGTGCAGGTGTTTTACAATTCAGGTCACAAGCTTCTATTTTTGCTTCTCTCTCAAAACTTCTGACTCCCTCTTCAAAGATATGTTTCCTATGATGTAGGCATGCTGTTTTATCTCTTCATGTCTCAGCTTCCTCATGTGTAAAATGGAAATGTTAATAGTATCAACGTAATAGGATTGTTGTGAGGATTAACTGGGTTAATATTTATAAAGTTCTTAGAGCCATGGCACATAGTAAGGGTTAAAACATTTTTTTAGGCCAGGTGCAGTGGCTCACACTTGTAATTCCAGCACTTTGGGAGGCTGAGGCAGGCGGATCATTTGAGGTCTGGAGTTCAAAACCAGCCTGGCCAACATGGTGAAATACCACATTTACTTAAAAAAAATGTGTATATATATATATATATATATGTATATCCAGGCATGGTGTCAGGCGCCCGTGATCACAGCTACTTGGGAGGCTGAGACAGGAGACTAGCTTGAACCTGGAAAGTGGAGGTTGCAGGAAGCCAAGATCATGCCATTGCACTCCATCTTGGGTAACAAGAATGAAACTCCATCTCAAAAAAAAAAAAGTTTCTTAAAATGGTTGTTAGACCACTAGAAAAGTGTCTCTTTAAATTCTTAAAGAAAAAGGAAAGATCCAAGAAGATGCTGCTTTTGGTAGAGAGTGACTTACACTTTCTTTTCTAAGGAAAGAGTGGAGTAATATGAAGGAATTCGTATCCAAAGGCAGAGGACTGAAAGGTATTACCTAAAATACCTCCTAGCAAATGTTGGCAGCAAGCCTAGGTCCTGACTAATGAAGTAATATATGGGAAGATGTTCATAGTAACTCCTTTGGGGCCCTTCATAGTAGATTTTAAAAAGAGACAAGAGAAATAAACTGGAAATATATGGGGATAGAGGGAATTAGGGGGCAAAGCTTATGCCAAGAGTTGGCAGTTATCTTCTACATCTAACAAAGGCCAAAATGGAATGATCCTCAAACTGGAGATATGTATAGATACAGATAAAAATATTTTTAAAAACACCTGTTTGACTTACGTGTTTTTCTCAGCTTCTTCCATGGAGAGGGGCATTTAGCCATCTGCTTTGTTAAAGAAAGCAGGCACTGCCTTATTGCATGTGCTGGCTACCAAGAAGCTTGAAATCTGTTTCTTTTCTTTTTCTCTTCTCCCCTCCCCTCCCCTCCTCTCCTCTCTTCTTCTCTTCTCTTCTTCCTTCCTTGCTTCCCTCCCTCCCTCCCTTCCTCCCTTCTTTCCTTTCTTTCCTTTCTTTCATCTCACTCTGTTGCTCAGACTGCAGTGCAATGGTGTGGTCACAGCTCACTGCAGCCTCAACCTCCAGGGCGTAATCAATCCTCCAGCCTCACCTTCCCAAGTCACTGAGACTAAAGGTGTGTACCACCACCCTGACTAATTTTCTTAGATTTAAAGAGATGGGATCTCACTGTGTTGCCCAAGCTAGTCTCAAACTCCTGGGCTTAAATGTTCCTTCCCGCTCAGCCTCCCAAAGTCTGGGATTACAGGCATGAGCCACTGTGCCCTGGCCACTTGGAAGAACAAGAAGAACCTCTTCTTGTTCTTCCCAGATGTTTCTTGGGAGCCTGGGGACAGAAGACTCACCGTGCCTTTGGCTCGTGCCCTGCCTCACTGTGCATGGATTGCACTGGGGCTGTTCCTGACGTTCCTGGCACAGGGATTGGTTGCTTATTCAGCCTGATGCCTGCCCTTTGCCCTGTCTCCTTGGCCAGAGGCAGCTCAGTTGTAATTTGCTCTTAGGCTCGGAAGTGCAGCCCTGCCACACTGCAGCTTGTGTTTATTTTATAATCCACAGGCAAGAAGAAAAAATTTCAGCCTTTTAAGAAGTTGTTTGGCAAAAGGAAAAAGAAAGACACTTCATTGTTCCGGGCGCAGTCAGTGGGGAAGAAGAGTTATTCTCACCAGAGTGTCAGCAATGGGACCTTCTCTTCGGATGAGGAGACCCTGGAAGATGATCTAAGGTAATGACTTGCACTTTCTTTTCACATGCTTGGTGGAGTCCCCGGTGGGGAATGGTATCCCAAAGGAGGTAGGTGCTGTTTTTGGTTCCAGCAGGCAAGAACAGAATCACAAATGGGCAGGGCGTGGTGACTCACTCCTGTAATCGCAACACTTTGGGAGGCCAAGGCAGCCAGATCACTTGAGGTCAGGAGTTTGAGACCAGCCTAGGCAACATGGGGAAACCCTGTTTCTACTAAAAACATATAAAAAAATTAGCCGAGCATGGTGGCGTGCACCTGTAATCCCAGCTGCTGAGGAGGCTGAGGCACAAGAATCACTTGAACCAGAGAGGCGGAGGTTGCAGTGAGCAGAGATGGCACCACTGCACTCCAGCCTGGGTGACAGAGTGAGACTCTGCCTCAAAAAAAAAAAAAAAAATAAAAAAAAAAAAAAAAAAGAATCACACGTACGTTCCATCTCTGGGAAGGTGGGTGCATTCTGCATGGAGAAGTCACCCTGAGGAGTTACCACATGAGTCTGACCTCATTTTCTGGGAGTGCAAAGGAATTGGGCATTCATTTTGCTGCTCTTGATTGTGGAAGGAGGCAACACTTCACTGGCTGGGCTCACCAGCGTTCCTCAGATTGAAGAAGATTGTGTTCCTTATGCCATTGCTTTACAAAGAGGGAGGGTATCCTAGGGTAGATTTTACACCATTGTTGAGGATGCAGGTTGCTCAGGCACAGATGGTCACCCTTCATGTACCTGGCCATCTCTAGCAACTTCTGGAGCCTGTCTGTTTCTTTTGCCCACCATCCCTCCCTCCCTGTCTTCCTCCCTCCCTCCGTTCCTCCCTTTCTTCCTCCCTCCCTTACTTATTTCCTTCTTTCTTCCCTGTCTCTTCCCCCACTTCTCCCTTTCTTCCCTTCCTTCCTTGTTTTCTTCCTTTCCTTGCCTCTTAGAATACAGACACTAAATCTGGCTGTGACAGTGTCAGGAACTCAGAAAAGTAGGGTCAGGAAGTACTTTCTCACCTGAGTGCTGGAAATTGAAGTCAGAGTCAGAGCTGGTTAAACTCTGATACTGACAGCTTAGAAACCAGCTCCTCTGAGAAACCTTTTCCGACAACCCCATCTGATTTATTTGACCTTGTCTGTGTTCTTCTAGCATCATGTGCCTGATTTCTGCAGAGAACTTGTCACTTTCTATGGAAATTATTGATTTGCTTGTCTGTCTTTCTCACTGGACTGTCAGTTTCATGGTCAGAGACCAGGTTTCATTCAGCCTTGTATTGCATGCTCATAAAAAATGTTTCCCATGAATGCCTTGTGGTATCATCTGTGATATTCTCACCGTGTTTCAAGGTCAGAGACAAAACTATCCTCTATGTCAGTAAGTAAATTCTAATGAACACTGCTTTTGGTTCCAAATTACAAAAACCCTCAGACCAGCGGTGCACATTAAGTTTTACAGCAAATATTCAGCAACAGCATTTGTTAGCCCTGATATTGACTCTTTTCCTTGACAGCCCTGTGTTTATTTTCTGTTGTCTTTATAGGGTAAGAAAATGACTTAATGTGACTGCAGGGAAGGATGTGACTGAAAGGAGGGCACAGCTAGCGCTAAGTCACTCAGCTGTTGGAATGTTGTCCCAGCGGATAGGCAAGGAGTATGCAGTGTGAATAGATTTTGATTTTACTTCAGTTTTTCAGTTGTAAAATAAGGGTGTGAACTTTTTGGCCTCATGGTATCAGGATGAGGAACAGATAGTAAAATGACACTAAGTGGCAGTTTAACACAAAATGGGGTCAAGCCTGGAAAGTTCTCCCTTAGAAGGCCAGTTCTGTGGAAACACAACCCACCCTTTTTGTAGTATATTGAGTATAGCACAGTTTTGCCGAGTCTGATTTCATACTGAGCTGTGTTGGACTCTTCCTGGAGTCTTGGACCTGGACCCTGGAAGCTCTCTTCCCATTTAAATCTTTTATTCTGTTTACCTCTTGGGGCTTTTCTTAAGGTTTTAGGTTTTACAAAGCCTTGGAAAATTCCACTTTGGATCAAATAGCTACATTTCTAATAATGTAACAGGTCCTTATTATTGACTCTTGTCCACAAACCCACATTTACGGACATGTACTATGTTTTCTTTCTTTTCTTTTCTTTTTTTTTCGAGACAGAGTTTTGCTCTAGTTGCCCAGGCTGGAGTGCCATGACACAATCCTGGCTCACTGCAACCTCCTATTCTCCTGGCTCAGCCTCCAGAGTAGCTGGGATTACAGGCATGTGCTACCATGGTCACCTAATTTTGTACTTTGAGTAGAGACGGGGTTTATCCATGTTGGTCAGGCTGGTCTCAAACTCCCGACCTCAGTTTATCTGCCTGCCTTGGCCTCCCAGAGTGCTGGGATTACAGGCATTAGCCAAGGCATTACCGTGCCCAGCCAAGACATGTACTATATTTTAATTAAACATTTCTTTTTATAATAAACTAATCTCATAAGTAACGATGTGAAAGAATAAGCTTTGAACTATTAATTTTTAAAACGTCACTTAAATATTTAAAAAATTAGTGGGTATATACCCAGAGGAGTATAAATCATTTTGCCGTAAAGCCACACTCATGCAGATGTTTATTGCAGCACTGTTCACAATAGCAAAGACATGGAATCATGTCAACCCATCAGTGACAGATTGGATAAAGAAAATGTGGTGCATGTGCACCATGGAATACTATGCAGCCATAAAAAAGAATGAGATCTTGTCTTTTGCAGGAACGTGGATGGAGCTGGAGGCCATTATCCTCAGCAAACTAATGCAGGAACAGAAAGCCAAATACTGCATGTTCTCACTTATAAGTGGGAGCTAAATGATGAGAACTCATGAACACAAAGAGGGGAACAACAGACACTGGAGTCTACTTGAGTGTGGAGGGTGAGAGGAGCAGAAAAAATAGTTTACCTACGGAGCAAGCCTTCGTATGTACCCCGGAACCTAAAGTAAAAGTTAAAAAAAATTAGGATAGAAACACAGCCAGGTGCAGTAACATGTGCCTTTTTTTTAAATATATATTTTATTGCATTTCATGTTTTGGGGTACGTGTGAAGAACATGCAAGATTGTTGCATAGGTACATAGATGGCAATGTGGTTTGCTGCCTTCCCCCCCATCACCTATATCTGGCATTTCTCCCCATGTTATCCCTCCCCAACTCCCCACCCCCTGCTGTCCCTCCCCTAGTTCCCCGCTACAGACCCCAGTGTGTGATGCTCCCCTCCCTGTGTCCATGTGTTCTTATTGTTCATCACCCTCCTCTGAGTGAGAACATGCGGTGTTTGATTTTCTGTTCTTGTGTCAGTTTGCTGAGAATGATGGTTTCCAGCTTCATCCATGTCCCTACAAAGGACACGAACTCATTGTTTTTTATGGCTGCATAGTATTCCATGGTGTATATGTACCACATTTCCCTGTCCAGTCTATCATCGATGGGCATTTGGGTTGGTTCCAAGTCTTTGCTATTGTAAACAGTATTGCAATGAACATTCATGTGCATGTGTCCTTATAATAGAACAATTTATACTCCTTTAGGTATATACCCAGTAATGGGATTGCTAGGTCAAATGGAATTTCTATTTCTAGATCCTTCAGGAATCACCACACTGTCTTCCACAATGGTTGAACTAATTTACACTCCCACCAACAGTGTAAAAGTGTTCCTATTTCTCCACATCCTCTCCAGCATCTGTTGTCTCCAGATTTTTTAATGATCGCCATTCTAACTGGCATGAGATGATATCTCAATGTAGTTTTGATTTGCATTTCTCTGATGACCAGTGATGATGAGCATTTTTTCATATGTTTGCTTGTGGCCTCATATATGTCTTCTTTTGTAAAGTGTCTGTTTGTACTCTTCACCCACTTTTGAATGGGCTTGTTTTGGTCTTGTAAATCTGTTTTGGTTCTTTGTAGATTCTGGATATTAGTCCTTTGTCAGATGGGTAGCTTGCAAAAAATTTTTCCCATTCTGTTTGTTGCTGATTCACTGTAATGACTGTTTCTTTTGCTGTGCAGAAGCTGTGGAGTTTGATTAAGTCCCATTTGTCTATTTAACTTTTGTTGCCAATGCTTTTGGTGTTTTAGTCATGAAGTCCTTGCCTATGTCCTTAATGGTTTTGCCTAGATTTTCTTCTAGGGTTTTTATGGTGTTAGGTCTTATGTTTAAGTCTTTAATCCATCTGGAGTTAATTTTAGTGTAAGGTGTCAGGAAGGGGTCCAGTTTCTGCTTTCTGCACGTGGCTAGCCAGTTTTCCCAACACCATTTATTAAACAGGGACTCCTTTCCCCATTGCTTGTTTTTGTCTGGTTTGTCAAAGATCAGATGGTTGTAGATGTGTGGCGTTGCCTCCAAGATCTCTGTTCTGTTCCATTGGTCTATATCTCTGTTTTGGTACCAGTACTATGCTGTTTTGATTACTGTAGCCTTGTAGTATAGTTTGAAGTCAGGTAGTGTGATGCCTCCCGCTTTGTTCTTTTTGATTAGGATTGACTTGGCTGTGTGGGCTCTCTTTTGGTTCCATATGAAGTTTAAGGTGTTTTTTTCCAGTTCTGTGAAGAAGGTCATTGGTAGCTTGATGGGGATAGCATTGAATCTATAAATTACTTTGGGCAGTATGGCCATTTTCATGATATTGATTCTTCCTAACCATGAGCATGGAGTGTTTCTCTGTCTGTGTCCTCTCATTTTGTTGAGCAGTGGTTTGTAGTTCTCCTTGAAGAGGTCCTTTACATTCTTTGTTAGTTGTATTCCTAGATATTTTATTTTCTTTGTAGCAATTGTGAATGGCAGTTCATTCTTGATTTGGCTCTCTTTAAATCTGTTATTAGTGTATAGGAATGCTTGTGATTTTTGCACATTGATTTTGTATCCTGAGACTTTGCTGAACTTGCTTATGAGTTTCAGAAGATTTTGGGCTGAGACAATGGGGTCTTCTAAATATGCAATCATGTCATCTGCAAATAGAGACAATTTGACTTCCTCCTTTCCTAATTGAATACCCTTTATTTCTTTTTCCTGCCTGATTGCTCTGGCTAGAACTTCCAATACTATATTGAATAGGAGTGGTGAGAGAAGGCATCCTTGTCTAGTGCCACATCTCAAAGGGAATGCTTCCAGTTTTTGTCCATTCAGTATGATATTGGCTGTGGGTTTGTCTTAAATAGCTTTTATTATTTTGAGATACGTTCCGTCAATACCTAGTTTCTTGAGAGTTTTTAGCATGAAGCACTGTTGAATTTTGTCAAAGGCCTGCTCTGCATCTATTGAGATAATCATGTGGTTTTTGTCTTTGGTTCTGTTTCTGTGGTGAATTACGTTTATAGACTTGCGTATGTTGAACCAGCCTTGCGTCCCCGGGATGAAGCCTACTTGATCATGATGGATAAGCTTTTTGATGTGCTGTTGTAATCAATTTGCCAGTATTTTATTGAAGATTTTTGCATCTGTGTTCATCATGGATATTGGCCTGAAGTTTTCTTTTCTTGTTGAGTCTCTGTCATGTTTTGGTATCAGGATGATGTTGGTCTCATAAAATAACTTTGGAAGGATTCCCTCCTTTTGGATTGTTTGGAAGAGTTTCAGAAGGAATGATACTAGCTCCTCTTTGTATGTCTGGTAGAATTCGGCTGTGAACCCATCTGGACCTGGGCTTTTTTTGGTTGGTAGGCTATTAATTGCTGCCTCAACTTCAGCCCTTGTTATTGGTCTATTCAGGGTTTCAACTTCTTCCTGGTTTAGGCTTGGGAGGATGCAAGTGTCCAGGAATTTATCCATTTTTTCCAGGTTTAGTGGCATATGTGCATAGAGTTGTTTGTAGTAATCTCTGATGGTAGTTTGTATTTCTGTGGAATCTGTGGTGATATCCCCTTTATCGTTTTTTACTGTATCTATTTGATTCTTCTCTCTTTTCTTTTTTATTAACCTGGCTAGTGGTCTGTCTTTTTTGCTGATCTTTTCAAAAAACCAGGTCCTGGATTTATTGATTTTTTGAAGGGTTTTTGGTGTCTGTCTCTCCTTCAGTTCTGCTCTGATCTTAGTTATTTCTTGTCTTCTGCTAGGTTTTGAGTTTTTTTGATCTTGCTTCTCTAGCTCTTTCAATTTTGACAATAGGGTGTCAATTTTAGATCTCTCCTTGCTTCTCATGTTGGCATTTATTGCTATAAATTTCCCTGTAGATACTGCTTTAAACGTGTCCCAGAGATTCTGGTAAATTGTCTATTCATTCTCGTTGGTTTCGAAGAATATCTTTATTTCTGCCTTCATTTCGTTGTTTATCCAGTCAACATTCAAGAGCCAGTTGTTCAGTTTCCATGAAGCTGTGCAGTTCTGAGTTAGTTTCTGAATTCTCAGTTCTAACTTGATTGCACTCTGGTCTGAGAGACTGTTTGTTATGATTTCCCAGCTGCTCGGGAGGCTAAGGTGGGAGGATCATTTGAGCCAGGAGTTCAAGGTTGTAGTGTGCTATGATCATGTCTATGAAGAGCTACTGCACTCTAGCCTGGACAATGTACGGAAAAAAAAAAGATAGAAACACAGGAAAATAGAAGTAATTAAAAAGTAATGTATTTCTCTTTTCTAAGGAATTGACAGTTGCAAAGTAATTTCACCTACAGAGTAAATCCTACATACGTTGTATACCTGAGTTTCTAGTTATTTGCCCTATTTACAGATGGAGAAAATGAAAAATGTTGTTTTTAGAAATTCTTATTTTTAGTTCATTGTTCAATTAACAGACTATTACTTTACACTATGTAATGATTCAAAAAATTTCCTGTACATTTTATTTGCAATCTCCAAAATGGACAGTTCTCACAAAAGCACAAAACTCAAAGCTCCATTAACATGACTTTGGGTAGAGGTTCCAAGAAGGTAGATTTCAGCCCAGAGTGAGGGAGAATTTCCTAATTAGATCTGCCTAAAAATGGGAGGCTGGGCATGTGCCCACAAGGATTGAGGCCAGTGAAGGTGGGATTTCTGAACTGGGCGGGAATTTAGGGAACTGAACTTTAACATCCTGTCAAGCTCCCAACAATCTGTGATTCTAGAAATGTTTCTATGACCAAGAATAGCTCCTTATTGATCTGCTCCTTCTGCCTGAAAATTTCCATTTCCTTTGGGTTTTTCAAGTGTTCTTTTCTTTCTCTAGCTTAGAAGCCTTTATCTCTCCTAGGCTGCTGCTTTTAAATTATACATTCCTTGGGAAAAGCAAAGCAATAAAACATGATCTGTTTTTAACAATCTAATGTGATTACTTTTCTTAATTAAACACAACTAATATTATGTTTCCAAAGGTGTGTTAAAACAGTTGTCAAATTTTAAAAGTGAGAGAGAGTCATCTTGGTAAATAGGTTTGGGGAATTCTGAACAAAAACAAATTAAATGGGACTCTTTATGTGGGACTCAACAGAGCTTTTACTATGCTAATGTGTCCTGTGAATCCCTAAGAAGAAGTATGTAGTATGCAGTATTTCAATATTCTTTTGACCATAGACCCTTTTTTCACTGAGAATATCCAATGACATGTATTAAAGCTACCATTAATTGAAGTTAATACAATGTGTATTGCATAGGTGAACTCATTTAAAATTTACCACTTTTTAAGATTGATATTACTATCAGCAGTTCAAAGTTGAGAAAACTAAGGCTAGCAAGTAATTTGTGTAAGGTCATACAGCATATAAATTCCTGAGCCACCATTCAAGCAATAAGAGTGCACTGTTAAGCATCCACTTCTCTGCCTCTCAAGGAGGCTGCAGGCTCAGTAGGGAGCTACTCATGTGGCCCTGAATCGTCATACTGGTCCTTGGTCACAAGGCTCAGATGTCTGCCTACCTCCAACTGCCTAATTGAGGTTCTGATACTTACTAGGACACTCCCTTGTCCTGCTTCCAGTTTTTACTGTAAACACCCAGTGCTTGTTACATCATGCATAACTACAACACTTTATATTAACTGCCAGATGTAAGCACAATTAGACATGAAGGGGTTCTGGAGAGGATGAGCTCACTCAAACTGGAACAGTCAGAAACGGGTTCAGGAATGAGGAGGCCTTAAGCTGACTCCAAATGACAGGCAGGATGTAAAGTTGCTGAGAGGGAAGGCATGAACCTGTCAGATAATGGCATAAGCAGAAATTTTCATGGAAGAAGGAATATGACAAATAGAATAGGAGAGAATTTTCCAATTCTGTGAGGCCCATGGTATCCTCATATTAAAATCAGGCAAAGATATCATAAGAAAAAAATCCCACAGACCAATATCCTTTATGACAATAGACACAAAAATCCTTAAGCAAAAACTAGCAGCCTGAATCCAACAACTTACATTTAAGAATGATTAAATACCATGACCAAATGGGATTTATCCTAGGAGTGCAAGGTTGGTTTAACATACAAAACCAGTCAGTGTAATATACCATATTAATAAATTAAAGGATAAAAACCACATGACCATCTCAATAAATGCAGAAAAACTATTTGATAAGATCCAACATCCTTTCATGATTTATAAATAAAAAATTTATAAATAAATAATTATAAATAAATAAATATAATATATATGATTTATAAATAAAAAATATACTCAACACTGGAAATTAGCAGGAAACTCCTTCAACTTGATAAAGAGCATCTGAAAAATCCACAGCTAATGTCATATTTAATGGTGAAAAACGAATGTGTTCCCCTTAAAATCAGGAACAAAACAAGAGTTTCTTCTCTCATTCTTTCTATTCAACACTATGCTGTACAGTACTATACTGATGGCTATAGCTGGGACAATTAGAAAGAAAAATAAAGGCATTAATCTTAAAAAGGAAGAAGTAAAACTGTACTTGCAGATGCCATGATTGTATATATAGAAAGTCCTAAGGAATACACACACAGAAAGGTATTAGACTAATAAACAAGATTGAGCAAGGTTGCAGGATGCAAGATTGGAGTTTCTGTATCTCAATTGTATTTCTGTACTCTAGCAATACATGATCTGAAAATTACCTTAGGAAAACAATTCCATTTACATAGCATCAAAAAGAATAAACTACTTAGGAATAAGTTTAACCAAGGAAGTGTAAGACTTGTACGCTAAGAATGACAAAATATTATTGAAAGAAATTAAAGAAGATTGAAATGATGGAAAGACATCCCATGTTCGTGGTTTGGTAAGCATAATATTGTTAAGATAGCAATACTCCCCAAATTGATCTGCAGATTCAATGTGGTCCCCGTCAAAATCCCATCTGTCTTTTTCCCCCAGAAATTAGAAAGTGAATCCTAAAATTCATATGGAAATGCAGGGGACCCAAAATAGCCAAAACAGTATTGAAAAAGAAGAACAAAGATGGAAGACTCACACTTTCCAGTTAAAAAAAACTTACCACAAAGCTATAGTATCTAAACAGTGCAGTAATGGTATAAGGATAGATGTGTAGCTCAATGAAATGGAATTGAATTGAGAGTCTAGAGATTAACTCTTACATTTGTGGTCAATTGATTTTCAATATGAGTGATAAGACAATTCAATGGGCAAAGAAGAATTTTTCAACAAATATTTCTGGGACAATTGGGTAGCAACATGCAGAAGAATGAAATTGGACCCCTTTTTACAGAATATACAAAAATGAACTCAAAATGGATCACAGACCTAAATGTAAGAATTAAAATTATAAAACTCTTAAAGGAAAAAGTAAATTTCCATGACCTTGAATTAGGCAGTCGTTTCTTAGGTACCAAAAGCACAAGTGACAAAAGGAAAAACAGAAAAGTTGGACTTCGTCAAAATTAAATTAATGATACCATCAAGAAAGTTATAAAACAGTCCACAGAATGGAAGGAAATATTTGTAAATCATATTCAGAATAGGTAAAAATAAAAAACAAAAAACTCCCATAATTCAATAATAAAATGACACCCCCCCAAATTTTTTTAATGGGCAAAGGATTTGAATAGACATCACTACAAAAAAGTTATAAAAATATCAACACGTAAACCATACTTGCTTAACATCATTAGCCACCAGGGAGGTGTAAGTCAAAACCACAAATGAGGTATCATTTCACACCCATTAGGAAGGCTACAACCAAAAAAGATAAACAATAACAAGTGTTGATGAAGATATGTAGGGACTGGAACTCTCATCACACATTGCTGGTGGGAATACAAAATATTAAAGGTTTGGGGTAATTTTTAGTACTGATCCCATACCTTCACTTTATAAATGGGGAAACAGCCTCGACGAGATGACAGTGCTGTTAGTGTTAGAGATGCGACCACAATCCAAGCCTACCCATTTTGCACATGGTAGTGCTTTTTTCTTGAATAGCCCCATCCCCCATCTCCACCTCCTTCCTTTGTCTAATTCCTCTCCATCTTTGAGTTTTCTACACAGATTTGCCTTCCTTAGGAGAGCAAGCTTTCTCTGATTCCCTCAGCCTAGATCAGGCCCCTCCTCCCGACATTGTTCTCACAGCTTCCTTGACCTTTCCGTAGAAGTAAGCCTTGTGACTTGCCATTCATTGTATTCCCAGCCTCTAATGCTGGATTTGGCACAGAGCAGACATTCAGTAAGCATTTATTCAATGAATGAATGCATGATTATTGCTCTTTGCCACACTGACTTTTCCCATTGGACAAGTCAACATTCATCTATTGTGTCCTCCAGTTTCCCACGTTGGTAAAGAGTATCACTGTCCCTCTGACCTGCTGGAAAAGGAAGAATCCACATTTCGTATCATGAGACGTCATGTCACCAATGAAATGATAGTGAAGTGCAGACTCCTTGCTTACCATTGTGTGCATCAATTCACTTGGCCTTGCTGCTTTTCAGAGGATGAAGTCAGGACCTCTTTTACTTGATTGTTCATCCTCTATCCTTAGGAACCTGGGATGTGCTGAACTTGAATAGGGAATGGTGAAGAGGTGCAAAATCCACTAAATAAAAATTAGAGACTAAGCAGGAAAATTAACAGAGCTGAGCTGAGTAAGTCTAGAGGAAAAGAAGGTTTATGAATCAGTTATAGCAGGGGTCCCCAACCCCCAGGCAGTGGATCAGTACCGTCTGTGGCCTGTTGGGAACCAGGCTGCACAGTAGGAGGTGAGTGGGGGGTAAGGGAGCATTATCACCTGAGCTCCACCTCCTGTCAGATCAGCAGCAGCATTAAATTCTCATAGGAGCATGAACCCTGTTGTGAACTGTGCATGCAAGGGATATAGGTTGCGTCCATTTTATGAGAATCTAGTGCCTGATGATCTGAGGTGGAATAGTTTCATCCTGAAACCATCCTTCCACCCCCTGTCCATGAAAAAATTGTCTTCCACAAAACCGGTTCCTGGTGCTGAAAAGGTTGGGGACTGCTGAGGTATAGCAATTCTTAGAGGTACAGTATGTGGGGAATAGAACAGCAGTGGAACAGGAGCTAGAGACCTCTTGTGAAGACAGGTGTATCACTCGAGAGCTATGTGACCCTAACCTAGCTAGCCCCTTCATCTGTTAACTGGATATGCCATCTCCCAGGATTATTAGAAGGACAAAAATTTGTATGACATTGCATGATGTGCAATAAAGTACTTTATTTATTTATGATTTTTTTTCTTCTTTTTTTAAAATTTTTTTGTTATTTGTTATTTATTTATTTTTGAGACAGAGTCTCACTCTGTTGCCTAGGCTGGAGTGTAGTCGCGTGATCTCGACTCACTGCAGCCTCCGCCTCCAGAGTTCAAGCAATTCTCTGCCTCAGCCTCCTGAGTCGCTGGGATTGCAGGTGCCCACCACCACGCTCAGCTAATTTTTTTGTATTTTTAGTAGAGACAGGGTTTCACTGTCTTGGCCAGGTTGGTCTGGAACTCCTGACCTCGTGATCCACCGACCTTCACCTCCCAAAGTGCTGGGACTACAGGTGTGAGCCATCGCGCACAGCCAATAAAGCACTTTAAAAAGCAGGGTAATGTTAGTATTGAGATAAAGAGAGTGTTGATGACTACTATTTCCAGAGCATGAACCAAGAGGAAGATTGGTTCAAATGACAGCTACAGAGGTTCATGAAAAGATCTTTCTCCACATGGGGAAATGGAGGAGTGGAATAAATAGCCTGGAAGCCTGTGAAGTGGGCTTTAGAGGCAAGTTAGAAGATCGCTTGTTCTAGGTGGTATAGACACAGGACTGAGCCTACAGACTGGAGTGGATGACCCGCTGACTTCCAATTCTAAGATTCTCCATTTGAGATTCCAAATTTTCCTCCATTTCCTTGAATTTGTGTGACGTACCCTGTTTCTCTTATAATTAATAGATAATTTGGTACACTATAGCCTGTCGAGTGCCGTGTATTTTGATAAAATACCCAAGTTCAGGATGAGCCTCTAAGTCAGATAATCTGACTCCAGTCTCTTCCAGCAACTCTAGCTTGCATGATGAGGATATTTAATTGCTCTTTAACATTTCATTTGAATGAGACTCACGGATCTGTTTAGGAAGAAAACTGCTGATCAATTGCAGTTGCCCCTGTTGTCATGGAAACAAGCTGAAATGGAACTATAATTATATTTCCTTATTCCTGAAGTGAATCCCTAATCATTGCCATAGTAATTACCCAATATCTATGGTCCCAAATTACATGATTCTTGTCCAAAAAAGACAAAGGATAAGGAATAGGAGGGCTGGCCTGAGGCATGCATTCACTCTGCAGCTGCAGAAAGCCTTCTACTTTTTTGGATGGGGAGAATTTCCCTTTGTAGGCTCCCACTTCACAGTTGGATGATGTCAGCAGGTCTTAGATTGTGCCCAGTGCTTAGAAGAGTGGCTAGAAGGCTGTATCAGGTAGGATGATTTCAGTTGTAACGGAAATCAGAACTACTCTCATCTTCAACAGGAATGAAGTATATTGTCTGATGGACCAGAAAGTCTGGAAGACTTTCCAAGTTCCAAGGTTGGTTGATGCAACACACCAGCAGCATCATTAAGATCCAGTCTGAGTCCCTTTTTCTCTGGCATCCTCAGGGAGTAGGCTTTTGTCTTCAGGCTTGTTCCTTCATAGTCACAAGATGGCTGTCACAGTTCCAGGTGTCACAGGCAGATGACAAAGACCATGGACAGAAAGAGGGCAGTCCCTGTCTTGTATCATGGTAAAAGAGGAGAACGTTCTCAGAAATGACTCTGCCTAGCAAACTGCCCCTTGCTTTTCATTGTTCCGTTCACATAGATGCTATCGCAGATAGTGGCTCCAGACAATAGAGGTTAAAATGAAGATAGCTCTTCCTGACACCTCTCTGCTCTCCTTGGCGCTAAGAGCCCAGTGGGTGAGAGATGGAGTAGTATGGCTGCAGGGCTAACTTAGTTTATTTTACTTGTTTTTGCAACCTCTCTCTGCTCTGACCTTCCAGTGTGCTGAGCTCCAGGCTACAGGCCCAGCATGCACCCTCTGTCTCATCTCTCCCATTCCTCCACATAGGTATGAGCACAGAGCACTGGGCCTGCTGGGTTTCAGCATCCCAGGACCATGGGCTGTGACATCCTTTGCTTGCAGGCAGCAGCACATGCCACCAAGAAAGAAGGGCAGCCTCCTGGGGAGAAGCAGAATCACGATACAAGTAGTTGTGCAAGTGAGTCATCCATCCAGGTAGACTAGACTAAAAGAGAGAACCCAGACACAAACCCAGAAGCATGGTGTGGTGGCTGATTTTTGGTCACTCAGCCATTAGCATCCAGTTCCCCTTCTCGAGTCAAGGCGACTCCTGAAAGCTCCTTCCCTTTCAGAGAGTTGCCTTTACCTTGCTGTGTGTAGCTCTGATAGGACATAGTGCCTGCTTCCTAGGACAGAAGCCAAAAGGATCAGATCTTCCACTTCCCCTCCCACTGCAGCCTGGCATGAGCCTGCAAACCAGACTGGCCAATCAGATGTTCTCCCCTGGGACTTTAACTTGGCAGCTGAATCAAAGATGTAAGGAACACAACTTCTAGGAGCAGCAGTTACTGGCTCTCCCTGTGGCCTAATGGTGGCTGTGGCTCCCGATGCCTAGGCTCTAGAGCTCTCCTACCCAACTCCAGTGGTTTTCCAAGCCTGCAGCCTGGCTTCTTTTTGTTCTGTGAGCCTCCGCTATACTTCTAGTACATTTTCTTTAGATTGAGTGAGACAAAGTCATTTTCTGTTGCCTACATCCAAGTGTGGTAACTGACACATGTAGACACCAGGAAAACTAGGTGAGAGAGAGCTTTGATATAGAAAGTGGGAAGCAAAGCGGGGAGCATTTCCCTGGTTTAAGTTGAAAAGAAAGCTCAAAAGAAACCTTGAGAGAGGCTGAACAGCCTCCTGACTTGCCCACCCACTGGCTTCTTAGAGATTTCTGCAGTGACCTCCTGGAAAATACCCATGATCTGAGCATATTCTGTATTTTCCTGTAACAAATCTGCGTCATGCTTTCCATCACCTCAGTGACCCCTCTACAGAAAATCCACCTGGTAAACCAGCTCACCCTACAGTAGTAATCATTTTCTCATCCACTGAAAATGTTTGATGGAGCACAGTGGCTCACATCTGTAATCCTAGCACTTTGGGAAGCTGGGTGGGAGGATTCCTTGAGCCCAGGAGTTTTAGACCAGCCTCGTCAACATAGTAAGAACCCATCCTAAATTTTTTTTTTAATGCTGACAAATTTTATCATAGAAAGCCACTACGGGAAAAACAAAGATAATAGATGTGACCCCTGAACTCATGCCACACATAGTTACGGGGTAGAGATAAGATGGTATCACTATTGTCAGTAAAATCACATTGGCAGTGGCTCACCCCTGTAATCCCAGCCCTTTGGGAGACTGAGGTGAGTGGATCACCTGAGGTCAGGAGTTTGAGACCAGCCTGGACAACATGGTGAAACCCTGTCTCTACTAAAAATATAAAAAGTAGCCCGGCGTGGTGGTAGGTGCCTGTAATCCCAGCTACTTGAGAAGCTGAGGCAGGAGAATTGCTTGAATCCAGGAGACAGAGGCTACAGTAAGCCAACACAGTGCCACTGCACTCCAGCTGGGGTGACAGAGTGAGACTCTGTCTTAAAAAAAAAATCATATCTGTGTCACACTTTACAACATGTGAAGCACTTTTATTTTCCCTCTCATGAAAGGCTTGATTATAGTAACTGTAACATCAAACAGCATGAGATTCATTCAAAAGGATCCCTAAGGGACAAAAGGGAGCAAAAAAAGATGTGTGGGGTTAATAAGGTTTAAGCCAGACCTTGAAGGATGGGTATATTACTCTATTTTCACACTGCTATAAAGAGACTGGGTAATTTATGAAGAAAAGAGGTTTGATTGACTCATAGCTCCACAAGCTTAACAGGAAGCATGGTTGGGAGGCCTCAGGAAACTTACAGGCATGGTGGAAAGTGAAGGGGAGGCAAGCACGTCTTACCAGGCAGAGCAGAAGAGACAGAGAGCGAAGGGGGAAGTGCCACACACTTTTAAACCATCAGATCTCATGAGAACTCACTCACTATCATAAGAACAGCAAGGGGGAAATCTACCCCCATATCCAATCACCTTCCACCAGGCCCCTCCTCCAATTCAGCATGAGATTTGGGTGGGTACACAAATCCAAAGCACATCAATGGATAAGAACCAAATTGTGAGACTGGCACTGGGCAGTCCTTGCAGCAGAAGAGCTCATGCCGTAATAGAGCCGAGTGATGATATTTGAGGACTGACAGGTCAGGTTTGCTTCACGGGTGCTTGAAGTAGAGTGACATTAAATAATAACCTTTTTTTTTTTCTAGAGACAGGGTCTTGCTCTGTCACAAAGTCTGGAGTGCAGTGGTGGGATCACAGCTCACTGGAGCCTCAAACTCCTGAATTCAAGCAATCCTCCCACCTCAGCCTTCTGAGTAGCTGGGATCACAAACATGGGCCACCATGCCCCATGATTTTTTTTATTTTTTATTATTATAGACAGGACAGGTCTCAGACTCCTGGCCTCAAGCCATCCTCCTGCCTTGGTCTCCCAATGCACTAGGATTATAGGTGTGAGCCACCATGCCCAGCACTGCTTACACCATTTTAGTGTTTTACGTATCATAAATATAATTCCAATGAAAGCTCAGCGAGGTAGGTCCTATTATTATCCCCACTTAACAGTTAAGGAAACTGAGGCACCTGGAGGTTTAGAGGCTTGCTGAAGGCCACATAGCTGGACATGGTAGAACTAGGTTTAAGAGGTAAGCACTAAAATCCCTACACTACACAACCTCCGTTTCATAGAGCCAGAGTAGTTTAGGGCTCTGGCATGAAGAGCCTTAAGTGCCAAGCAACCACTGCAGCTTTATATGGGAGGATTTTGGCACGGCGAAACACCAGTGGTTTCTAAGCTGGCAAATTAACTCCTTTAAGATTATTGTAGGGGGCTAGGTGCAGTGGCTCACCACTATAATCCCAGCACTTCGGGAGGCTGAGGCGGGTAGATCACTTGAGGCCAGGAGTTTGAGACCAGCCTGGCCAACACGGCAAAATCCCATATCTACTAAAAATACCAAAATTAGCTGAGTGTGGTGGCACGCACCTGTAATCCCAGCTACTCAGGAGGCTGAGGCATGAGAATCACTGGAACCCCGGGGGTGGGAGTTACAGTGAGCGGAGATTGTGCCACTGCACTGCAGCCTAGGTGACAGAGTGAGATTCTGTCTTAAAAAAAAAAAAAAAAAGATTACTGTTGGGTTTCACAGAAAGCTGAATTGGAAAAGATGTAACTTGGAGATCATTTACAGATGTCAATTGCATTGCAATAGGGTGGAAGTGAAACCAGGGCAACAATGACAGTTATACACTCATTGATTTTTCAGCTGCCCTCCTGGTTCCTGCATTTATTTCTGCAGGTTCCCATGAACATCTTACTGTGTGTTCAACAGCAAGTCCTCTGGCCCCGCTGCCTGCCCTGGTCAGGGTGATGAGCATCATGCCAGTGACTTCCTCTCAAATGGTCTAGGAAAACAAAGTCTGCACCGGCTTCAACAGAAAAAGTAATAATAAAAATAAAAGCTTCACCTAAGCCAAGGTTGCAGTGTGTGAACCCTAACCATTGCTGCTAGCATAATCATCCTATCCACATACGATTCCAGCAGATGACAATGACCCATTTAGGCTTCCACTGAGTTTCTTAAACTCTTGACAACTTTAAGCACAGAGACAGGCCCTTCAAAATGCACTGTATTTTGATGTATTTGCTGCAAAAGTGAGTTTGAAAGTACTATGTTATTTATTCTAAAAGAGCCTTTTATTTTATTTCATTTTTAGAGGCAAGGTCTCTGTCATCCAGGCTGGAGTGTAGTGACGTGATCGTAACTCACTGCTGCCTTGAATTCCTGGGCTCAAGCGATCTGCCCACTTCAGCCTCCTGAGTAGCAGGGACTGCAGATGTGCAGCACTATGCTTAGCGAATTTTTTTTTTTTTAACAGAGTCTTACTCTGTCACCCAGGCTGCAGTGCAGTGGCACAAGTTCAGCTCACTGCAACCTTTGTCTTCCGGGTTCAAATGAGCCTCCTGTCTCAGCCTCCTGAGTACCTGGGATTATAGGTGTGAACCACTATACCAAGTTAATATTTTATATTTTTAGTAGAGAGGGTTTCACCATGTTGGCCAGGCTGGTGTTGAACTCCTGACCTCAGGTGATCTGCCCACTTCGGCCTCCCAAAGTGCTGGAATTGATTACAGGCGAGAACCACCACACCCAGCCAACCTGGCTAATTTTTTAAATTATTTTTTGTAGAGATGGGCTCTTGCTTTGGTTCCCAGGCTAATCTTGAACTCCTGGGTTCAAACTGTTCTCCCCGCTCAAAGCATTGGGATTATAGACATTAGCCAACATGTCTGGCCCTAAAGTAGCTGTTTAGAGCCTCTAGGTAGAATCTTAGAGTTAATTCATTCCACTCTGGGTAAATGAAAGGAAAGAGGAGGTAGAGTAAAGGAGAAACAGCAATGCGTGTTTCCTGCTGTCTTTCTAAACCCATAATGAGTTAGATCAAAGGGCTTACATGTTGTAAAATGTAGGTAGAACAGGACTCTGTAAACCTCTGTGAGTTTTTCTTAGTGCTAAACGCATCTTGCCTTAGAATTGACTCAGCCTATTCAAAGCTCTAGTCTCTAGCTAATAGTTCCTGGATTCGTGGCATTTGAACCTTCTTGGGTAGGAGTGGCAGCGATGAAACCCAAGGGCTAATGTTCTGTGCATTAGATACCAGGATCTGTTTTTCAAGAACTGACTTCAAAATTTCCCATGATTTTAGGCAAATGTCAAGGATTTTTCCTCTTCTTCTCCTCCTTTCTTCCCCTTTTCTTAATTTCCTCCTCCTCTTCCTACCTTCCTCCTCCTACTTTTATTTTTTCTTAATTTCCATTTCAGATTCAGAGAACACATGTATAGATTTGTTACAAGGATATATTGTATGATGCTGAGGTTCGAGCTTAGTTTAATCCTGCCACCCAGATAGTGAGCAAAGTACCCAATAGGAAACTTAACAGCTCTTGCCCCTGCTCCCTCCTTCCCTCCCTCCCTCCCTCTTATTGGAGTTCCCAGTGTCTGTTGTTCCCATCATTACGTCTGTGTGTTTCCAAGACTTGGCTCCCACTTATAAGTGAGAGCATGCGATATTTGGTTTTCTGTTTCTGCATTAATTCACTTAATTGTGTGTCATCTTTGCACAGGGACCATAATAAACTTCTCCATATGGCTCCAATTTTAGTGTATGTGCTGGTGAAGTGAGCACCCTCCTACTTCTCTTCTTCCTCCTCTTTCTTTACTTCTGTGGTCTTATGAGGTCTCTACTGATCTTTACAGATACTGACGGTTTAACTAGGGGGAGGATATCAAGATGATGTGGATCTTCTGTGTGGAATGGGGACTTCGGTGCACCTATTTACTCTTTCAGCTATGTCTACACATAGTTATGAGTCATAAGGTTGCATCCCTGTATTTTTAAAACATTCATCAGCACACCCATGTTCATTACAGTGCTACTTAAAATAGCCAAAAGGGAGAAATAACCCAAATGCCCATTGATGGATGAACGTATAAACATAGGATATACGTTCAGTGGAATTATTCATTCTTAAAAAGGAAGGAAATTCTGACACATGCTACAATGTCAATGAACTTTCAAAACATTATGCTAAGTGAAATAAGCCAGGCACAAAAGGACAGATATTATATGAGTCCATTTAAAGGAAGTACCTGGAATAGTAAAATTCAGAGACAGAAAGTACAATAATAGTTCCCAGGGGCCACGGGGAGAGGAGAATGGGGAGTTATTGTTACATGGATATGAAGTTTCAGTTTGAGATGATGATAAAGTTCTAGAAGGTGATAGTGGTGATGGTTTCATTATCATATGAATGTATTTAATGTCACTGAACTGTATACTAAAAAAATGTTAAAATGAGGCAGGTGCGGTGACTCATGCCTGTAATCCCAGCACTTTGAAAGGCTGAGGTGGGCAGATCACCTAAGGTTGGGAGTCCAAGACCAGCCTGACCAACATGGAGAAACCCCATCTCCACTAAAAATACAAAATTAGCCGGGTATGGTGGTGGGCGCCTGTAATCCTAGCTATTCGGGAGGCTGAGGCAAGAGAATTGCTTGAAACTGGGAGGCAGAGGTTGCAGTGAGCCGAGATTGCATCATTGCACTCCAGCCTGGGCAACAAGAGTGAAACTCCATCTCAAAAACAAACAAACAAACAAACAAACAAACAAACAAAAAATGCTCATGGTAAATTTTATGTTATATTTTATCATAATAAAACCTTGATCAATATTACATAAATATGAAAAAAATTATGGATACTGAGATTCCATTTGGTATTGACAGATTTTGAATTTAAGAAGTAAAACTGAGCTGGGCATAGTGGTTCACACTTGTAATACCAGCACTTTTGGAGGCCAAAGCAGGAGGATCACTTGAGCCCAGGAGTTCAAGACCAGCCTGGGCAACATGGCAAGATCCCATCTCTATGAAAAATTTTTAAAAATTAGCCAGGCACGGTGGTGCACACCTGTATTTCCAGCTACTTGGGAGGCTAAGGTAGGAGGATCCCTTGCGCCTGGAGAGTTCAAGGCTGCAGTGGGCAGAGAGACCACTGCACTCTAGCTTGGGCAATAGAGTGAGACTCTGTCTCCAAAACAAAAGAAAGAAAGTAAAACTGGTATATCCTCTTTTGCGTAAGATTTGTAATTACAGGTGAACTAGGACCCTCTAAATTAATGCTCCTTTCTTGTCGTGATCCAGCAGCCACCATTCGTACAATGTCTTTGTTCTCTAAGAAATCCAAACATCTGTAAACACTGTACTAAGCCCTGTCAACAGTGAGCCAGGAGGCTGCGTTCCAGTTTCAGTTCTGTTTTGATTGAGTCTCTCTCTTCACCTTGCTGGGCCTCAGCTTCTCCATCCATAAAGATTTGGGTCTTGGACTCCATGAGCACAGAGGGGCCCTTTCTGCAGTGGTCGTTGGCTGTGTGAGGGCTGTACCTGTCGTCGCTGATAGAGCACACTGTCTTTTGCTGCTGGCAGCTTACTCAGAATCACTAGAGATGTGAAGAGCAGTGCTCCGGGCCCCCAGACACAGGTGCGGAGGAATATTGGCAGGCAGAGCGGAATGCAGACTCACAATGGATCTGCATGCCCAGGATTTCCAGTCTTCTGCGTTGATGTTTACATTGTCTTTGAAGGATTTCTGAAAGTTAAAGCACTGGTGATGTTACCTGTTAAGGATTTTGCACTTTATCTTCCTCCTCATCTGGACCTTACCTCACTTAGGAAATAATATAGCACAGAGTATGGGGGAATGAGAGTAACAAAGAAATAGGAGAGAAAGGAGTCCCATAGGAAAACTGATGATCTCATGTTGAGTTTGCAGAGACAGTGGGAGAGGCACATAGCAGGGTCCACTACAGCTGGAGACACATATGGAGAAGAGAGCATTGGAGTTGGGCAGTTATTAAAGGTAAAGCCAGAAGAGCAGCCTCAGGCTGTTCTCATCAATGTCTTTGAAGAGATAACTGCAGGAGGCAGTGAAAAGTAGAGGGGCAAGACCAAAAGCTGTTATCTTTGAGCTGATTAGAAACCCCTGATGAAATGTTTCAAAGCCCAACCTCTCTGTAAATAAAAATAATATCAATGACAACAGCAAATCAGGGCAGAAATGGAGAAATGACAGTTACGACATCTCAGCTGTGCTTCTTTCTGTTCATAGGAGAGCCGACTGCCTTCTAGAGCCCCAGGAACTTCTGCTGTTTGGATGTCCAATCCAAAGGGACCATTTTTCTGGCCTCTATAAGTCAGAGCTGTGATTATTCTCTGGGCTTATAAAACTGTTCCTCAGAGATCAGTGCTGTTCTGAACTTCCCAGCTGGGCCTTTCTTCCTTTCTTTGTAGAGTTGGCTTTTGCCATGTGTAAGAAAAGGTTCCCACACAGCAAGTCCATTTTCTATCATTTGAGCAGAGAGAGGGTGAGGAGGGAAAGTTGCAGCATTAAGGCTGAAAGGCCCCTCAGTCTTGGTTCCCTCTTAAAAGGAAGCAAGGAGAAGTGCACTTGGCCTGCTTCACAATCAAATGTGAACAATCTTTAAATGTCAAGAATAAAGAAATCCAGATGAACTCTGCTAAGGTACAATTTGTGGTAAATTGCCCCTCCACCTCCCAATCATGTAATTTGCAGTTCCCAGCTGGTTAAGGACAATGGTTCCACCAAGCTCTCTGTTCATTAGAACATAGTTTCAAGCTGAGATCTCCATGCCTAGGCTATTAAGTTTCAATTCCAACGATGCCTCAAATTTTGGAACTTTGGGCAATATTTTTATCCATGCATTGCCTCAGCTTCCCCTTCAGAGAAAAGGAAATAATCTACATTGTAGAGTTGTTTGGAGCTGGAACTGGTAACCATGCTTACCAAAGATTTAATATTAGATTTAATATTATACAAGTTGCTGCCCTCTTGCTCCTGCTCTCACCATGTGCCTGCTCCCACTCCCTTCTACCATGATTGTAAGCTTCTTGGGGCCCTCATCAGAAGCCAAGCAGATAATTGGTACCATGCTTGTACAGCCTGCAGAACCATGAGCCAGTTAAACCTCTTTTCTTTATTAATTACCCAGCATCTGGTGTTTCTATGCAGTAACACAAAAATGACCTAATGTAGAAAACTGGTACCAAAGAATGGGGCATTGCCATAAAGATACCTGATAATGTCAAAGCAGCCTTGGAACTGGGTAACAGGCAAAGGTTGGAAGAGTTTGGAAGGCTCAGAAGAAGACAGGAAGATAAGGGAAAGTTTGGAACTTCTTAGAGACTGGCTAAATACCTGTGACTAAAAATACTGATACTAATGTGGACAGTGAAAGCTAGGCTGATGAAGTCTCAGATGGAAATAAGGAACGTACTGAGAACTGGAGCCAAGGTCTCCTTTGTTATACCATAGCCAATAACTTGGCTGCATTGTGTTCACTCCCTAGGGATTTGTCATAGTTTGAACTCAAGAGTGATGACTTAGGGCATCTGTTGGAAGAACTTTTTAAGCAGCAAAGCATCTAAGATGTGGTGCAGCTGCTTCTAACAGTTTACACTCAGATGTGCCAAGGAGGGGAATCTTAGGAAATAACCCAGGCTCTCAGCTGAGGCTCTGGGAGTACTATACCCTAGAAGTGGAGACAAAACAGAGGTAGTCTAAGCCTTACAAAGATTGCTAACCAGCAATGAGTCAGCTCAGCCTTTGACTGGATTGAAGTGATGTGCTTCTTTGCTGCTTGCAGCCTTCAAGAATATCAGGTGAGTTCTTTCTGGAAGGAGGGAAGGAGAGAACCCAGCCTCTAAAATTTTGGGGGCATGATGTTTGAAGTTTAATTAAAAATTAACAGACATCTAAGAAACAGGCTACAAGGAAAACAAGATAATAGAAATAGACCTAAAGGTGACCAAGATGTTAGAGTTTCAGACAGACTTTCAAATAATTGTGATTAATATATTCAAGAATATACTTTACAAGATGGAGAATTTCAGCAGAAATATAAATTTATTAAATAGAATTAAGTGGAAATTTGAGATCCAAAATATATTTCTGAAATTAAGAACTCAACAGATAGGTTTCAACAGCAGATTGAACTTAGCTAAAGAGAAAATTAGTGAGTTGGAAGCAGGTCCATAGAAATATCCAGTCTAGATCATATTGAATAAAAAGAATGGTAGCTACAATAATGACAATAAAAGATATGTGGCTTGTAGTTAAAAGGGTTTAACATGGGAGGATCAGAGAGAGATTAGAGGAAAAAAATGGGGCAGAAACAATGTTTAAGAGATAAAGACTGAGAATTTCTAAAACTGATGAAAGACATCAAGCCACAGATTTAAGAAGCACTGTGTAACCCAAGCTGAATAAATTAAAAGAAGCTCACACTCTGCTATACTGGAGTAAAACTGCTAAAAACCAAAGATAGACTAATTTTAAAATCAGCTATAAATAAAAGATAGCTGTATTAGTCTGTTCTTGCTCTGCTCTAAAGAAATACCTGAGACCGAATAATTTATAAAGAAAAGAGGTTTAATTGACCATGGTTCTGCAGGCTATACAGGAAGGATAGTGGCTTCTACTTCTAAGGAGACCTCAAGAAGCTCCCAATCATGGCAGAAGGCAAAGAGGGAGTGAGGTGTTTCACATGGCAGGAGCAAGAGACAGCAAGGCTCAAAGTGCTCCTTTTAAACAACAAGATCTTGCAAGAACTTACTACTACCATGAAAACAGCACCAAGGGGATTATGCTGAACCATTCATGAGAAATGCATCCCCATGTCCAGCCACCTCCCACCTCCCACCTCCCACTGGGGACTACAGTTTGACATGAGATTTCGGGACACAGATCCAAACCACATCAATAGATCATGTGCCTTTTCAAAGATGCAGTAATACAAGCATATGTACAAAAATTCTATGCATCAGGTGTGGTTGCTTATGCCTGTAATTCTAGCACTTTGGAAGGCCAAGGTGGGAGGATGGCTTGAGGCAGGAGTTCCAAACCAGCCTGGGAAACATGGCAAGACCTCATCTCTACAAAAATTTTAAAAGCCAAATATGCTGGCATGAGCCTGAAGTCCCAGCTACTCGGGAGGCTGAGGCAGGAGGATCCCCTGAACCCAGGATTTCAAGGTTGCCCAGTAGCTATGATTGAGCCATTGCACTACAGCCTTCATGACTGAGAGATACTCTATCTTAAAAAAAAAAAAAAAAAGAATCAGCAGTCACGTTATTATAATTAATAAATAAACTTAGCAAAGTTTCTGGTTATAAGAGCAATATACAAAAATAAGTTATATTTTTATATCCACTAATTTAAAAATTGGAAAATATAAATTTTAGCCTATACCATTTACAATAAATTCAGAAACATCAAATATATGAGAATAAACCTTTCAAAATATGTACAAGACCTCTATACAGAAAACCTCAACACATTTATTAAGAGGAATTTAAAATGATATAAATATATAAGGAGTTAGCCCATATTCATGGATTAAAAGAGTCAATAATATAAAAGCATCAGTTTAAAAATGTATAATTTAATGCCATCTAAAAGCAATCTCAATAGTATATTAATGTATGTGTATATGTATAAATTTATGTAGAGGCCAGGTGCAGTGGCTCACGCCTGTAATCCCAGCACTTTGGGAGGCCAAGGTGGACAGATCACTTGAGGCCAGGAGTTTGAGACCAGTCTGGCCAACATGGCAAAACCCCATCTCTACTAAAAATATAAAAGCTAACCAGTTGTGGTGGCAGGCACCTGTAATCCCAGCTACTCGGGAGGCTGAGGTAGGAGAATTGCTTGAACCCGGGAGGCAGAGGTTACAATAAGCCAAGATCATGCCACTGTATTCCAGCCTGGGGAACAGAGCAAGACCTTGTCTCAAAAAAAAAAAAAAAATTATGTAGAAATACAAAGAGACAAGAATAGCCACCTTAAAAAATAAATAAATACGTTTTTAAAACTCAGAAAACCAAAGCTGAAAAACTTAAACTACTAGATATCAAGACTCCTTAAAAAGCTACAGCAATTAAGATAGTGTGATATTATTGGTATCAAAACAGACAAGTTAAAAAAACAAAAGTAAAAACAAAACAAAAAAACAGACAAGTAGACCAATGGAAGAGAGGCCAGAAAAGAATTATCATATAGACAGTTACTTATTTATGGCAAATTGCTCATTGTCTTCAAACCTTCGTTTCCTTGCCCATAAAACAGGCTTACTAACAGTGCCTACCACATAAGATTTAAATATTCTGTATCAGAAAGATTCTGATATTATGTTAAAGAGGTTAGCACATATGCAAGATACATCACAAGTGTCCAAAAAATTTAGCTAGGATAAATATTACCACTGTGACCACCACTATTATAATTACTACTACTACTATTATTTCTCTGCATTTTCTCTGTTTTTCAATATGATCATCTGGAAGTGGGTAATGGATGGACATCAGGTCTTTGCTGGCAACAGGAATGTTTGGAGTCAACACCAAAGTGCAGGAAGAGGGCCAATTCTTAGCCTATGTGGAAAGAAATAATGGGATGTCAAGGTTGACTTAGAGACTGGAATGGAACTTAACCTAGCACTGGTGGATTCTATACTCACAACTGTGAGAAATTAGGAGACATTTACTGAGCATCTAAGATGGACTTAGACATGGGCATATAAGTGTTTACATGAATGTTTGGGAACATGTGTGTATATATATATGTATACATACACATATACACACACATATATATGTATGTATTTATGTTTTGGAATATATATATGTGTGTGTGTGTGTGTACATATATATATATACACATATATATACATACATATATATACATATATATATGTCCTTTGCAAAAATATGGTATAGAAATAAAGTCATGGGCCGGGCGCGGTGGCTCACGCCTGTAATCCCAGCACTTTGGGAGGCCAAGGCGGGTGGATCACGAGGTCAAGAGATCGAGACCATCCTGGTCAACATGGTGAAACCCCGTCTCTACTAAAACTACAAAAAAATTAGCTGGGCATGGTGGCGCATGCCTGTAATCCCAGCGACTCAGGAGGCTGAGGCAGGAGAATTGCCTGAACCCAGGAGGCGGAGGTTGCGGTGAGTGGAGATCGCGCCATTGCACTCCAGCCTGGGTAACAAGAGCGAAACTCCGTCTCAAAAAAAAAAGGAATGAAGTCATTTACCCCTTCTCTCATCGGAGTCATAACCAGGGGTCTGAAAAAGAAGTTTAGACAGAATGTTCAGAAGTTCGATTCCACAACTTCAAATGGAAAGTTTTTTTCATAACATTTTTAGGTGAATGTGGAAGCTCAGTTTGTGACATAGGTCCCAGATTCTCTGGGGACAGGGAGAGCATAACATACTAATCTCCCTGCATGTTTCCTCAAAGACTGCCTCATATTTCACGAAGGGAATTGCTGCTATATGGTGCCCTGTGTTATTTAGCTGAAGACTTAGGCATTATTCTAGCTATTTAGTATCTTCAGCCCTCTCATATTCCATCCCGCGTGGCATCTGCACCGTCTCCCATACCCTGTGTCACTCAAGGGTGGCAATACTATAAGACCTTCTACCACTTTAAAATGTGGCAGCTGGTTGGCATGGAATTATTCTCAGCAGATCTGAATTCAGTTTCTCAACCTACTATTTCAATGTGGACATCTTTATATAAGTTATTCACTCACTGAGTTTCATCTGTCACAAGGTGGTGATGATGGGGCTTAAATGAGATAATGAAAGTAAAACTCCACACAGTTTTTTTTTTAAATCAAAGTAAGGGCTGATGTTGATAATAATTATTATTGTTGCCTAAGATCACATATCCAGGAGGCTCACATCCAAGTCTTTTGTTTGTAAACCTCACACACTTTTACACCATGTTGCCTGTAATTTAGCACACTAGATGGTAATATTTGGTAATTAGTGTTCCCAACAGGGTCTAGATTTGGGCAGATAACAAGTACAGCTGCCCCAGGACGTTGCACACTGCATTCTGTAATTCAGTTTAGAGGCAGCACCTGGGAACACCCGCCCCTGGTGCTGGTTATTCTCTCATGCCCTTGGTCACTGGGGAAACCCCAGCGGGCCCTCTTTCTGGGGAGGGGAAGGGGGAGGTGATGCTCTCTCTCCCTCCCAGGTGCCACCTGTTTTGCCTGGCATCGTGGGAATGTGCCTGCCTTGCTGCTCTTCCTGCCCCTGTGAGGAGCTGGCAGCCTCAGTGTGCGCTCTTCCCCAGAGATAAGTTAGTTTCCAAGATCAAGTAAGGAACAGTTTGCTTCTGCTCCTTCCTCTTTGTGCATTTCCTTTTTTTTTTTTTTTTTCTCTTTTTTTTGAAATGGAGTCTCACTCTGTCTTGCCTACGCTGGAGTGCAGTGGCACGATCTTGGCTCACTGCAACCTCTGCCTCCCAGGTTCAAGCAATTCTCCCATCTCAGTCTCCCAAGTAGCTGGGATTACATGTGCCTGGCACCATGCCTGGCTAATTTTTTTTTGTACTTTTAGTAGAGATGGGGTTTCACCATATTGGCCAGGCCGGCCTCAAACTCCTGACCTCAGATGATTCACCTGTCTCCGCCTCCCAAAGTGCTGGGGCTTAGAGGCGTGAGCCACTGCACCCAGCCCTCTTCATGCTTTTCACATGGCTTATTCCTCGTTGTCAGGTAGATGTCCAGACTTTTTCCAAGTCCCACCCTTCAACTAAAGTGTTTTAGCTGGACTTAGTGGCTCATGCCTGTAATCCCAGTGCTTTGTGAGGAAGCCAGGAGTTCAAAACCAGCCTTGGCAACATAGCAAGAACCCATTCCTATAAAAAAAATAAGATAAATTAGCTGGATGTGGGAGCAGACGACTGTATTCCTAGTCACTCTGCAGGATCCCCTGAGCCCAGGAGTTTGAGGCTACATTGAGCCGTGATCACACCACTGCACTCCAGCCTAGGCAACAGAACGAAACCCTGTCTCTAAAAAATATAAATAAATAAAAATTTAAAAACTTTTCCTTAAAAACACCAGCCACCTATAAGGCGTTCCATATAGGCAAAGCTGTCAGAATGGCCCTAACACAAATGTCTCCCATTTTCTTGAAATTCCTAAAGCGTTTATCGTCTCTATCAATAATTCTCTAATCTTCTTCCAAAGTCTTTGTTTGGGATGTATATATCTTCTTTCAGTTTGGTTATAATCCAAAAGAAAGAAATCCTTGCCTCTTCTAGATTTGCATGTTACTTAATAAATTCTGTTTGGCAAGACTTACTGGGACAAAACTGATAGTGACAGCTCAGCTGGAGAAACGCTTTTCCAATTAAAAGTTCTGCGGTGCCTTCTGTCCTGGATCCTATACAAATACGTAACTGTCTGTGTTCTCACGGTGAGTAGTTCTGAACCAGGATTGTGTAAGAGATGTGCCCCCCTGTGCCTGTGGGTCCCTTTCGTCTACCCAACTCCTTGGCTGACCCCCAGCAGAAAGGGACACAATGCTGGAAGTGCTTGCTGAGCGAGACAGGGAATGTGGGTGGAGTCCCTCCAATCAGGAAAAACGGAAAACTGAATTGCCACAAGAAATTTTATCCTAATAAAATGAAGCACATGATTTGCATTCCAGGTCCTTCAACTATTCTATGGGATCCCGGGCATTTTCCCATGACAGTATTTTTATCCCTGATGGGGGAGCAGAAAGTGAGCAGACAGTTCAAGCAATGTCACAGGACAACATCCTGGGCAAAGTCAAAACTCTTCAGGTAAGACAGCTTGAGAGTGGAAGGTCAGAGCCGTAGGAGGGGCCCAGCTCTGGAGGGAAGTGGGAAAAGTCCTGAGCTTGGCCTTGAGTAATGGATTGGGAGGTCCAGGGGTCACTCCTGGCGAGAATTGTTGCTGTCTTGAATTTGACTCTATTCCCTGGACACCTCCTGTCTACCTGCAAAAGCTACACTGTCACCATTGCAGCCACCTGCATGACACACCCTCTCCTTTTCTTTCAAATTATCCCCTCATATTTTACTGGATGTGAGAACAAGTACCCAAGAGAAGCTGCAGGACTTGGGGCCAGGCATGGTGGCTCAGGCCTGTAATCCTAGCACTTTGGGAGGCCAAGGCGGGTGGACTGCTTGAGCTCAGGAGTTCAAGACCAACCTGGGCAACATGGCAAAACACTGTCTCTACTAATAATGCAAAAATTAGCTGGGCGTGGTGGTGCACACCTGTAATCCCAGTTACAAGGGAGGCTGAGGCAGGAGAATCACTTGAATCCAGGAGGTGGAGGTTGCAGTGAGCCGAGATCATGTCACTGCATTCCAACCTGGGTGACAGGGTGAGACTCCATCTAAAAAAAAAAACCTGCAGGACTTGGATGTGAGGAAGAGTTCCTAACCGTGAAGCATTGCCCATAATCTCTGAATCGGGGCTAACTGTCAACTGAGAGTGTATATAACACGTATCCACTTTCCAAGTCTATAATTGGACAGTGAATATGACTCTATTTTTCTACTGTGTTTGTAAATCTCGCTACCCTGAGCCACCTTGTCTCAGAAGAAAATCACAAAGCGTGTAAGCCTCCTTCCAGTTCACTCTGCAGAGTGGGGCAGTTTTCCTACCTAAAATTTACTCAGGTGGTACCTCCCTAACAATGAAAATATAATAAAGAATTCTTCACTAAATATGATTGAAATGACTGGCAATACAGGAAAAACAAGAAGAGCAAAGACACTTAGAGTCTGACTATGAGGTCTGCCTAGTTGCTTGGCAGATAATTCTCTCACCTGGCTAGGCATGGTGGCTCACGCCTATAATCCCAGCACTTTGGGAGGCTGAGGCAGGTGGATTGCTTGAGCTCAGGAATTCAAGACCAGCCTGGATAACATGGTGAAACCCCGTCTCTACCAAAAATACAAAAGTTAGCCGGGCATGGCCTGTAGTCCCAGCTTCTCAGGAAGCTGAAGCAGGAAGATGGCTTGAGCCTGGGAGGTGGAGGTTGCAGTGAACTGAGATCACACCACCACACTCCAGCCTGGGTGACAGAGTGAGAGCTTGTCAAAAAAAACTTCTCTTACCCAAGAGAAAGGCCCAAGCAAGCACTTCTCTGAGGCTCTCCAGCTAGCTGCTTGGAGGCTCTCCAGGTTATGAACAGAGGGCCCTGGGCTGCTGATTGCCACCTGTCTGTAAGTGTACAACAATGGATTAATAAATGAATGAATCAATGAACAAGCAAAAAAAAAAGAACAACTACCCTCAGTAGCTACTGATACACTGAAGGATTGTACTCAGAAAAATTTCGTCCTGAATGTGTGACCAGGAACATGTGACTGGTCACATATTCCACATAACACCCAGCTGAATGTAGCATGTGGCAGACGGGAACCACACCCAACTTGCCTAGATCTTGATGCCTGCTGCCACCACTGCCCAAAGCCGTAGTCCCACCCTCAGGGCCAGCCTCAGACATGTCCTTCATAGCTCAGCGTTTCCTAACCAGCTTCCCTTCTTGGTTCCAACTGGCTGTGCTCTTACACTTTTTGTAGAAAAAGCAAGCTGTGACTTCTTACGGGCTGAAGAAGAGGGATGGCGAAGGCCAAAGAAAACCTTGACCCACCTCCTCTTTACCTTTCCTTCTTCAAGTCTTTCAATTCTTGCAATATTATTCTTAAGAAGTTGTGAACTTCTGGTTCATCATATCCCCTTTCTAAGAGGAATGACTTACAGATTTCAGTTCACACAACAGCTGTATTTTATGAGAGCTTTTTAGGAGTTTTTCAAAAAAAATCAGATACAAATCTCTTGTCTTCAATGATATCTGCTGTGTCAGATCACACCACATGCCACTGCCACACCAAGAAGTGGATTTCGTGTTGTAAAAAATATACTGTATAATTCTGCAATATTGGAAAGATGGAAAATAAAAATATGTGAGTGCCTGGTATTTCTGTTAACAGTAAAGCATGATTTTAAAGAATCTGATGTCATAATTAATAAAATGTAAAATGACTAACTTCCCCAAAGCAACAATTGTATAAACGCAGGAAGAAAAATGTGAGTAAAGCAGAATAACTATTTAATTTGTGTGCGTTCATTTTGACAATATCCATTCATACGAGGTCTGCCTAGTTTTGCTTCTGCTGCGTGGATTCACAAGCTTCCTTTCAGCTCTGTAGTTATATTTTTGAAAACATAAAAGGCTTTGTTCGCTCTTTGCGGAGGGAAATGGGGACCATTATCAATAAAAATGTAATTTTTTGGAGTGACTTGAGACATAACTGTATCACCCCCAAAAAGACTGTGCTTTATTTTTCAGTCGACTAAGCAGTATGTTCCTGGTAAGTTGTAGAAATGATAGTAACTTTATTAACTTGCATGAATGCTTTGCATTTTTCCATGACAGCGTGCTGCTGGTATTGATGCTTAGTAAGCAGCCTAAGAGACTGCCCCCTTGTAGATGCCAGCATGGAATAAGAGAATTTAATTGTGTCTGAGGCATGTATGTTTTTATGTCTGGAATTGTCTTTGTGTATGTGTGTATGTTTATTTTTTAAAAAAGAGAAGTAATGGAAAACACCTATTTGACAGTATATGTCCTGGCAAGCTGATTAGCCACCATTACTAAGACATTCTTCTGAAATGAGATGTCTATTGGAATGCCATTTTTCTCTGTGGCTTAAGAAACTTCCAGCCCTTGGAGCCCCTAGAGACGCACAGGAGGGTGTCCGCAATGCCTGCGTTTGGAAAGGTTGCCCTCTAGTGCCCGCACATGGTCAGCTAACCGAGAACTGTCCTAGGTTGCCCATTGATATCTCACCACTGAGTACAGAAGAACTGAAGACAGCATAAACCAGCCTCCCCTTTCCTGAGTAACGTGAATCCACCATCTGCCACAATTTCTGTGGCAAAAGATTGAACTTTTTAAGAAAAAAATCACCATTTTTTTCTAAATATAAAAATAGTACATGTGCATAGTGAAAATAAATATATAGGGCAGTTACTGGGACAACACCAGCAGTGATGTCCTTTGTGATGACTCTGTACATAACAGAGTTGCTTCATGGCTGGTAGTATGAATACCAATTGAATGAGTGACAGAATGTGGTGAAATACAAAGCCGGCCCCACCTGGCTGTGTGTCGTTGGGTGAAGTTGTTTAACCTCACTGACACTTTTTCCTTCTGAAAACTAAGGGGCATGCATACAAGGGGTGATCAGAGGGCCCCTCCTGCTCTTAAGATCTGTGATCTCTATAAAATCACCGTTGTAGCACAGAGCGGCTTCAGAAGCTTTGCACTTCGTTGCATTTCAGCTACAATGACCTTAACGTTCCCTACAGCTGCCCACTAGCATGGATCAGGGAGGGTGCCTGTTTGTTTAAGATCAGACCAGGCTGTGAGGTATGCACCAACTGGTGATAAACCTCAGGGGTACCAGTCTAAGTCTGCAGGTAATTTTTAGGATTATACCATACTTTTGTCAGGAAATGCTTAGTCTGTTTGTACCATGGATTATCTGGTGTAGGAGGGAGAATTTCCATCCTGAGTAGCTTCTATCTCCCACCAAGCTGGATTTCACTTACAAATACCGAAGTCATACATTCGGGGATTTTGGCACCTTAATGCAGCTGTCAAGGACACAAAGAATAAATACCCACTCTTAGCCACTTCTTCCTAGAGCAGGATGTCTTTAATTCTGTATGGTTTTTTTAATTCGTTTTAACTATGGAGATACCTGTAGTTTGCTCAAGAAGACAGCAACTTTATTTATTTATTTTTTTTTCTGCTTTGCTCTTCAGACGTAGTCTGAAGCATGGGAAAATCTAGACACTGGCGGAGAGCTGCAGAATACGGGGTGCTCGGCATTTCCACACTGTAGGAATAAGCCTTATAAATATGGATGTGCATTCCTATAACGTCATTCTCCAGCATTCCACATTTCAACAAAATGGTCCAATTTGAATGAATAAAATATAGTTCCTTGTAGCTCACATTCCAGTCTCAACAGTAACTCCATTCATGGCCACCAGCAACATGGAGTATCCGTACAGGCACGAGTTTCCACTCTCCCTTCTACTTATACTTCCCGTGTGTATAAAGAAGGAGCCTGGGGACCGGGCGTGGTGGCTCATGCCTATAATTTCTGTACTTTGGGAGGCTGAGGTGGATGGATCACTTGAGGCCAGGCGATCGAGGCCATTCTGGCCAACATGGTGAACCTCCGTGTCTACTAAAAATACAAAAATTAGCTGGGTGTGGTGGTGGCTGCCTATAGTCCCAGCTACTCAGGAGGCTGAGGCAGGAGAATCACTTGAACCCAGGAGGTGGAGGTTGCAGTGAGCCGAGATTGTGCCATTGGCACTCCAGCCTGGGTGACAGAGTGAGACTCCATCTCCAAAAAAAAAAAAAAAAAAAAAAGATGGAGACTAGGGATATATGTATATTTAAAGATGGGAGGAGTGGTAGTTTATCTCTCTGAAAACTTAAAGGCTGGTTTATCTCAAACAGCCTGGTTTTCAGGCATTGTTTATTTCATAGTTCCTCTCATGACAATGCCTGAATAGTCGGCAGAATTAAAGTAAAAAAAAGACACATTTGTTCACATAGTCAACTCATGTAACACCTGAGATTGCCAAATAGGTGTTAGTACTAAACTTTTAATTGTTCCTATAATAAATATCAGCCAGTCTCCTCTGAGTTGGCTGAAGGAAGCATTCAGAGGATGTACCGCAGGGAGAGCATGTAGGGGCGAGGCCTTGGCCTTGAGTACCTGAGGATTGAGCACCATGCCTTGGACCCTGAGTCCGGTCCTGGCCTAGGTCCACCGGCTCATCCCAGACAGCTGTAGGGCATTCTTTGAGGACAGTCCTTCGTCTGGACATAGAAACTGTAGCCCTCCTCCTCGTCATGGCCACATTCCCCTTTCATCTCAGTTTCTCTTCTGAGTTCCCCAGCCACCAGCCTGAGCTTGTTTTCTTTGGGGGGACTTCAAGTCAGCTTCTTTACTAAGATGCACACTTTCATTCTAAAAGACAGCAGCAGGATGCTGATTTTGACAGGATGAACGTATCTGTGACTACATGATAGATACATTCTGCTACCCGCCCTCCCTCCTCTTCTCCCGCTGCCCTCTCTTGCCCACATCCCCCAGCTGTTGCAGCTGCCGCTGGCCTCCTGCTCTTCCTGGCCCCTTCTCCCTCTTCTTCCTTATGCATTTTCTCTGTTCGCTGTCCCTTCCTCTCGATTTGTCTCTTTTCTTTAATTCTCCTTTTTTTCTTTTTCTTTTTTTTTTTTTTTTAGGTCTAGCATAGCCCCGGATTTCCATCTTTTCTTTAATTCTCAACTTCACTTCTGAACATTCTCTTTTCATTTCCCTGCTTTGTACCAGGCACCTTCTTTTTCCTGTACTTACTCCATGTTTTTTTTCTTTCTATGTTCTCTTTTCTATTTGTAGATATAATAGTCATTCCATCTTTGGACATTATTTCAATTCAGACTGTGATTACATTTTGCCATGCTCTTTTTTTTGTCTTGTAAGCATCAAAATGGACCAACATGAGTATTATAAAAGTGGCCCTAATGAAGTAAAGCAGGCCAGGTGCAACGGCTCATGCCTGTAATGTCAGCACTTTGGGAGGCTGAGGCAGGAGGATTGCTTGAGTCCAGGAGTTCCAGACTAGCCTGGGCAACATAGCAAGGCCCCACCCAACTCTACAAAAATTTTTTAAAAATAGGCATGGTGGTATGCACCTGTAATCCCACCTACTTAGGAGGCTGAAGTGGGATGATTACTTGAGCCCAGGAGTTTGAGACTGCTGTGAGCTATGATGGCACCACTGCACTTTAGCCTGGGCAACAGGAGACCCTGACTAAAAAATATAATTAAATTTTAAAAATTTAAAATGAAGTGAAGTTTGAGTATATTTGTTCTTTTTTGTGATGATGGCAAAAATCCTAATTAAATGGTATTAGTGTGTTAGGTCAGGTACTCCTTGGAAGTTCCTTAAATAATTATCCTTTCCGGCTGCCTGCAGTGGCTCATACCTGTAATCCCAGCACTTTGGGTGCCTAGTGCAGGAGGATCACTTGAGCCTAGGAGTTTGAGACAAGCCTGAGCATCATGGCAAGACCCTCTCTCTACAAGAAAATCTTAAAATTAGCCAGGTGTGGTAGTTGATGCGTGTGGTCCTAGCTATTTGGTCCTAACTGCTTAGTCCTATGCTAAGGCAGGAGGATCCCTTGAGCCCAGGAGATCGAGGCTGCAGGGAGCTATGATCATGCACTCTAGCCTATGTGACAGAAGGAGACTCTGTATCAAAAAAAAAAAAAAAAAGGAATTCTCCTTTCCACTGAAAGCACAAGAAATGTCCTCATCTCAGCATTGGTAAAGAGCAGACCCTCCCAACAGGAGATGTCTCAATCTTAGGGGATTTAGAACAGTTTCCAGCTCGTGGCCAATACTTCTCGAGAAGGCTGGGCTGGGAGGACACAGAAACCATACCCACCTCTTCTGCACGGGTCCCCACCCCTCTCCCAAGGCTGCAGGGTGAGATGGGCCTGTGACCTTGTTATTCCATGTCCTCTTGTCTAACTCCATCCATCGGCTGTTCTAACTGTGCCTGCTTATTGATTCGCTTAGAGCAGATACTACCTGCTACTTCCCGTTGGACTTGTTTTTAAAAGACACCCTTTTCAGGCTTTTCCTCCCCACAACGCTTCCAGGCTGCTGACGCTGTACTTCCCTTGCTGAACTTGGCTTTTCATGTGTGCTCCTTTCCTGTGAGGCTGGGAGAGCGAGGCTCAGGCTGAAATACCAACGGATCCAATACAAGCCCTTGCCTGGCTGTGCTCCTGACTTGGCATGCTGGGGTCCCTGGGGGTGTGGGGAGGGAGCCTTGGGCTCATCGCTGTTATGTCTCTGCAGTCTCGCTGCCCACTGTGCAAGGCTGAGGGGCAGCTGGGCAAAGGTGGGTGGATTTGGTACCACTGAGTTCAAAGGGAGAGAAGACATTTCCCTCAAGGGATTCTTCCACCAGGGAACATCAGTGAAGTGTTAGAAATACTCCATCTCTTTATTTCTACCCCTGGAAGAAAGAAGTACAATGTCAAATTTATGAACACCATGGAGTACAATGAAAACAACACTGAATGTTATTTTTTAAAGATCTAGGCTGAGTGCAGTGGCTCACGCCTGTAATCCCAACACTTTGGGAGGCCGAGGCAGGTGGATCACGAGGTCAGAAGTTCAAGACCAGCCCGGCCAACGTGGTGAAACCCCATCTCTACCAAAAATACAAAAATTAGCTGGGCATGGTGGCACATGTTTGTAATCCCAGCTACTTGGGAGGCTGAGGCAGGAGAATTGCTTGAATCCAGGAGGCAGAGGTTGCAGTGAGCCGAGATCGTGCCGTTGCACTCCAGCCTGGGCGACAAAGCAAGACTCCATCTCAAAAAATTAAATAAATAAATAAATAAAATACAAGACCTGAGTTCAGATTCCTTTGGAGCTACTCATTTCCGTAAGCTTGGACCAGTCACCTCTCTCCACCAGGCCTCAGACTTTTTTTTTTTTTGCAAAGGGGAGTGGTTTGAGTAGGTGATTGCTATGGCTCTTTGCAGTCCTGTGAGATTAAATATTAGCCAGATTAGAGATAAATATCAGCCCAGGTGTGGTGGCTCACACCTGTAATCCCAGCACTTTGGGAGGCCGAGGTGGGTGGATTGCTGGAGTCCAGGAGTTTGAGACCAGCCTGGGCAACTTGGTGAAACCCTATCTCTACAAAAAATGCAAAAATTAGCTGGCCATGGTGGTATATGCCTGTAATCCCAGCTACCTGGGAGGCTGAGGTAGGAGGATCACCCAAGCATGGGAGAATCACCTGAGCCTGGGAAGTCAAGGTTGCAATGAGCCGAAATTGTGCCACTGCACTCCAGCCTGCCAACAGAACCAGACCCTGATGTTCATCTTTTGTTTGTTGTCTCAGACAAACAAACAAACAAAAGATGAACATCAGAAAATACCTGTTTTGAGGCATATAGTGACTATGAAACCCAAGGACCTAGGTCTACAGCAGTGGTTCTCAGCTGGGGGCAATTTTACCTCCAGGGGACTTTGGGCAACTTCTGAAGACATTTTGCTATTCTAATTTGACCTTCCTCTACTTGCAAATACTATTTAACCTTTCTAATTTTAACCCCACTTCCCCTTCCCTTCTCCCTGTCCTTTTAGCTGCCACTCACCAGTAATCAGGCCCTCCTTGGCTTTTCCCCACTCAGTTCCTTTGTCCCCTTTGTCCCCTTTTCCCCACTCGGTTCCTTCGTCCCCTTTGTTAGGTGGCCACAGCAAGGCAAAGAGGACATCCCAATTGTTCTATTCTTTTCAGGGTTTCAGTATTGATCATGGAAAGACTTGCTGGCCCTGGGTCACTTTGCTTTGGCAGTGACCCAGTGTGGCAGAATGCAATGTTCTGGTTTGGGCTCTTGAGCTAAGGGCTGGTGGAGGGGGCTGCAGAAGTATAGATCTTCAAAGGGAATATGTCCCAAAGGGTCTGGAGAGTTGCACCAACGTTAAGGGTCTTGATTTCCCCCAGCGGTTCCTACATTTCATGTAACTGTTTTCTATAATTTTTTTTCACTTTTAAAAAACTTTTTATATAAATGAATTTATAGGTTAATCAAAAATTTTCATCATAACATATATCTCAACTTTTGGTTCAGAAAATGTGGCCACCTTGCCCACCGGGAAATGTTGGGATCTCCGTGAAAGAGGTGGCTGGACGAAAAAGCCCATGGCTTGAAGGTGGGAAAGAAAAAAAAAAAAGAAAAGAAAGTGGAAAAGAAATTAACTTATTACAGGGTGGCGGCATGGTTTCCTGGCATGGTGTTGACTCTAGAATCAGTGGTGCACAAGGTACGCCTCAGTGCTCACTAGATATGCTAGTGAGCAGCTGGTCGTGCTGCTTGTGAACTGCTTCACTGCTTCAGAATGTCTTTCTTCCGTTTCTCTCCAGCAACAGTTGGGCAAGAATATCAAGTTTGGGCAGCGGCCACCCAATGCCATTCCCATGAAGAAGGCAAACAGTGGAGAGGCTGGCTTAGAAGAGGATCTGTTCCTGACCAGTCCCATGGAAATTGTGACTCAGCAGGACATCACCCTCTCAGACGCTGAGAACAAGGTAAGTCTCCTCCAGGAAGTGAGTGGATTGCTCAGAAACCAGGGCAGGACACTGGGCCTCCAGTAACCCTGGGGTCTGCAGTGGGGCAACTGGGGAGAGGAGCTTTTCTGATTAGTAGCTCAGGGCACCTGGGTAGGTGTCCTAACCTGGAGCCTGCAATGAGGAGGGGGAGGAAGAGGAGACAGGCCTTTCGCAGGTGCTCTTCCCAGTGTCTTTCACTTATCCTTCAAGGCTTACACTTGCCTCTTCTGGAAGCTGTACCTGGCCTCACCCCAAGCTGTACTGTCTTCTCATGCCTTCACTAAGTGTCTTCACCATGTTTTACACATCTGCACTCCCTATCTATGTCCATGTAACTGTTTTCTCTCCATCTCTTAACTTGGGGTTCCTTGAGGACAAACTGGGTCTGACACATCTATGTCTCCCTAGGACTAAGCCGCTGCCTGCTTTGCAGCACTGCATAATTATTTGTCCAACTGGACTAATTTAAAGTGAAATGGAAAAAGAAATATGTAGGGGCTCAATGAGATAGGAGACATCAAACAGGCCAACTTGAAGAGGACCTAGTCTGGAAAGAAAGTCACATTCCAGCACCTTCCTGTCTAAATTTGATCCCTTGACACTGAGCATATCCTGAAATGAGAGTTCCTCCACAGCAGCAGCAAAGATGCCCTTAGACCTCTTAGGGAAAAAGGAGCAAAGTCCAACCAGTAGCAAGTCAGCAAGTCTAGATGAGGCACTGAGGTTTCAGTTAAAAAAAAAAAAAAAAAAAAAAAAAAGCATTCTCTAGGCTCTGTATCAAGACCCCTGGAATTTTGTTGGGTATTATTACAGTGGGTGTGCCTCAGAAGAAATCATGCATTATCAACTGATGCGTCACAAGAGTAGTGAGAAAGACAAGCGACTTGCAGAGGAAAGTGAGGAAGGACATGAAGGATATTCCTTCCCTGTTGCCCAGTGTGACACCTGTCACCCACTCATTGACACCCTTCGTGTGGTAGGTCAAGTGGGGATGGCCTGTCTCTCCCGCCAGGTCTAAAATCGCTCTTCCCAACCTCTCTAGTGCTAGGCAGCAGCAACAGCCATCGCCTTGGTGCAGGGCTTTCCTGAGGACGAAGCAAGTGTCCTCACTGTTACTGATGACCTCATAAGTGCTGGGCACTGTGGCCTGGGGGATTGTTTGTTCAGCAGGCTCTGTCTCAGCTGTGGGTGTTTTAGAGATGAGCAAGATTCTACAAGGGGTCCCCCACCTCTGTAGTTTACACCCTAATGAGAGGAGTCACTCAACAAACAAGTCAACAAATATATAAATAGAATCATTTCAGATCAAGAAAAATGCTGGCTGCACATAAAATAAAACAGGGTAATGGAAAAGTGAGTAACTTGGTGGTGGAGAAGTCTCTTCTTTGGATGAGAAGTGGAGCAGGACTCCGGTGGGGACAAGGGGAGGGTAAAGCAAGGTGCCAAGCTGGATTGTATAGACCGCAAGAAACAGGTAAATTAGATTTTGAAGATAACAGGAAGCCTCTGAGTCATTTTAAGCAGAGCAGTGATGTAATCTGATTTGTATTTTCTGAAGATCCTTCTAAATGTGGTGTGGAGAATGGACAAAGGTAGGGCGAGCTGACATGATTGCTCTGGAAGGGAAGGAAAGATTCTTTTGTAGGAAATGGCAATACAGATGGTATCGCGGGGCCCAGGCACTATGGCTCATACCTGTAATGCCAGCACTTTGGGAGGCCGAGGTGGGAGTATCACTTGATGCCAGGAGTTTGAGAACAGCCTGGGCAATATTTTGTAAAGACCTTATCTCTACAAAAATTAGAAAATAAAAAATTAGCCAGGTGTGGTGGCGCATGCCTCTAGTCCCAGCCATCTGAGAGGCTGAGGCTTGAGCCCAGGAGTTCTAGGCTGCAGTGAGCTGTGATTGTGCAACTGCACTCCAGCCTGGGTGACAAAGTGAGACCCTGTCTTTAAAGAAAAAGAAAAAGGGGCCGGGTACCGTGGCTCATGCCTGTAATCCCAGCACTTTGGGAGGCTAAGGCTGGGGGATCACGAAGTCGGGAGTTCAAGACCAGCCTGGCCAAGATGGTGAAACCCCATCTCTACTAAAGAAAGATACAAGCTAGCTGGGTGTGGTGGGGGGGTGGGGCGCCTTTAATCTCAGCGACTTGGGAGGCTGAGGCAGAGAATTGCTTGAACCTGGGAGGCACAGTTTGCAGTGAGCCGAGATTGTACCACTGCGCTCTAGCCTGGGCGACAGAGTGAGACTCCGTCTCAAAAAAAAAAAAAAGAAAAGAAAAAGAAGATAATAGTGGGCCATATGAAAGGCACAAATACCCTCTGAGGGTCTCCTGGTCATGCCTAGGACATGGGGGTATGAATCTTTAGCCTTGTTCTTCTCTCTTTCTGCTGTTTTTTTGGCTCCTCCCTAGTGTTTCCCCTTCTCAGCCCAGCTCTTTGCATGTGGCATTGGTAGGCCTTCTTTCTTCTCATTCCTTTCTTAGATGGGGGAGGTCTGGCCAGAGAAGAGGCAGAGGCAGCCAGCAAGGCCAAAAGCATTGAGGTTGGAGGCCATGTATGTGACACAGCCCTGCACCCCAAGGAAAGTGGCTGTTGAGCTACTCACATTCTCTCAGGCAATGGAGAAAAACACAAAGGACCAAGACTGGGGACCACCCAGGTGGGAAACACGTTGAGCTCGGGGAGAGGCTGCTGCACCCTCTGTGCCTCAGGTAGTGCCCATGGAGTTTTGATATTAGCATAGTCCCTGCTGGGACTCCTGCTGGCTCTCTGAGGCCAGCTGCACCCCTGTGTGGAGGAGGGGGCGGCCCTACCCAGGCACAGACAGTGTCTGGTTATTTGCCCAGAACTTCCTGTTCAGGCCTTTGACTTGAATGCTCTCTTACTGTTCCAGTCCAGTGATACGCCAAGTTCTCTAAGTCCTCTGAATCTCCCTGGAGCTGGAAGTGAGATGGAAGAGAAGGTAATATGATTTGAACTTATTTATTTAGCTTCTTTCCTTACTTAACTTTGATCTTCCTTTTTTTTTTTTTTTGCAACCTGCTGCCTTATTTTCCATTCATAACTGTTGCCTTCATATATTTAAATTCCTTCAAAATGCCACCAGTGATAGATGTTGGAGCATGTGTTTCCATGGCAAGGCAACTGCTGGACCTGAACACTCCTCTGGAAACTAGCCATACTTCCAGCATGCCTGCGTTTGGGGTCCTAGAAGTTGGTAGCTTTCCTCAAAGGATCATGTACTTCAAGACCCTGTTAGTAGATTGAGAAAGGCATTCCAGAATACCCCAACTCCAGTCTGTAGGGAAAAGAGTCCTCTTATATCTAGAGAGACAGGACAAAAAAGCACTTCAGCATCTCTCTACTTTTATGTTTGTTTGTTTTTTTAAACTTTTCTGTGTCCTTTTTTTAAACCTGGGACTTTACCTGCAGGAGTGTAAGAACCCTGCAGACCCTTCTTCCCTGGGCACCTCTTCTGTAGGAGCCGATCTGCTCCAGTGAGGACCTTTCATCTGCACAAGGGGCCAGGCAGCCTCCCAAGGCCTGGCAGACAGTATAGGAAGCAGGATCTGCTCCCGAAGAAGGGAATGGCTCAAGACAGTGCTGCCGTCCAGACAATGAGGAAGCCAGCTGTGATAACTAGAAACAGCACAGCACTTAAATCTCAGTGTCAAGTGCTTATCTACGTCTTCAATCTGTCACATTTGGCTCTGACTCCTTTTTCTCATGCATCTATTAGGGGATGGAAACAAATGTTTAATTTAGCAATAGCTCAAAATTTGATACCTATTATAAAGATAACCCTGAATAAATGAAAGCTAGTAGGCCAAAGGCTGATTTTTCTGTGCTTCTTGTCATAAATTAATATGTACTGAGCATCTATTTTGCTCTTAGAGCTAGCTGCTTGGTCTTTCATCTTTTGTGCATCAATATAGAAGATAATTGCAAAAAGGGAGCCCTTCCGCTAAACCTCACCACTCCATGCTTACGGCAGGAACAGATACACCCTGGCCACAGCTGAGGTGCTGGCGTCGCTCCCCCTGCGGCACTCTGGCATTGTATGGCCAGCAGCCCTTTGCCTGCTGCCAGCCTGTGAATTCTCTGTAGGTATAGGCGTGGCTTCCTACATTCTGATTAGTATGGTCTCTGGGTTTGGGCTGCGTCACACTCTCTCTGATCTTTCCAAATCTGCACTTCATCTGAGGTTGTGTTTTTTTAGTGATTGCATCTGTATTCTAGAGCTGCAGGCCATTCCACAATTCATCCTTTGAAGGACCGCACTTGTCCCTGTGGCAGATTTTTGCCATTCATTTTTCTTATCAGGTCCCTCTTCCTTTTATCTTCTCAGTGCACTCAGTACCCTGAGACTTCTTTGGAGTGATTGTACCAAAACTTTTTTTTTTCTTTGAGACAGTCTTGCTCTGTGGGCTAGGCTGGAGTGCAGCTTAGTGATCTCAGCTCACTGCAACCTCCGCATCCCGGGTTCAAGCAATTCACATGCCTCAGCCTCCACAGCCGGGATTATAGGTGTGCACCACTGTGCCAAGCTAATTTATTATTTTTTAAATTTTTAGTAGAGATGGGGTTTTGCCATGTTGGCCAGACTGGTCTTAAACTCCGGACTCAAGTGATCTGCCCGCCTTGGCCTCCCAAAGGGCTGGGATTATAGGTGTGAGCCATCACACCCAGCCATAGCAAAACATTTTTGCTGATCGGGAATTTCATGTTTGAGGCATAGATGTTATACTTTATTTTCCTTCATTCCTTCAACAAATATTTACTGAGTACTGACCAAATGAGGTTTGCTACGTGGGCATAAAAGGGATCCATGCAAAGGTGGAAAAAAGACACATTCCTGGTCTCAAAGGGACTGAGGTCCTGTGTAGGAGCTGAGGCATGTATACAGTGTCTGAGAGTTCAACAGTTCTTAGCACAGAGGCGAGCTAGTGCAGGGGTCAGCAAACTACTCGTTATTTTAGGCTTTGTGACATGAAGCCACAAGTACTCTCCTTTGTGCCACTCTTTCTTCTTAGCACACAAAGCCACCAAAGACAATGGGTGTGGCTGTGGCCCAGTAAAACTCTGATTTTCCAAAACAGGCCGTGGGCAGGATTTGGCCTCCTGGCTATGTTTTGCTAATCTCTGAGCTGCTCTGAACTCGTACTAGTCAAAGCAGGAAAATTAGTTCCTAAAGGTTAAATGACTCTTACAAGTTAACACCAGTGGATGCTGGTGGAACAAACAGTCAGTGTCCTTTGGTTCCAAAACAAGTGTTCATTTATTCTTCTGAGGAGTTCCCTCTGCTCACCTGCATTCCCTGGGCCAGGCTGGGCAAGGCACAGACTGGAATGAGTGCTGCCTTTCTGGGATTCCCTGCCGATTTGTCTTCCGATCCCAATTGACTTTCCATTTTAATCTCCCCTCTAGGCTGCTCCTGTTAAACCGTCTCGGCCAAAGAGGCACTTCTCTTCTGCTGGCACCATCGAAAGTGTCAACTTAGATGCCATCCCCCTGGCCATCGCTCGCCTGGACAACAGCGCCGCCAAGCACAAGCTGGCTGTGAAGCCAAAAAACCAGAGGGTGTCAAAGAAGCACAGGCGCCTTGCCCAGGTGGGTAGAGCCTGCCTGGGCTGACCAGGCAGGTGCCCTTGCTCACTGGGTGCTAATTCTACAAGTGGGTTGGCATTGGGGTGGAGCCATGGAAAGACCTGGGTGTCTCCCCATCGGGAACTTGAGTGTGTGACAGTGTTGTGGGACACGGAGGCCTGCTTACTTTCCTCGCCCTTTCTGGCATGAGCCCGGTGGACTTAGAGGGAGAGGCTGCCTTTTGAGGGGCTCCAGACCCGTTGTGTTTGCTTTGCAGTGGAAAGTGGTTTAGCCAACACTCCCTCAGTTTGACTAGGGTAGGCTTCCAAGTCACAGGCTTCAGGGGACAATGATGAAGTCGCAGTCTCTTTTTGCTCATCTATCTAATGCTGGAATATTGGTTTTCCTTGTTTGTTCATATTAAGAAGAGGAATTAGGGAACAACAAATAAAGGAGCTGGAGGGGAAAACAGAATACCCGCCCTTTCCTCCATTCCCACGACTGACTCTTGCATGGGGTGACCGATGCCTGAGTTTCGCTATTCCTGAACTTGAGAACACCTGCTTCCAAGTGTTCTTGAGACATTAAGAGGGCCGCTGGCGCTGTGACTAGGAAGAGGAACAGCTGTGGGCGGAGAAAGCAAAAAGCTAATTGTGTTTCCCTTCCCAATGCTAGGATCCACAGCATGAGCAAGGGGGCCTTGAGAGTCGGGCCCCCCTGGACCAGAACGGACACCCAGGCGAGGACAAGCCAACGTGGCACGAAGAGGAACCCAATCCGCAAGATTCCGAGGAAGAGAGACGACGCCAAGAAGACTACTGGCGAGAACTGGAGGCCAAGTGCAAGCGGCAAAAGGCGGAAGCCGCCGAGAAGAGACGCCTGGAGGAGCAGAGGCTGCAGGCGCTGGAGAGGAGGCTTTGGGAAGAGAACAAGAGGCAGGAGCTCTTGGAGGAGGAGGGCGAGGGGCAGGAGCCGCCGCTAGAGGCGGAAAGGGCGCCGCGGGAAGAGCAGCGGCGGAGCCTGGAAGCGCCTAGTTGGGAGGACGCCGAGCGGAGGGAGCGGGAGGAGCGTGAGCGCCTGGAGGCCGAGGAGGAGCGGCGGCTGGAGGAGGACGCCAGGCTGGAGGAGCGGAGGCGGCAGGAGGAGGAGGAAGGAAGGCACGCGGAGGAGCTCAGAAGGCAAGAAGAGGAGGAGGCCGAGCGAAGGGAAGAGCTGGAACAGCAGGAGGAGGTGCAGGGGCCGCCCGAGGCGGCGGAGGAGTTTGGGGAGGCCTGGCAGGGCCCGGAAGAGGAGGATCTGAAGGAAGAGGAGGAAGGGGAGGAAGAGCAGGGCCAGGCGCACCTGGAGGCCGAAAGGGACCAGCTCAGCGCACTTCTGAGCGACTTTGAGGAGAGCCCAGAAGAACAGGAACACCCAAAACCCGAAGGACAAAGAGAGCACTCCGAGGACCCAAGCATCTGCGAGGAGCAGAACCCAGAGGCCCAGAGGGCAAGAGAGCAGCAGGGAGGGAGCGGGGATGTCCAGGGGCCTGATCATCCTGGGCCCGAGGAAGAGACAGAAGGGGACACGGAGCCTCCTCCGAAACCAGAGGGGACCGTGGAAGCTGCGCAGCCTCGGGTGGAGAGGAAAGAAGCCGCCGTTCCTGCACAAGGCCGCAAGGTGGAGGAGCTGCGGTGGCAGGAGGTGGACGAGAGGCAGAGTATGCCCCGGCCCTACACGTTCCAGGTGTCCTCCGGGGGGAAGCAGATTCTCTTCCCCAAAGTCAACCTGAGCCCTGTGACGCCCGCAAAGGACACGGGGCCCACAGCTGCCCCCCAGGAACCAAAGGCCCCCAAAGCCAGCCCGGCTGCACACGTCCTGCCCTCGTCCCTGAGTGTCCCCCACACAGCCATTCTGGTCACTGGCGCGCAGCTCTGCGGCCCGGCCGTCAACCTGAGCCAGATCAAGGACACCGCCTGTAAGTCGCTCCTGGGCTTGTCGGAGGAGAAGAGGCACGCGGACACCCCCGCTGCGGAGAACCCTCCCCGAGGCCCCGGCGACGCTCGGACTGGCAGCGGGAAGGCCAAGCCCCCGCAGGAGCCTCCCAGCAGCGCGGCTGCGCTCGCAGAATGGGCTTCCATTCGGTCCAGAATCCTGAAGAACGCAGAGAATGACCCGCGCAGCAGCGAGAGGGAGCCATCGATGCCCGGAGAGGAGCCCACTCCCAGGGGCCGGTGTGATTCCCGCGGGAACCTCCGGAAGACCCCGCCAGTCAATGCAAAGTTCTCTATTAAGCCTGCCTGGCAGAAATTCTCCGATGGTGGCACGGAGACCTCCAGACAGAACACGGAAGCGGAAGGCATTCGAAAAAAAACCCTGCTGGGACCCGGCGAAGAGACAGCCCCCCAGTCTCCTCCTGCTGGTGTTCGCGAGTTCGGGAAGGGTCCGGAGAAGTCGGAGTTGCACCAGGAGCCCGCAGACACCACCGAGGGATGCAAATTTGCCAAAGACCTCCCGTCTTTCCTTGTCCCAAGCCTTCCTTACCCTCCGCAGAAAGTCGTGGCCCACACAGAGTCCGCGACCTCATCGGACAGCGAGACCACAAACGTGATAGCAAAGCCAGACCCTGTGATGCCAGGTGGGGAGGAAAAAACCTCCCCGTTTGGAATAAAACTGAGAAGGACCAACTACTCCTTGCGCTTCAACTGCGACCAACAGGCCGAACAGAAGAAAAAGAAGAGGCACAGCAGCACCGGAGACAGCGTGGATGCAGGGCCGCCCGCAGTGGGGAGCGCGGGTGGAGAGAAAGAGACGGAGGGTGTGTCCATCAAGCATGGCCCATCCCTCCCCCAGGATCGGAAGCAAGCCCCCTCCATCCGAAGGGACTCCGCTGAACCTCCCAGCAGACGCTCTCCTCCTGTGGCCCAGCCTGGGCCCCCACCGGCTAGCAGCCAGACCCCGGCTCCAGAGCATGACAAGGCGACAAACAAAATGCCATTGGCACAGAAGCCAGCACTGGCTCCCAAGCCCACCAGTCAGACCCCACCGGCATCCCCACTTTCCAAACTGAGCAGGCCCTACTTGGTAGAGCTGCTGTCTCGCAGAGCGGGGAGGCCGGACCCAGAGCCAAGTGAGCCGTCCAAGGAGGGCCAGGAGAGCAGTGATCACCGGCCACCCTCGCCCCCAGGCCACGAGGAAAGGAAGGGACAGAAGAGGGACGAGGAGGAAGAGGTGACAAAGAGGAAACCTCCTTCCCCACCTCTGCCTGCCGCTCATCAAGTGAAACCTTCCCAAACGCCCGAGGCCGGGAGGAAAGGTAGGTAGCTGCAGGGTGGGAAACTGCTGCCGGGCGAGGTGTCAGAGCCGGGCATCAAGAAGAGGTCCGGCCGGGCGTTGTGGCTCACGCCTGTAATCCCAGCACTTTGGGAGGCTGAGGCGGGCGGATCACGAGGTCAGGATCCACTAGACATACAAAATTTAGCTGGGCGCAGTGGCACGTGCCTATAATCCCAGCTGTTCGGGAGGCTGAGGCAGGAGAATTGCTTGAACCAGGGAGGCAGAAGCTTCAGTGAGCCGAGATTGTGCCATTGCACTCCAGCCCGGGCAACAGTGCGAGACTCCGTTTCAAAAAAAAAAAAGGAGGTCCGCAGAGAGTAATTTACCAACAACAATACAGGTTTGAAAAAGGAAAGTTTTGTTAGTAAAGCAATGTAACCTTAAGTCGGGAGCTTAAGGGTAATTGGAAGGGCAATTTGGGTCACATTGGCCACGAAATTCATGCTAAATGATTACATTTGTAGCCGGGCGCGGTGGCTCAAGCCTGTAATCCCAGCACTTTGGGAGGCCGAGGCGGGTGGATCACGAGGTCAAGAGATCGAGACCATCCTGGTCAACATGGTGAAACCCCGTCTCTACTAAAAATACAAAAAAATATTAGCTGGGCATGGTGGTGCGTGCCTGTAATTCCAGCTACCCAGGAGGCTGAGGCAGGAGAATTGCCTGAACCCAGGAGGCGGAGGTTGCGGTGAGCCGAGATCGCGCCATTGCACTCCAGCCTGGGTAACATGAGTGAAACTCCGTCTCAAAAAAAAAGAGATTACATTTGTAGACATTTTGGCGCCTTAATATCAACAGGGGTGGCAAAATGAGTTTTGGCATGGCATTCCAGAGATGTCTAGACATTCTAGTTATAAAAGCTGAAAGGCCTGGAACCAAATGCCTGTGTTAGATACTAGGGAAGTTTCATTGTGAATTCCCCAGGTAAGGAGATTTGCCTCTGGATGGTCTGTTTGATGGTCACCAAGTGGTCTTTGCTCTCCTTGTCTGCTCAGCTTATTGTCTGCGTCACTGCTAGAACCAGAAGTGCCCAATGCCAGAGGTAGCCAGTGGAGTTGGTGTTGGACACACCTTCATTAATGAGAGGCTGGTGTGGGATTTCCAAAAGACACTCACTCATGAGTCATAGTAAGGCCCTTTACTTCTCACTCATTCTTTCAAATTTGGGAAATGCTGACCGACTCTGTAATGTGACTGCAGTTCACTCTTGATAATGATACTTATTTACACAAGGTGCCAACACTTAGATGAATGCCTTTTCTACTGGCAGTAGAAATTGAAATAATAGTCCCTATGACTGAAGATGTCATTAACTATTTTGAAGGGGTCCTTGCAGTGATGACAAAACTGGAGTATCCCTGACCAGTGCCCTTGCTGTGTCTCTGGGCAATAGTGACACCGTGGTGGCAGGTTAGGGGTTGTTAGATGTCTCCATCAGACCTATGGATCCTCTCTATGGGATAATTGACTGTCTCCATTTTATATAAAATGCTCTGCAGATGCAGCCTTGTGTTCCTCCATTCCCCCAGCTGTTACTGCAGAGCCCTCCTACAAAGAAATTTTGAAACAAGCCTTACCTCTGGCGGACTCTGATGTTTCTTCAGATTAAATGTTTGGGTCAGCAAAGCTGTCAGTTGGATTAGCTTTTGTGCCCCCAGAGAACCTTCATCTACTACTTTTTCTTTTCTGTTATGCAGAGTAGAGGAGGTAAAATATGGGTCAAAGCCAAAAGTTCTTCACATTTCCCAGAGAAATTGTCCCCTGAGGTTTTCTTGGGAGGGATCATTTTCTCCTTTGTTCCAGTGTTTAGATTTGGGACGATTTTTGCAGAGAAATGATTTGTTTCCTGCAGCGTGTTGGTCTGGTTACTTGCCTTTACAAAAGACCACACACATTCTTTTCATTTTATTGTTTGTTTATTATTATTATCTAGAGACAGGGACTTCCTATGTTGCCCAGGCTGGTCTGGAACTCCTGGGGTCATGTATCCGTCCTGCCTCAGCCTCCTGGTAGGAGGAACCGCAGGCTTGAGCCACTGCACCCGGCTTGTCCTTTTTAAATGCTTCGCTGCCTGACCCGGTGTCCTGGACAGACAGGCAGATCAGCAGTTTCTAGACCATTTCTCCCGAATGATTTCTCTTTGTCTTGCTGGATGAGCGGCCCATTTCTGGTTTTGCCATTAGCTTTTGTGGCACTGGCTTTCATGGCATCGACAGATTCTCACAGCCTGGTCTGCCCTGTCACTTGCCTTCTCCAAAGAAGTCAGGCTTCTGCTCACTTCTTTCTCTTAGGGTTGTCCCCTAATTATTATAATTTTCTCCCCAAATCAATTACTGTCCCTGTTTTCCTTCCCAGTATTCAGATTCTGGGCTGCCTCACTCTGCTATTTGAATTTTTCTTGATTCCATAAAGAAAAAGCATGAAAACAAGGACCACTGCCTCCGTACACTGGGGTTTTGTTGTGCAGCTTGCTGCTGTAGGACAGGGCTGACCAAATTTGTTTGAACACCCCATCAGGATAAAAATGTTGAGCATGGACCTCCAATTTATTTGTTGATTATATACATGTAGTACCATTGTTAGCTAAAACCCCTGGAGCACCAGCTATACTTACACTTAACAGCAGTGGATATAAATCTGCAATTGCAAATCATGTACTATTTTTTTTTATTTTTATTTATTTATTTTTTTTGAGACAGAGTCTCACTCTATCGCCAGGCGCCTGGCTGGAGTGCAGTGGCAAAATCTCGGCTCACTGCAACCTCCGCCTCCCGGGTTCAAGCAATTCTCCTGCCTCAGCCTCCCAAGTAGCTGGGACTACAGGCACACGCTACCATACCCGGCTAATTTTTGTATTTTTAGTAGAGACAGGGTTTCACCATGTTGGCCAGGATGGTCTCGATCTCTTGACCTGGTGATCCGCCCGCCTCGACCTCCCAAAGTGCTGGGATTACAGGCGTGAGCCACCGCGCCCGGCCCATGGTGCTATTTTTTTATTCTCTTTGGCCAATTGCTTGTTGGACCTGATGTCTTCTTTAAGTTGCAGGCAGGACTGCTATTTTTTCATACTTGCATTAGTAGTAGTATATTGTCTGCAGGACTCTCTTTATGCCGTATGCCATTTGTCCATTGTGTAAGGGATCATTTAGTTAAAAGGAGACATAAACTCACCAAACTACAGAATCGCCCAGTATGCTAAATGCAAGAACCACTGAAAACAAAAAGCCCCCACCGCATGCAGCCTCACATAGCTTTCCCAGCCTCCCTCAAGATTCTTTAAACATAGCATTTGTTATACATGGCTTTTGAATATATGGGCTAAGGGGTCACCGCCAGATGGGGTACTAAGTATTAGAAAAGCTTGATTTGTGGCCAGGCGCGGTGGTTCATGCCTTTAATCCCATGACTTTTGGAGGCCGAGGTGGGCAGATTGTTTGAGCCAACCAGGAAGTCAGGACCAGACTGGCAACGTGGCAAAACCCTGACTCTACCAAAAATACGATAATTAGCTGGGCATGACACACACCTGTGGTCCCAGCTATTTGAGAAGCTGAGATGGGAGGCTTGCTTGAGCCTACTAGGTCAAGGCTGCAGTGAGCTGTGATCTCACCACTGCACTCCAGCCTGGGTGACAGAGTGAGACCCTGTCTCAAAAAAAGAAAAAAAAAAAAGAAAAGCTTGATTTTGTTTTTATCTTTACATTTAAAAATAGAGAAATAGAAATTCTAATCTTTATTTTTTCACTCCGGTGAATTGCCTTGCACATTTCCTTTGACATACGCAACCTTTTTTGGAGACCAGTGCTTTATAAAGAGGTCTGCATTCACAAGGCTGGAGCCAGTGAAGACAGATACATAGGCTTGGAGATTGTTCACTCTGAATTTACCTGGTGGGATTAAAACAGCAATGATAATCCCTGTGTGCTTGCGCTATAAATGCTTTCGGGCCAGGCATGGTGGCTCACACCTATAGTCCCAGAACTTTGTATATTCTTTGATTGAGGGAGAATAATGGTTCCATGGCTAAGAATAAATTTCATTTAAAGCGGTGAATCAGGGCCGGGCGCAGTGGCTCACGTCTGTAATCATAGCACTTTGGGTGGCCAAGGCGGGTGGATCACTTAAGGTCAGGAGTTCGAGACCAGCCTGGCCAACATAGTGAAACCCCATCTCTACTGTAATTATAAAAGTTAGCCAGGTGTGGTGGTGGGTACCTGTAGTCCCAGCTACTCAGAAGGCTGAGGTAGGAGAATTGCTTGAATTCAGGATGCGGAGGTTGCGGTGAGCCAAGATTGCACCACTGCTCCAGCCTGGGTGGCAGTGCAAGACTGCCTCAAAAAGAAAAAAGGGAATGAATTAAAAAAGGAACAACAATGAATCAAAAATGAACCAAATACCTATCTGGATCCCATAGAGGCCTGAGCTTTTAGGACCCTGGAGATTTATTTTAGTTTTTTCTAACAGAGTAACTTCTTTCATTTCTAAGGAAGACAAATGCCCTTGCTTTTCCAGTGATGAAACATGTTACCTTCCCACCCAGTGGAGCCACTCAGGCGTCAGCGCAGAGCTTGTGCTAGTAAGGGGCCGCTGAATATGCCATAGGCTTATTAATATGTCACAAGTTTTAGAGGGTGCAGAACTGAGATAAGTCAGCAATTAAGTTCACTGCAAACCGGCCTTTGTCTTTTTCCACACAGAAAAGCCGATGCTTCAGAGCAGGCACTCTTTAGATGGCTCCAAACTTACAGAGAAAGTGGAAACTGCGCAGCCGCTGTGGATAACGTTAGCACTGCAAAAGCAAAAGGGGTTTCGGGAGCAGCAGGCAACGCGGGAGGAGAGGAAGCAAGCCAGAGAGGTCAAACAGGCGGAAAAGTTCTCCAAAGAAAATGTGAGTAGCCTGGGCTTCAGCTGTGATTCTGCCTTCTTGTGCTTGGCTCTCTTTTCAGTCACAAGGATACAAAACAAAAGGCTAGCTGGGGTGGTGGAAAATACTTAGAGAGGGTCAGTAAATAAACTGACCACCATTAAACCAGGGAAGCGTTTTCAGTGTGAAATTGGGTTTGGTTTCTTTATGCTCTTAGGTTAACCTGATTTGCCATAATCCATGATGTGCTCACAGCAGTGATATATAACAGTTATATGAAAAACACAGACATTTCACAAGGAAACCACGGGCCTTGTTCTGTGGCCTGATGTTATAGTCAGTTTGATGGGGCTCTTCTGGGAAAGTAACTTCCCCTGTTAGGCACACTGGCTCTGAGTTGCTCCCTCACCGGTAGCCAGGGTTGAACATACATGGCTCATAAGTGTAATCCAGCCCACCGTTCTGGCAGGCAGAAGCCCTGAAGGCCTGCAGGGTCAGTCTTTCCATGTCTTAGGTTGAAAACATGCTTTCCATGACTGTCTCTGCACATGCAGGTCAGTGTCAACCCGCAGCCTGGAAGCAGCAGTGTCAGCAGAGCAGGTTCCCTGCACAAGTCTGCTCCACCGGAAGAGAAGAGGCCCGAGACTGCAGTGTCCAGGCTTGAGCGCAGAGAACAGCTGAAAAAGGCCAACACACTTCCTACGTCTGTGACAGGTAGAGGGCAGGTCCATTGCTTTTTAACTGTAGTTCCAGGTTTCTCTTCATAGAGCATGCTTTCTATCCTACAGTATAATGACTGGCCGAGCACCTCAGGCATTTCAAAGCACAGGCTGTCTCATAACCTCATTCATAAATGTTGACACTGATTAAGCTCATCTGATAAAGACCACCAGGAACCCACTATCAGTGGTGAGTTGGTGAATACTTAACAGTTAGCTCTTCAGGGGATAGAGAGACTTCTGTTTGGAGGATCTTCAGTTTTTCATAGTGTAAATACTCCCACCATGGCCACTTCAAAGGTCTTATACCAGTGTGATGTCAACTGGCTCACTACATTTGTGAACATTTGGCACAGCAGTATGAGCATCTCCAGCACCCACTGCCTATATTCTGACAAAGTTGGGTTTATTAACTTATCGAAGAACCTTCTAAACAAGGGAGGAGACAAAATTATAGTAGGACTTGGGGTAAAAAGTGAAGTTTAGGTAAAATTTAAATGGAGTAGCATTTTAATAAGCTCAAAGCAAAGTCAGCGTGTACATAAACATAAAGGAGATAATACCAAGACTGAGCTGAAAAGTGTGCTCAGGGTCCTGTTTCCTTTAAAACTACAAAGTTAAGATAAATGTGTGAAATGTTTGAGGTCATGGATATCCACTTACCCTGATTGATCATTACACATTATTTACATATATCAAAACACCACATGCACCCCCAAAATATATACAAGTATGATTATATATGTATATCTCTCTCTATATATATATATAATACAGGAAAGAAAGATAAATATAGGCCAGGTGTGGTGGCTCACACCTGTAATCCCAACACTTTGGGAGGCCAAGGCAGGCAGGTCGCTTGATTCCAGGAGTTGAAGACTAGCCTGGGCAACATGGTAAAACCCCGTGTCAGCTAAAAATACAAAAATTAGCCCGGTGTGGTGGTGCACACCTGTAGTCCCACCTACTTGGGAGGCTGAGGTGGGAGGATTGCTTGAGCCCAGGAAGTGGAGGTTGCAGTGAGCTGAGATCATGCCACTGTGCCCCAGCCTGAGCTACAGAGTATCTCAAAAACAGAAAAGAGGAATGTGTAAAATGTTGTATCTGAAAACTGCTACCCAGAGCTCCGCACCCAGGTTGGAAATGGAAACTGCATCTCTGTGTCATGGTGACATGTGGTTCAGATGCTCCAGGCAAAAGTGAGATGGTCTCTTCTCACTGATGTGATTTCACACAGCAGGTTTCTGATAGTATGTGGCTTTACAGAGTAAGGTTTCTCAGCACGGCATCCTTGATATTAATTAACAACAGCAGTTTTCATATGTTCATAACATGTAAGAGATGTGCACATTTAGAAAATATTCTTTATTGGGTTAAAAGGTAAAATGATCTGATAGTATCCAACTATCTCCTTATTACCAATCACTTGGAGGATGGATGACTCTGAACAAGCTCCCTCCCAGGGGTTAATAGGGCATCTGTTTCTTCCCCCCAGGCTACACTATTCCCCAAAGGGCATCTAATCTCTAGACCTAGGCTTTTCTATGCCTTGGCTGTCTGAGGTCAGGAAATATTAAGAGGTCTCACTATTAAAGATATATTTACCAGCTGGGTGCAGCGGCTCATGCCTGTAATCCCAGCACTTTGGGAACTCCTCACAAGGTCAGGAGTTCAAGACCAGCCTGGCCAAACATGGTGAAACCCCATCTGTACTAAAAAAGAAAATACAAAAATTAGCCTGGCACAGTGGCTTACGCCTGTAGTCCCAGCTACTTGGGAGGCTGAGTCAGGAGAATCGCATGAACCTGAGAGGTGGAGGTTGCAGTGAGCTGAGATTGCACCACTGCACTCCAACCTGGGCAACAGAGCAAGACTCTGTCTCAAAAAAAAAAAAAGATATATTTACTACTGGTGAAGTGGGGAAGCTTTATATTTGTTTTTTTGTTTTGTTTTTTTGGGACAGAGTCTCACTCTGTTGCCCAGGCTGGAGTGCAGTGGTACAATCTCAGCTCGCTGTAACCTCCACCTCCTGGGTTCAAGCAATTCTTCTGCCTCAACCTCCCAAGTAGCTAGGATTACAGGCACACGCCACCACACCCGACTAATTTTTGTATTTTTAGCAGAGACAGGGTTTCACCATGTCGGCCAGGCTGATCTGGAACTCCAACCTCAAGTGATCCACCTACCTCAGCCTCCCAAAGTGCTGGGATTACAGGCATGAGCCACCGCCTGGCCCAAAGCTTTATATTTGAAAACCACTTTAGAATACTGTGTAATTTCTTAAGAACCTCATAGGCATTTTGTCGTTTGATTTTACTCATAGGAATTAAGAGTTCTGCCTTTTAGAACTAGAGAGAGAAAGAGAGAGAGAATGAATTTCTTTCAAAATACAGTGAAAGTCCCAAAGTCAAAGAGGCCACATCTTTCTCTGCCTGATTTCTCAGAAGTACTAAAGGGTTAATGCAACTTGGAGTGGCTCGAGCTTAATAAAGCAAGTTTTTGTTCTGAAGTATTTGTCTTCTCAGTATTTCCTGAGTTCTAGAAGCATATGTGTAAGCCGTTGCCATAGGCACTAAATATGACCCAAAGATAAGATAAGCACCTTCTCACGTTAAGAAGCCTATACGCTCTAGTAAAGAAAGTGATACAGTGCAAAGGAACTGTGAGACAAGGATGAAAGTCATGGGAGCTGGCAGCATCTGTGAGACTCAGAGGTAGAGGCACCCAGTGGATGCTTTTGTGGGGAAGGGAGCTTTTTTTTTTTAAATGGAGTCTCACTCTCAGCTGGGCTGGAGTGCAGAGGTGCAACCTGGGTTCACTGCAACCTCCGCCTCAGGGGTCAAGTGATTCTCCAGCCTCAGCCTCCTGAGTAGCTGGGGTTACAGATACCTGCCACCAAGCTTAGCTACTTTTTTATTTTTAGTACAGATGGGGTTTCACCATGTTGGCCAGACTGGTCTCAAACTCCTGACCTCAAGTGATCCTCCCACCTTGACCTCCCAAAGTACTGGGATTACAGGATTACATGAGCCACCGTGCCCAGCCAGGAAGGTAGCTATTAACCTTACCAGCTTGATAGATCCAGACCTCTGGGTTGATATTTTTCTTCATGGAATTGACTGGTTATCATGCAGGCATAGCTTCTGTATACAGATTAGGCCTCTGGAAATTCTTTGAAATTAGAGCTGACTACATCTTGGTTGTTGTAATTCTGCATGCAAGAGTTATAACCACATAGCTTGCTTTCCTTCATTCTCCTCACTGAGGAGGTCCAGGAACTTGCTTCTCTGTGTTTCACTGGGTTTTCTTTTTCCAGTCTCACACTTCTGATAAATCAGAATATGGCTGGGGTGGGGGGTGTTAGAGAGATGTTCATCAGAGGATACAAAATTTCAGTTAAATAAGAGGAATAAATTCAAGAGACCTAGACCTAAGAGAGTAGATTTTAAATACTCTCACTGCAAAAATGATAACTGTGAGGTTTTGTATATTTTAGTTAGCTAGATTTAACCATTTCACAGTGTATGTGTATTTCAAAACATAATGTTATACATGACAAATATGGTTTATTAATTTTAAAAAAGTTTGTAATGTGGCTCTGAACTTACTCCTTTTTCCTTTTTCTTCAAAACAAAACCCAGTGGAGATCTCTGATTCGGCTCCCCCAGCACCACTGGTGAAAGAAGTCACCAAGAGGTTCTCCACCCCGGATGCTGCCCCTGTGTCAACAGAACCAGCCTGGCTGGCTTTGGCCAAAAGGAAAGCAAAGGCTTGGAGTGACTGCCCACAGATCATTAAGTAAAGAGTGACTCTCACCCATCCCTACTGCCAGTTATTGGCTCCTCTCTTGCCCTTTTTTTAATTTATTTTTTATATGGGATAATGAAATCAAGCTAGGGAAAAGAAGCATGTTTTATAGGCTCTAAAATAATGTCGAGAAACTGAACTGGTGGTGTTCATTGTAAAGAGTGGATTTGCACAACCCTAGGTCCTGGTGCCTTGAGCTCCTCCTAGTTCTCGAGAGAAAATTCTGTCCACAGGACCACATGAAGCAAAATCTCTAAGCTAAGAACTCCTCATGAGAGCCTGCCATGCCCATTCCATGGCCTTGCACACACACTCACCCACACACCATTCAGAACATGTACTTTTGCCAACCTTTTGTAATGGTTTTTTTGATTCTACACACTAATTTTCTTTGTCCAAAACATTTACTCTACCCTATGTTTGGGCATGTTTATCCTTTCTGCAGTAGTGGTGAAAGGATCATATATAGCTAAAAGCAAGAATGCCCATTCTCCTGAATGCAGTGAGTAACTGGGAATCACAAGGAACATTCTGGCTCCCAACTGTGCCCATGTTAGTTTTCATGAGTTTTCCCTACTCTGGAGCTGTAATACAGAAGGCACATCCATTCACAGTGTGAGGCCCCATTATTCCCATACCCTCCTTAAGGACATGTGAAGCATTTGGCCCAGTTGGCTCCTAGAGAAGATTTTAATTTAATGTAGTGAAGAAAGGAAATTCTAGATCAGAGCTTCAAGTTCCCTTTCTGTCTCTGAGAATCTCCCTGTAGGGCAGCGGTTCTTATGATGTGTAGGCTCCCTCCGAGGCCTACTGAATCAGAGCCTGTGGGGACTGGGCCAGGAATATGTATTCTGGCAAAATCTCTTCAGATAAATTCTGATAGATCCCAAAGGTTAAGAACTTTGGGAAACACTGATCCTAATGTAATCTAGTTTTTCAGACTCTGAAGGGGAGCCTCATTCCCTCAAAAAGGACCAGTGAGATGGGAAAAATAACGCCCCAAGCCAGCCATTTATTACAAGAAACAACAGGTTATTGGCATTACATGTTTGAAAATTCCCTTTGGTCTTCAGGGAAAATTAACAGAAAGCCAAGATTTGGAGCCTTTATAATAAGGACTTCCTGCAGAAAGTCTTTTCTTTACTATTGTAGTTGAGTAATTCATATTTAGAGTCAAATGTCCAGTAGCATTTCTAATTTTGAGCATTCACCTTGCTACCTTTAAAAAACATCTGAGTGTTAAGTGGCCTTTTTATTATCATACACATGTACATTCAAAGAAGGGACTTGGCGGTTTAAAAGCCACATATATTTACTTTTAGTTCCCTAAATTTACTTTACATGAAACATAGACATACCGGCAAACTCACATATTGCTGGTGCTAACCTTCTATTTCATAGTGTTGGCATATTCCCCTTTTCTTAGATTCTTATCCAAAATATAGGTACAAATCCTTTGCTCTATGCAGAGGAAATTATATCCTTTTTCTTCTCCTACAAAAACATACTTTCTTAGTATCCATCATTACTTTCCTTTATGCTTGCGCAATATGCAGTATGCTGTTATTCTACCGTGTACCTTAAAGGATGACAGCAAAGTTATTGACAATATAGAAACTATTTTCTTTCTAGAAATGATGGCTCAGCCCCACTGTAGCAGCTGGCATGTGTGGTCAAGTGGATAGTTGTACTCTTGCAAGTTGGATTTAATATTATATATACTGGACCTTCAGACTGTTAAAAATCAATGTAACTTTTTTTTATTGCTACGGCAAGCAATTAGTATTTCACTGCACGTCTTCCACACTAATGTTCATTTCTAAGTCTTATGTGTAGGCATTTGTTAGTTCCAATGATTTCCTCACTAATATAACACTTTTTAATGGGAATCTTTCCACCTAGAGCCCTGGAATGATAATGCTACGGTAATTCTTCTGAATTGACTTTTTCTTTCATCCTGTCAGCTTTGGACGTTATCCCAATAATGGCAGGGAACAGGTGAAGTAAGAGCAGTAACAAAGAATGGTAGATGTGTCAGCTTTGTATTGGCTCGGATATCACTGTGCCCGTACAAAGTAGGCGAAATACCTCAGTTAAAATTTTTCCACCAAAGTCTTTAAAAGAAGAGTATACTAAAGGGCAGTTACAGTACTTACTTCTAACAGCTTCTAAACAGTACATGTTTAACATTTCATTTCAAAATCACCCCAAATTTGCACTAAATACCAAGGAAGTGTTATTTTGCTTTAGTTGTGTTGCAGTTTTCTGAGCAACAAACTATGGGGAAATTCTGTAAAAGCATATAAAAAGTAAGACTTTTTTTTAAATGAATGATTACTATGTTAAATGCAAGCTTTTTTTTTTTTTTCATTTTTTTTTAAACAAATATACACGTCTCCTGGCAAGGTTATAGATGATTAACCTCTGTTCATAGACTTATATATAGAACTACAGGATTTTTTGTTTACTTTTTTAATTTTTCAAGTGCAATTGTTTCTTACACAAACATTAATTACTATTAAATTATCATTTAGCCCGTTATCTGCAAATGTATAGTATGTATTGTCTCTTCTTGTGACGTTTACTTTAATTGCTTATTTTAAAGCAGAAACATTAGTTACAAGTGTCTTACAATATTTTTACTGACAGTAAAGTTGAGACTTAATGAAAATACCTTAGTGTGATTTTAATATAATTTGGATATTTCGGTTGTATAAAGTTTAATGTAAAATGTCCATTATTGAAGGGAAAAGATCTTTCAATAAAAAATACCCACGAGATCTTCGGCACTGCTGGAATTTGATTTCGATGACCATCTACAAAACAGTCTCATTATATTTACATAGCTTTTGTTGAACAAGACCATCTTGAAGGTGATATTATATTTTTTGCTAGATATTTTTAGAGAAAAGTAATGAAGAGGGGCAAATAAAATGTTTGTCTCAATCGTAAATTGGAGTTGAATGGTCTGGGTCTCAGACAAAAGGGCTATGCAGCAGCAACAGCAGCAACAGAAGCAGCAACTGAGAACACATGAGAATTGCAGCTTATGACCACACACCAGACATACTGACTCACAGGGCCAGACCCTGGTGAAATGAAAAGTGAGTTAGGCATGTGAGCACTTGCCTTGGCTTCCAGAAAACCCAGTGATCAACAGAAATAGTATTTTGATGCAGTATTTTTTAAAAATCAAAATTAATGCAAAATAAACATCAAACCCATTCCATGATGAGCAAAAGATAAAAATTTTAAGGAAAGGGCATTGCTAGGAACAATGAATCCCTGAAATCACCACATATAAACAAACAAACATGAAATTGTACTGTGTGTGGGGGGAAGGTATGGGGTATGTGTGTATTTTATTCTACATTCGTACTTCATTTAAAAATATTAAATAAGGAATGTAATTCGATAACTAGATCCTACCTTTGAAAACCTTTGCCATGAATGGCAAATTCATGTAATGATGTATTATATAAAGACTGTTTTTAACCCACTAAGTACATTCTGATCCTTTTTTCCCCCACAGGGATCTTGTTTTTTTAAGGAAAAAAACACATAAAATTAGCTTAATGTATTAGGGTTCTCCATAGAAACATAGTGATTAGGAGAGCTGTATTATGGAAATTGGCTTAAGTGATTATGGAGGCTGAGAAGTACCACCATCTGCCATTTGCAGGCTGGAGACCCAGGAAAGTGGTCTAAAGGCTTCAGAACCAGGAGCTCTGATGTCCAAGGGCAGGAGAAGATGGATACATCTCAGCAAGAAGAGGACATCTGCCCCTCCTCTACCTTTTCATTCTAGGCCCTCATCAAATTGAACGATGCCACCCACACTGGCACACTAGTGAGGGAGGGTCTTCTTAGTCTACTGATTCAAATTTAAATGCTAATCTTTTACAGAAACAGCCTCACAGACACACCCAGAAATAATGTTTTACCAGCTATCCAGACATCCCTTAGCCAGTCACGCTGACACATAAAGTTAACCATCATACCTAATTAAACAAAAGTCCTGCTAAAACTAAGTATATTGATGTGTTTTGTTCTCTGACTCCTTGTAAAAGCTTCTGTTGTTCCTATGGGAAGTAAAACGTTGTTCTCTAATCAAGTGTAGTAGACAAATTTCTGTTTCTTAGCCAAAATATAATCTTTAATATAAAATAAGTCTACCCACATGCTCTATCATCATAAAATATTTTCAAACAGCTCACATTTGTTATATAAATAAGGACCATATTTGATTATTTTTGATTGCCACCCAATAAATCCAGACAATAAACATAATTATTTCTACACCCAATAATGAGCATTGATTCCAGGACCACAGGAGAAGAGAATACTTCTCCAGGAAGTTCATAAACACTTTGCAATTGTCCACTCTGAGATTCCAAGATCCATAATTTTCCATCAGTAGATGCTGCTGCCAGCAGCATTTCATTGCTGCCATTGTAGTTATGGAAAGCAAACGGTGTTGCATAGACCCTTGAAGTAGTTTCAAATTTCCACTGCAGGTGACCTTTCATGTTACAACAGTAGATAAAGCAATCATGGGAACCAAAAAATATTTTTTGCTCTGATGGTGAGGTACATGGGGATGAAAAGATTGGTCCACTGGTAGAGAACTGCCAAACCTATAAAGAGTAATAAAAATAAATATAATTCATTCATCTAATTGCTCCAATTCTCCCTTAAAGCTCTGTGAGGTTCTTAATGCAAACCTAAGAGACATAGGCTATTTGAATTGTAACTATACACAGAAAAAATGGCTTTTTCTGAAAAGCAGCAATCTCATACTAGACCTCTGTCCCAGTAGTAAAATCCAAGACAAAATATACTAGAGTGTTATTATTATGTGATTCACTGATGTACATAAGTAAAATTAATTTTGAACCCCATTCAAGAGTTAGCATTATTCAGAGACACTGGGTTCAAAGTTAAAACCACATTGAGTTTTCAGTGTATCTTAAAAGCTGAGCCAGGCATGGTGGCTCACGCATGTAATCCTGGCATTTTGGGAGGCCACGGTAGGCAGATCACCTGCAATCAGGAATTCAAAACCAGCCTGGCCAACATGGTGAAACCTTGTCTCTATTAAAAACATAAAAAAATTAGCCAGGCGAGGTGGCACCCACCTGTAGTCCCAGCTACTGGGCAAGCTGAGTGGGAGAATCACTTGAGCATGGGAAACGGAGGTTGCAGTGAGCCAAGACCATGCTACTGCACTATACTCTGGGCAACAGAGTGAGACCCTGTCTCAAAAAAAATAAAAATTTAAGACCACTTTTCAGTGTATCGTATCACATACAAACTGTATATTCTTTTTTCCAAATGCAGGAAAAAAGAATTAATTGGGCTGAAAGGAAGAGTTTATGTACAATGATAAAAAGTTATGAGTTGTGGCTGGGCACAGTGGCTCACACCTGTAATCCCAGCACTTTGGGAGGCTGAGGCGGGTGGATCACCTGAGGTCAAGAGTTCAAGACCAGCCTGGCCAATATGGTGAAATCCCATCTCTACTAAAAAGACAAAACTTAGCTGGGCGTGGTGGTGCACACCTGTAATGCCAGCTACTCAGGAGGCTGAGGCAGAAGAATGGCTTAAACTCAGGAGATGGAGGTTTCAGGGAGCCAAAATTGTGCCAGTGCACTACAGCCTGGGAATCAGAGCAAGGCCCCATCTCTTAAAAAATAAAATTCATATGGAATCAAAAAAGGCCCAGAATAGCCAAAGCAATATTGGGTAAAAAGTACAAAGCTGGACACATCACAGTAACTGACTTCAAAATACAGCTAAAGTAGCCAAAATGGCACTGTAGTGGTATAAAAATAGATCAATGTAATAGATGGAGAACCTAGAAATAAATCCACATAGTTACATCCAACTGAGTTTTGGCAAAGGTGTCAAAAATGCATAATGGGGAAAGGACACCCTCTTCAATAAATGGTGCTGGGAAAACTGGATCTCTACATGCAGAAGAATAAACTGGAACTCTCACTGTATATAAAAATAAACTCAAGATAGATTAAAGACTTAAATAGAAGACCCAAAACCAGTTAAAACTACTAGAAGAAAACATAAGGGAATCACTTTAGGACATTGGTCTAAGCAAAGCTTTTATGGCTAAGACCTAAAAAGTATAGGCATCAAAAAAACAGTTAAGTGAGACTAAATTAGCTAAAAAGCTTCTGCACAGCAAAGGAAACAGCAGAGTGAAGAGACAGCCTGTTGAATGGGAGAAAATATTTGCAAACTATTCACTGAGCAAGGGACATCTAGAATATGAGGAACTCAACACAGCAGTAAACAAACATATAATCCTATTAAAAAGTGGGCAAAGGAAATGAATAGACATATCTCAAAAGAAGATATACAAATGGCTAACAGGTATATGAAAAAAAACACTCAACATCACTAATGATCAGGGAAATGCAAATCAAAACCACAATGAAATATCATCTTACCCAGTTAAAATGGCTATTATTAAAAGAACATAACAGATGCTGGCAACGATGTGGAGAAAAAGGAACTTACAGTGCTGGTGGGAATGTAAATTAGTGCAGCCATTATGGAAAACAGTATGGAGATTTCTCAAAAAACTAAGAAGAAAACTATCATATGATCCAACAATCCTACTACTATTTACCCAAAAGACAAGAAATCAGTTTATTAAAGAGACACCTGCACGCCCATCTCCCACATTTACTGCAGCACTACTCAATAGCAAAGATATGGAATGAACTTAAGTGTCCACCAATGGAGGAGTGGATAAAGAAAATGTACTATATATAGTTGCAATGAAATAGTATTAGGCCATAAAAAAAAAAAAAAACAATGAAATCATGTCATTTGCAGCAACATGGATGGATAACATGGGTTATAAAGACAAATATTGCATGTTCTCACTCATGTGAGAGCTAAAAAAGTTGATCTCATGAAGGAAGAGAATAGAATAATAGAAGTTGGGGCCAGGTGTGGTGGCTTATGCCTGTAATCTTTTTGGGAGGCTGAGGCGCGTGGATCACTTGAGGTCAGGAGTTTGAGACCAGCCTGGGCAATATGGTGAAACCCCATCTCTACTAAAAATACAAAAATTAGCCAGGCATGGCAGCATACACCTGTAGTCCCAGCCACTTGGGAGGCTGAGGCAGGAGAACTGCTTGAACCTGGGAGGCAGAGGTTGCAGTGAGCCGAGATTGCACCACTGCACTCTAGCCTGGTGACAGAGTGAGACTGTGTCTCAAAAGGAAAAAAAAAGAAGTTGGGTGGGTTGGGTAATAAAAAAATTAAAAAACAGGTTAGTAATAGGTAAAAACATACCAAAAGAAAAAGTAAGTTCTAATGTTCAGTAGCAGAGTAGGATGACTACAGCCAACACAATGTGTTGTCTATTTCAGAATAGCTAAAAGAAATGATCCCAACACAGTAATGTTAAGTTCTCAAGGTGATGGACACCACAAACACCCTTGATCATTATACAGTCTACGCATGTAACAAAATATCACATACGTACCCCATAAATAGGCACAAATATCTGTATCAATTAAAAGAAACCAGGGGTTTATTTAAGCTTTCATAATCTCAATAGAAGTTACAATGAAACAGGCTAAAAACTGGTAATATTTTAAAAATTGGGGGAAAGAGATGGCAAAAAAAGTGTAACAATGTTTGGGTAGGTATCTTTTAAATCTATATCTTGATTAAAAAATTAAGAAATCCATGGCTTCACAATTAAAACAGAACTACTTCTCAACATCATGAGTTGAATAATGTTTAAAATGTTACTTCAGTTGTCATCATCTGCTTTGCCTTTGGCAAAGACATATATAAATATATATATAAAATAGAACTAGATATAGATATATAAAATATATATTTTATAGAGAGATACAAAATTTCTAGTTGTACTTTATATATATAAGATTTTTATATGTATAAAATTTTATTGTTCTAGAAAAAAATTTATTGTATTATTTATTACCTGTTCTCCAAAGTGAGTAAAGCAGAGTAAATTCCCATCTACACAGCCAATACAAATATATTGTGAGCAACATCGTGGGGAAGAGAAGAGTGGTTTTCCACAGGAATGTTTCCAAATAACATTCCCAGTAGCCTGTCACAGGAAAAAGCAATTCACAGCATTTTACACCATCCTACTAATCAGATACCTTTCATAAAACAAACATATATCTCCCAGTGGTAGAGCTAAAATATCAGAAAATGCTATATGTGGACATTATAAATGAAGCTGGTATACATAGATAAAATTAATCAATGCTATTTATGAGAACCAGGAAAAACGCTTAGTAAAACAAGCAAAGAAATAGCTAGCACCTAAGAGTTATCCCTATGATAGACATAAAGTTCTTAATATGATTTTAAAAATTCTGTCAATTTAAAAAGTAGATAAAAGATATCTAGAAGAGCTGGGCATGGTGGCTCACACCTATAATCCCAGCACTTTGGGAGGCTGAGGTGGGCGGATCACAAGGTCCAGGAGTTCAAAACTAGCCTGACCAACATGGTGAAACCCCATCTCTACTAAAAATACAAAAATTAGCTGGGTGTGGTGGTACATGCCTGTAATCCCAGCTACTTAGGAGGCTGAGGCAGGAGAATCGCTTGAACCCAGGAGGCAGAAGTTGCAGTGAGCTGAGACTGTACCACTGCACTCCAGCCTGGGTGACAGAGTGGGACTCCATTTCAAAAAAAAAAAAAAAAACCATACAAGAACTTAAATTTTCTTATCTTTCTAGATTTCATGTCAATCCTTTTTAATGAATTCTAGTTTGGTGTATGTGGACAACTATAATTAACAAAACTATTCAAACTTTCAGAGCTCAAAGCAAAATTTTTAAAAATTTAAAGAAAAGATAGGAAATAAAATCAATGTGTATTATTTTATGCCTACAGGATTTACAGCCAGTAAAAGTCCTCCCAATGTAGCGCAATACAAATGATGTGGAATCAGGTTCAAACACGGAGAGGAAAAGACAGTTCCTCCACATTTTGACTTCCAAACACAATTCTTTCTCTGCAAATAAGAAAATAAATTAATTTGGTTTTGCTGATGGTTAACAAATCCATATATCCGACCCTTCATGATACTGTATCTGTTTAGTTAATATGTTTTTATCTTTAGTATAAAACACAGGTCTATGTGAAAAATCAGCTTAGTATAAAGAAGACAAAGGATACCACCCAGAGACAACCAAGCTTAACATTTTAGCATTTTCTCATTTGATCTTTTTGGGGTATGGGTGTGTGTGTGTCTGTTCATATACATCTGTGTGTATACACACACACACACACACACACACATAATGATTTAATATAGTTGAGATCATTCTGAATATACAACTTGGTATCATGTTTTGCTCACTGATTCTGTAAAATGATTTAAATGTAATTTTAATGCATAGTATCCCACATGAACATAAATAATTTCTGTCTCTACCTTATTGAACATTTTTTGGGGATTTCTTGGTATTATAAACAACTTAGAAATTGGCATCTTATTGCATATATTTGACTGTGTTTCTAATTATTTTGCCAGGATTTCTAAAAAAAGAATTTTATGGCCGGGCGCGGTGGCTCACGCCTGTAATCCCAGCACTTTGGGAGGCCGAGGCGGGTGGATCACGAGGTCAAGAGATCGAGACCATCCTGGTCAACACGGTGAAACCTCGTCTCTACTAAAAATACAAAAAATCAGCTGGGCATGGTGGCACGTGCCTGTAATCCCAGTTACTCAGGAGGCTGAGGCAGGAGAATTGCCTGAACCCAGGAGGCGGAGGTTGCGGTGAGCCGAGATCACGCCATTGCACTCCAGCCTGGGTAACAAGAGCGAAACTCCGTCTCAAAAAAAAAAAAAAAAAAAAAAAAAAAAAGAATTTTATTGGATCAAAGTATATAATACTGTTACCTATGGTCAAATCGTTTTCATTAGAGGCCTCACCAGTTACAACCTCTTACCACTCTCATCAGCATTTAATGTTATGACAAATATGTTTTCTAATCTAATACCATTTGTTTCTCTCATAGATTTTAATTTTCATTCCTTTGATTATTAAATTTATGAAATATTTATATACATTTACTACATTTCTTTGGGGTCCTGTGTGTTTATGTCCCTTGTTTATTTTTCTATCTATCTGGGTCTTTATATTTGTCTTATTAATTTTATATTTGATCTTAATTTTCATTTATACTTATAAATGAATTTCCACTTTTTTTACATTTATTTCAAAAATTTACCCAGCTTGTTTAATTTCATAATTCTTATATAACATTTTAATTTTTATGTAATCAGGTCTTAAAATATCTTACTTTGTTATTCTTCCTTTGTTATTCTATTTCTGTTGTCAAGATGATAATCCTAAATTCTTTACATTCCAAAACTCTGAGTAGCACACTTATTTGTGGTATATTTGGTAACGAAGTTAAAAAGGTCTTAAGATATTAAGACTTAATTAATGCTTTATTCTTCCCAGACCACAATGATAAGCTTGGGAAATAGTTAATACCTATTCCAAGACTCAACTGCACCTGACAGTTACTCACTCTTCTTCTAAGTATTAGAAATTTAATGCTTCTATGCTTATGGTATTAAGACTAGTAAGGTGAATTTTTTTTTTTTGAGACAGTCTCACTCTGTCACCCAAGCTGGAGTACAGTGTCACGATCTTGGCTCACTGTAACCTCAGCCTCCCAGGTTCAAGCAGCCCTCCCACCTCAGCCTCCTGAGTAGCTACCATTACAGGTGTGTAAAATCATGCCCAGCTAATTTGAAGTGAATTCTTACATAAATATCTAAAGCATATGCATGCTGGTCATGAGATCCAATGTAAATGAGTCCTGTGGTTGGATCCATGGTTGGCGAGCTTTTGACAGCATCTTCAGTAGTAAACATCCAGTATTTTTCTCCACTATTACTTTTCAGAACATAAACTAATCCATTGTAACAGCCTGCAGAGAAATAAAACATAAAACATTTGATATAGTTATATTACTGGGAAATAATTCTTTAGCCTTTATCATGCAATTTCTATTCAGCCCTCCTCTATACGTAGGCTCTGTGATCAGCTCATCTGGCTCACATTTTAGCAATGTAAAGCAGGAAGTGAATAGTAATCACTTGTGTAAAATATCTATTTAGTAGGTGTATCATCTTTTAAAAGCACTTCACTAATTTTTTACATAATTCTTTTTTAAAAGTGCTTCACGCCGGGCGCGGTGGCTCAAGCCTGTAATCCCAGCACTTTGGGAGGCCGAGGCGGGTGGATCACGAGGTCAAGAGATCGAGACCATCCTGGTCAAAATGATGAAACCCCGTCTCTACTAAAAATACAAAAATTAGCTGGACATGGTGGCGCATGCCTGTAATCCCAGCTACTCAGGAGGCTGAGGCAGGAGAATTGCCTGAACCCAGGAGGCGGAGGTTGCGGTGAGACGAGATCGCGCCATTGCACTCCAGCCTGGGTAACATGAGTGAAACTCCGTCTCAAAAAAAAAAAAAAAGGTGCTTCACTATTTTTGACACGTCTGGATTCAAATTTCATCACGACTATCACTGGGCAAATTACCCAGTGTTGCTAAGCCACAAATTATTCATCTGCAGAATGTGGATTCACCTATTTCCAGGGTCATTGTGACAATTCAGATGATGTGAATAAATGCCCAGTGCACAAAAGGTGTTTAAGAAGTGCTAACATTAGGCCGGGCGCGGTGGCTCAAGCCTGTAATCCCAGCACTTTGGGAGACCGAGGCGGGTGGATCACAAGGTCAAGAGATCGAGACCATCCTGGTCAACATGGTGAAACCCCGTCTCTACTAAAAATACAAAAAATTAGCTGGG